>NC_057730.1:30068692-30103678 GCF_004010195.1 Chiloscyllium plagiosum
AGCAGCTCATTTAAAATCTAGGGCACACAAAATACATTTACACTCGCTGCTAAATCCAACAATAGAGTTACACAGCTCAGAAATAGACCCTTTGGTCCAACTTGTCCACACTGACCAGGTTTCCTAAACTGAACTAGTCCCATTTGCCTGCATTTAGTCCATATCCCTCAAACTTTCCTATTATATACTTATCTAAATGTCTTTTAATGTATTCACCTTTACTATTTCTGCAGCAGCTCATTCCATATATGCATCATCCTCTGTGTGAAAAAGTTACCCCTTGGGTCCTTTTTAAATCTTTCCTCCTCACCTTAAATCTATATGCTTCGGTTTTGGACTCCCCTATCCAGGGAAAAGACCTGGCCTATTCACTTTATCTATGCTCCAGGGAAAATAGTTTCAACCTATCCACCTCTTGGTATAACTCAAACTCTCCAGTCTTGGTAATATCCTTGCAAATTTTTCTTGCACCCTTTCCAGTTTAACAACATCCTTCATATAGCAGAGTGTCCAGAGTCATTCAGTACTCCAACTGTGGCCTTACCAATATTTTGTACAGCCGAAAGATGACGTCTCAACTCCTGTACACAATGCTCTGACCAACGTAGGCAAGCATGCCAAATGCTTGCATCATTCTGTCTAACTGTGAAGCCACTTTCAAGGAACCATGTGCCTGCACCCCAGGTCTCTCTGTTTGACAACACTCTCCAGGGTCCTACCATTAACTCTGCAAGTTTTCTGTCTTACCAAAATGCAACAACTGGCACTTATCTGAATTAAACTCCACCTGCCATTCCTTGACCCAGTGGCCCAGTTGATCAAGATACCATTATTCTCTTAAAAAACCTTCTTCACTATCCATTGTACCACCAATTTTGGTGTCACCTGAAAACTTATAACCGTGCCTCCCATATCCTCATCCAAATTGTTCTTTTATAAATGACAAGTAACAGTGGACCCAGCACCAATCCTTGTGGCACACCTCTGGTCACAGGCCTACAGAATGAACAACTATCATCACCTTGCCTTAGAATAAGCAGAGCCAAATATTATGTTAACATTGGATAAATACCAGAATATTCAGCAATACAGTAACTCAAGTATGATCTTCATTAGCTAGATCCTTTCTGAGACAAACCAGCTTTGGGTATTATAATTAACACTGGAGCTGACAAAATTATGTGAAATGCCCAATCAGTTGTATGTGGTAACCTTGAGATTTAAATATCTATTCTTGTTATCATAATGAGTGTTGGCACACATCACTTTTTGCACTCAATGTTTGCATGATATATTCCCATATGCAGCCTGCACTGTAATGCGCTCTCCTTACCCAACCTTACAGAAACACTAGTCATTCCTGTGCACATATGAGAATGCTGCATACAATGACGGACTGCTGACAAAGACCATTTGACACTCCACAAATTCATTTCTGTTTGGACTCTTCAAAATGACTTTTGTCATGATACGTTGTGCTGGATTAATGCCAGAGATCAGAACCACAGAAAACAAGCGCTTTCAGTCCATAAATGAGGGTTAATTTGTACAATTTCACTCACCTTGGCTTTTTCGCTGGGTTCCGTGTTTGTGCCATATGGAGCATTATGCAACTCCCTGGAGACAACACAAAGAAATTCAGCCTGGTCTTCATTTCCATAGTTATAGGAAGAGCCAATACTGACTAACTGGATAGGAGAATAAGATGATTTGATTAATCAACGTACATTCACAGAGGTCAACAGATCAAGACATGTTCCCAAATTATCATGCAATCAGGGAAATGGGGTAATAATGTCAAGTTGCCAACTGACACCAATCCCAATACCCTCTGCTCCATAAAAGCATCAATAATTGAATTCAATTTACATCAGTTTAGGTAATAATAAAAACATCCTACAGTATATATATGAGTGATACACAGCACAAGCAACAGAAAGGCAAAAGGAAGGACAATGTTTGGTGGTATATGGTCATGCTTCTCAAGATGCCACGTGCTGAAAGTTTTAACAGACACAGATTATAATCAACAAATCACTCTTAAAATGCACACTTAACAGCAAGTGTGAATGAATTACTGCCTCTGACTGAAACAAATTAGGATGGGCATAACCAATTTAGTTTCAACAAAGTTTTGAAATTCAGGAGCAAAGGGAGAATTCATTTATAGTTTAAGGTTAATCATTATAATGGCATAAAATAGAAACAATCAACCAGACATTACATACAAGCAATAATCCAAGTCAATCTTGGGAGGATAAAAAAGATTTCAGCCTCTAAGGGTAATGATAATGCTGAAAATACTCCTTTCACCTCCTTCCTAACTTATTCCTGCTGTCTCTCTCATTTCCCTTATTTCACTCCTTCCATCATACCCTGCAGCATCTTGATCCCTTCCCTTCCCTTTCCTTTCATTTGGACCTTTTTTTTTTGTTTCCACCATTCCGATCTCTGTCATCTCATATTTCAGTGCTTGGGGAAAGTGAAAGTTGTCCAACATGAGACACTGGAGTCCAGTACCTCCTTAGCTGAATAACTTCAAGCTATTGGTGGCTTTACAGGACAAAGGCAGGAAAGTGAATGCTAAATACATTAAATATACCTGCACATGAACAAGCACTTCTTCAAACTATATTAAATACATTAATTTTTAAATTTAGAAAAGCAAGATCTGTGGTGTGGCCAGACAGTGAATAATATTACAGATAAAGACTGAGATGGCTTATGGTTTGGTGACTGCCACATCAAAAAATGTTCCAACTGTGGCAGCAGGCAAAAAGAAACTGAGCAAGACTCAGATGTGAATGCGATTAAATCAGAACCACAGTAGTGATCCTGTGAACATCCTCTGCAGGGTAAAGATACAGGAGCCTGGAACCAAATACTGCAGTGACTGCCAGTGGTGCTGACAGTCGCCAGGAGATAGGAAGATGAGACAAGACCCCACGCCAGACACTAACATCCTACTCAGGCAATGTCAAGTTATAGTGCTAGTTTATGAAGATCTCAACTCAAGCTTCTGCCACACATTTGGTTCATAATTGAACCAAATGCAATCTGCTTCCAAAAGTGCATGGAATTTGGGGAAATATCAAGTAGATAATTCAGCCATTGATTTATTATTCATTAAATTCAGAATGGAACCCACTAATGAATATTTTAACCCAATCTTCCTTTCAGCTCCACAAAAGTTAGGGATTGTGATCACTTAGTTTGTCCATTAACTTGCATAACTTGCCACTATTTCCAGAGCATCCAAATGATTCCAGTGCAATTTTCACTTAATTTCCATGTGCACTTCCCTGGTAACAAATGATCAGCAGTGTTTTCATCAGTCCAAATCCAAACCGTTACAAAGGAGCTGGCCAGTGATCATTTTTGATATCTTAACCAAGTGCTTCCACTATACATACACAGCATCTGAACAATGAGCAAAAGGAACTGCATCACATCTTTCCACTAAGTACTTTAAAACCTTGCAGGATTGGACATTGAGTTCAACAATCTCATCACCTTTACCCCATTTTTTTCCCTTGCTTTTTTTCTACTTTCTATTTTTGTAATGCAGTTATTAGTGATTATTCTGGTTTTCCTGGTTATACCTCCCCTCGACCCATCTTTTCTTTCTTTCATGTTCCATTACCATAGCTTTTTACTTTGAATCATTGTTTAATCTCTCATGCTTTCCCATCAGATCACAGACTTTCCCTTTTAGGTGCTTAGTCGTACTGTACAGGAATTATGCATTGCTGAAGAAAGAGAGATGCTGCCAAAGCTTTGTGTGTTGCACTCATCAGAACAGTCATAAGTGAACAACAATTTCTACTGCACAAGAAGAGGTTGCTGATTTGTTAGCAATCAGACTCTGATTGGTAAAGGTCTTGCCATGGAGAATGCACCAAGGAACAGTTAATCGCCAAATTCAAATGAGGCAGAGGAATTCTAATTGGACCAAAGCATTGTCAAGAAGTGTGCACAAGCAAATGGGTGACCCACCAAGCTTTTGTTTGGGTGATAAATGCACAATGATGACATGCTCTGTTTGCAAAAGACTGTGTGTGTGTGTGTGTGTGTGTGTGTGAATATATGTAGCTTCTAGCACATTAATGAGCTCAAACAATAATCAGAATGAATTGTTTGCATAACTCTTAGCATAAATCGGATTAGTTAAACACTTGAATTTTATAAAGGTGGTGGATGCAGTCAGTACTTGTGCTGCTTGATATGATCCACCATGTGTTAGGATGTATGGCCTACATACCTGTCATCACATTGATGCTGAAATTCATGTATACATTACTCATTTGTGTGGCACACAACAACATTTTTTGCTCGACGGTAGCAGACTTTACCGGCAAACACCACTCTGATTGCTCCGGCATAGTTGTAACATGAAACAGTTTGCTTCACCTCTTGCTCAAATTTTTGTGACATTTTATGCTTTCAGGGTAGTCAGGATGTACAGAAAGCATTTTTCAGGATTAAAGATAGCAGATTTAGGCCCATTCCTGAGTTGGTTTGCTTTACAGTAATCAACTCATTTCCTAAATTCCTTTCTCCATGGTAACACCTCTACCAAACTCACTAAACAACCAGCACCCTCTTCTCATGCAACATAAATTGTTGGACCTTCCTTTTTGTTCTCTCCTCCCATTTGCCCTGCCTCATTTAAAAAGGTGTTACATCTCCAAGCAGTTCAGACAATGGGTTATTGATATGAAATGTTATCACTTTCTTTCTTCACATATCACCAAACCTGATTGGTTTGTAATTTTATTTCTATTTCAGATTTCCAGCGTCAACAGTAATTTGCTCACACACCATCAGATGTTTCCCTGGCTGACTTACCCTCACAGATACAGTTGCTTGGCCAGCAATCAAAAGCTCGATTTGATGAATTATTTCAAGAAAGTGTTGAATCTGTCGCAGGACTCCTCAAACAAAAACAGGTATTGTAGAATATTCATCAGAGCCCGAGATTTGGACTAACAGCTGCATACAAGGGTCAGTGGAATTTTTTCCCCGCCTTAATGACCTGAGTTTTGTTTATTTTGTCTCTTCGAAGAAACCATATACAGAACAACTTCGATTAGCCAAGCATCAATTTTCCGAATTTCAGATTATCAGAAGAGATTTCAAGGTCCCGTAAAAACGCTACCTATTATCTGACCAGTTATCCAAACTCTCAGTTATCCGAACAAAATACTCCCTGCCTGTTTTGTGTGGATAATTGAGGTTATTCTGTAGTTCTGGGAGGTCTGGGTCAGGCTGGTCTATACTGCGATATATTAGGCATCACAACTGTTTGGCATGGACTGGGTGGACTCGGTCTTTTCCTGTTCATTATTTGAATTAATTTCTCTGCTCATAAAATTATGGAGCAAATCCATCTCTCAGTCTCATTCCACAAGATTGACCATAGTGTCTGCACAGAAAAACACCAACACCATCTGTTCATGCTAGAGTATCTTAGCGGAAACTCTGCTTTTCCAGAGTGAGCAACGAAAACAATCCAACAGTGGATGTTTTAAAACAGTTATTTAATTATTATTTTCCCTTTTCTTTTACAGGGAATATAAAGTACTGGCACCTGAAATATTTTTGTAACAAGGTCTCAAGGGAAGATCTTCTGGTAACCAGGAGTAAAAGCTACTGTAAACAGGTACACCCTGTAAATAAGAAGCAGCTCCTGCTTGATTTTACATCGACGACACTAACACTTGGCTCTGATCCGACCTTCAAAAAATAACAAACTACTGCCTGCAGCAAGAAGACATTCACAAAAACAATGCTCACAATACAAAGTCTCATTCCAGGGCCCCTTTGCAGTTCAAGAATATTCTTATAAGATCGTGCCAATGTTGGTTTAAGGGGAACAAGAAATGCAATCTTGTCAACATCACTTGCATTTTTTTTTAAGAAAAAAGAAGATTGAGGCTTAGTTAAAATATTGGGAACATTAAATTGAAACAACCTGATTACATGAATGGTAACAATCAGCTTCTGTTGAGTGACCAGGTTAGCACAGGAAAGGATAACTTGTGGCCTGGTCAGGACGCATTTCAATATCAAAAATCAATAGTGTTTGAAAACTACAAAGTCTTTGTGGTTTATAGTCCACTAACAACAAACACAAGTGCCATTACTCATGAGAGTCAAGATTAGAGTGGTGCTGGAAAAGCACAGCAGGTCAGGCAGCAACCAAAGAGTTGGAAAATCGATATTCCTGGTGAAGGGCTCCTGCCCGAAACGTCGATTTTCTTGCTCCTCAGATGCTGCCTGACCTGCTCTGCTTTTCCAGCAGCACTCTAATGTTGACGCTAATCTCCAGCATCTGCAGTACTCACTTTCGCTCATTACTCACGTGAGCCTGATTCATTGTTGACACACTATTCTTCATAGAAGGCAAATGATGAAGTCCAAGACTGCCATGCCCACAGTACATACATATGGTGACCCAATTATTGAGAAGAATCCTTAATTTCCACTTTGATGAAGATACTGAGGGTAATTAGTGTCTGTCACTCCAGCTGAAATCAGTTAACAGTACAGTTGGAGACTGAACCGGCAGATTATGCTCTGTATGAACATGCCAAAGACAAAGCAAGATCATAGACGATGCTCTTTTGCAGGAGAATGAGAATTTAGAGGCTAAATTAAAAAGGCCAACCACAAAAGTAATCATGTCTGGATTACTACTGGAGTGAAGAACAAATTGGCATAGGGTAAAGAAGATCAGAGAGTGAATGCAAAGTTCAAAGACTGGTGTGTGGGAAAAATGGGTTTTAATAAAGAGACTGGAACCAGTATAGGGGAAACACAGTGCTTTTCAGTTGAGAGTGACTTAACTTGCAAAATGCTAGGGGACTTGCGTTCTGGAAAGTCAAGCAACTAGGGTTATTTATAAGCCCTTAAGCTAAAGGGTTAGTGGGGTTGGAGGCAGCAGTGTGCACACAGAAGATCAGCATGAGGTTTCCTTGCCCTATGTCTGACCTGATGCCATGAAACTCCATTGGGTTCAAAGTTGATGTTGAGACTCCCAGAGAAACTCCCATCTAATATTTACCACTGTGCTGTTAACTCCGCAGAATCTGTCCTGCTGGTAGGACAGTACATGCACAAGATGGCTATAGAGTTTTCTGAGACTATGTGCAAGGTAGTATTCCCTGAGCATGACTATGTCAGCTTGACTAGTCTGTGATACAATTCTTCCAATCTTGACATTAGCCCTCAGATGTTGGTAAGGAGGAATTTGCAAGATCATAAGGGCGAAGTCTGCCATGCTTCTGGTTTTGTTCCTTTGAGATTTTTAAATTATTGATATATTTCAGAGAACAATTTAAGAGTCAATGATACTGAGAGTCTGGAGTCACATGTAGGCCAGCTCAGGCGAGCAATTATTGACCTGAACATTTGGCCAGAGTCAACCTCATTATTGTGGGTCTGAGGATGGCAGTGTTTTACCCCCTAAAGGACATTAATGAACTAGATGGGCATCCACAATTGATAATGAATTCATGGTCATCATTAGAGTTTCAATTATACCCTTTTCTCACTGAATTGTGGTGCGGTGGGATTTGAAACTAGGACCCAGAATATTACTTGGGTCTGGGATTACTACAGTGACAATACTACAATGCCATCTCCTCCATATTATGAAGAAATACATATGCATTGGAGAGACTTCAGTGAAGTGTCAAAATCTTCAGAATGGTTTACTCCAGAGAACTGTGGAAGCTGAGTATAGAATATATTCACTGCTGAAATAAGACATTTTAAAAATAGGGGAAATCCAAGGTTATGAGGAACAAACAGGACAGTGGAGGTGAAGCCAACATAAGATCTTGCTGAATGGCAGGGTAGCTTGGGAGACCAATAGTCTATTGTAGTTCCTAGTTCTAATATTCAAAGACTGGATGTGAATAGGGCACATTGCAATGAAAGTTCACAAGTCTTAACTGGTTGTGCTGCCAAAAGAAAAGTTCAAACACAACTCTTATGAAAAAAGATACAAGTGTCTTATTTTAAACCAACACATGCCTAGACATGCCTCACCAGCCCACTGTGTATATCCAGCTGTTGCAACTCTCTGCCAAGGATCAGTAACTGGAGAGCACAAAAACAACCACCAAAAACAAAATACTTTTCATTCTTAACCAGATTATTTAGGTCACATCATAATACTAAACTCAAATCCTAGCTATGCTTATCAGCCTGTCTGGGAATAATTTTAGTAGTGTTGGATAACCTTGTTGTGTTAACACTGGGTCTCAATGAAAGGCTGTGTTGTGAAATGTTAGTTAACGTGCTTCGCCAGTGGCAGGGTTTCCAAAACAGGGCATGCTTTAAAGCACAGATGATGTCAATAATTTTTTGTGCTGATTACTAGCTTTCCTACAAAAGTGCATGTCATTCGACATATTTTTTAATGATGCTACAGACAACCCACCCCTTTCCTAATGATGAGGATAAAAATAGCAAAACTAAACAGCCAAGACCATTTTTGATGACTAAATAGGTCCACATAGATCAAAAATGCTGAGATAATTGCCTGGTCATTTTCTGCTAAATGTATGAATCCAAGCAGATTTCATGAAGCAGGTGTTTATTAAGGCCAACATTAACCAAATATCAATCATGCAATAGCTCATTAAGGTGCAAGGTGAAGTCTGACTGCAAAGAAAAAGTGCCGGGATTCTTAACACACGAGTACAACTATACCACTGAGGTAGGAAAGAGAACAGTACATTCAGGAGAAAGATTCCATTATGAACGCAACAGGCCAAATGACTCTATAGTCCACACTGGTGTTAATGCTCTACCAGTGCCTCTTCTCATCTTTGTTCATCCATCAGCATAAAATGGTTTTCTATTTTACTCATGTTCAGATCCAGCCCACCCTTGGAGCAAACTGGTGTTTCAAATTGGAAGCCCTCTATTTGAATGCAAAACTGCCTTCTCTTTACATGTGGATCAAGCATTCAATTTTCTAACTCCATAATTGGGGTGGTCCCAATTCAAATTTAAATATGCTAAATTTCAGGAATTATATTATTTCACACCCAGGATGAATATAGAATCCTCAGTTTGCCTCTCGGACCATTTAAGCTCAAGATAACATCACAAGAATGAACTTTTGGTGTTTGATGAGTTGAAGTAGTTATCAGAGGGAAAGGAGATGCTCTTTTGAGATTTTTTTTGTTTTTAAACTTCTCAACATGCAGGAATTAGTTCTTACTCATATCTGTAGTATCTAATTTATACTGTTATTAGGTTGCAGTATTTTATTTGGGAACCTGGATTCAAGAGTGGAGAAAAAGTAGATTTGTCTTCATTTCTATGAAGGTGACATCTTTTTTTTTCAGAAGTCAGAAAGTAATTTTGAATAGTATTCAAACAGTTTTTCCAAAAAGGAATGCGACTCAAGTTAAATGAATTGATCAGCAATCTGGGAATTAACTGATGAAATTTTGCAAAGTTGAATTTTTATAACATTCATAAAAACAGACCAGGCCATCATCAGGTTTCAGTTAAAATAAGTCATCCAGAACAGCAATTGTTCTTGTTCTTCTCTTCAAACGCAGAGTTCTAAGTGGCATTCAGGCTGAAAGGAAATCTTGAGTTGCTTCAGCATTCTCAAGCAAACAAATTGGAAATAATCATTCTAGTAAGAAGTGAACGAGATGGGAGTGATACTTCACTGTAAAAAGGATTATTTTTTTTATTTTCCCTGTTTGTGCCAAGTGGTCTTATATCTCTTTGTTTTTGCTTAATAATTTTGCATTCTTTTTAGTAAAAAAAAAGCCTCATTCAATATCTTCAGTGAAAGACCACCTCTGTAACCATACTGCAAAAAACTTATGATCAAGCAAGCTAAATTTCATTGAGATCTTACCTGACCAGTAATAACATCAGTTTTGATCTTAAAGGAGAGGCTTGTCTGGGATAGGAATTACTTGAATTTAAGTATACCGGTAACCCTAAAAATGTATTTAGCTGATCAAGTATCAAAAATCTGAAAACCAGCAGCTGTAATGATACCTATAATATCTTACAGGTAAATGTGGGGCAATAGTTATACAAGAATCAAACAGTAAATTTGAGAAAATAGAAAATCTGTCAATGGAAATATTAATTTTAGGGAGTGATTAGAAGAGCACCTAAGTGATAAAGGAGAAAGGGTAGAATCTAAAAGTCACATTATATAGAAACCAAAAAAATTGTGGATACTAGAAATCAGAAACAAAAACAGAAATGATTAGAAAAGCTCAGCATCTGAGGAAGGGTCACTGGACCTGAAACACTGACTCTAATTTCTCTCCACAGATGCTGCTAGACCTGCTGAGCTTTCCCTCATCTTCCACCTGGGCAGCCTACAGCCCGGAGGACTCAACATTGAGTTCTTCAATTTCAAATAACCTCCTGTTGAATAAGGGCTGAACAATAAAGGTTGGGATAAAGTTAAGTCTCAAGGAATAGCCTTGAGGATGCTGTAGGGCATATGACTCTCAAAAATAGACATGCCAATATCAGATAAAGCGTTTGAATAATTATTTTCAAGAAAATCAATGATTGCCCATTGCATGTTCCACAGATTCCCTTCATTGTTGTGCTCTTATTGGAGAGTTTGGATTGTTTAGCAATATCATAAGACAGACTGAACATTAAATTCAATACTAACTTGAACTGTCCAGGTTTGGTTCCACAATTTGTCAAAAGATAATAACATGAGTACTAGTTGACAATCAACTTCATCAACAATTCCATATGCTACACTTCACATCACAACCCTTGCAAGTAACAACCTTTCTACATCTCCACCAATGCGAAAAGCAAAATACTATAGATACTGGAAGTCTGAAATAAAAAGAAAATTTTGGAAATACTCAATTGAGGTGGCATCTGTGGAGCGAGGAAAAATTTAATGCTTCAGGCCAATTAGCTTTTATCAGTTCTGAAGTGCAAGCATCTTTTGCCAAGTATATATTTGATGACATGATCTATTTAGATTTGGAAACGTTATCTCATCCCCAGTTTATTCTCATTAGTCTAGCATTTGATAAATTGCTACTTTATACTTTACAAACATTTCATGCAAGCCGCAGTCTGTTACAGACTCTATTGTACTGAATTATGAAGCTTCAATTGTCCTGTGGTAAACAGCCCTAAATTTAGGTCTTAAATCTTTTGCCCAGTGGCCTCAGTCTTGCTGAGGTTATAATTGCTGAGTCTTTGTTTATTGTTGGCCTCAAACATCCAGCTATTTTTGAAACTTGCTTTTGCTTCATTTCAAGCTCATGTGGTGATATATTTTATGAGCAATTGTTCTTCAATGGCGCAAATAAATTGAGAAACACTTTCTGAATTAATTTTATGCATATTAAATATATGAAGATTGATTGCAATGGCAATGACAAACTATAATACATTGATGTATATTTTTTCCTTCCTTTTCACTTCTTTTGATCTTGGAAACTTCATTCTATTAATCATTACATAAAATAGAAGGGCTACAATAAGTGTAAACATGTTCTCTTCCAATAACTGATTAAATTTCATGAGGAAAATATCTATGGAAGTTATGGAAGAGCCTTTCAAAAAGGATACAGCTATTTTTCTGCTCATCTTCCAGGAATTAAGTAAATATTCAAGTATCAACTTATTACTTGGCCTTGCACTCAGACAATGAGAGTGATATTTCACACCAACACCAATATTAAGTATACAGACAATAGAATGGAGTGCAACGTGAATGTAACATATCCTGATTATTTCTCTCTCCATACTGTGGCAGTAGTTACATCCAAGATGTTCCTTTTGTGACTTGATGCCTTGTGTGATGACCTAGCCAGAAAAGTTTCAAGTCTTTTCATCAGCTGATTTTTATCCTATAAGATCTCTCAAATTCAGGTTTTGAAGTGAGTAAAAATATGATGATGAGACCAAGTGCCGGAGAATCGAATGGCTGGAGAGTCCTACCCAAGCTAACCATAGGCCTTTTTTTTTGATTTTCTCTCTCTTTTGTAGGTATAAAGAAATTCCACTACTTTTATCAGGTAATCTCACAAGCTGAGTGAATAAGGATTGAGCAATATTGTTTATCCGCAGAGAATAAACAGTGTGACTGATTCCATCCTCAACAAATCATTTCCAAAAGGGCATACTATCATAGATCAGAAGCTGCTTTGATTTCCCTCTCTGTCGAAGTGTGTTCTTGACAGAGATCAGATAGATGAGTGGAGACAAGGAATTGTACCCAGGAGTCCTGGTCTAGCTATTGTCCTGGGGATTTAAAATCTAATGTTATCCCACAGATGTAAAGTGAATCTTCTGTTGTATCAGAATCTTCTGTTGTATCAGAAGACAGCAACACAGGACATTTTGTACTGTTGGGTCCCAAAGTTTACTTTGAAATAGGAGCTAAATTAGCAGGAATTACTTTTTTCAGGAGTTCTCAGCAGGCCTGTGCTTTGTATTAAATATTCAGGGAATACTTTGGAACAAGTCTGAATACAGAGAATCTCTACCCATCAAACCCACTCTGCACTCCAAGCACCAGTGTTACATTAAAACAAAAGAGCAAAATACTGAAGGAGCAGAACTCAAATATGAACAGAAAATGCTGGAAACACTCAGTTGTTTGGCAGAAATTTGTGTAGGAAGAAAATGTCAGCTACTGGACACATTAATCTGACATGACACTTCAGAGATGAAGCCCAATCTGAGTGTTTCAGTACTTTCTGTTTTTATACCAGGGCTTCAGCTTTGTTGCTCAAGGCCAACTCAACAAGGTTTGCAAAATAGTTCTTCTTTAAAAAAAATGGCTACTCTCAAATCTTAAGATATAACTCAACGGAAAAGCAATCATCGTGCAAGGAAACAGTTAAGAGTTGTCTTCATAGCTAAGTTTTTAAATCAAGCCTGACGCAGATATCGTTACTGTGCAAAATGAAGATTATCAAAAAGCAGAATGTAACATTATACAGATTAATTTTCAAAAATGATTGCATAATTTGTATTTTAGGTCTACATATCTTTAAGAAATCTGTAAAAAAAAAGTACATTAGAGAAGCTAAAACAACGTTGTAAGCAGTGCCATCAGTTGCAGTACATAAAGGTGCTGTGTGTACATTATATAACATTCATACATACACACAATAGCAGCAACCACAGAATTGAAACACATGAAAAATCTTTCAAAGAATGGGAAGATGTAATGTAAAGCAAGCGATGGTAACAAGCAGGGAAAAAGTGGCCGTGCATTATTAGAGTGAGTGTGGAGGGTATATTGGGACAGACCTCGCTGGTGCTGTTGTGGAAACTGGTCTCCTCCCCCTTCACTTCCCGCGACACAATCAGCAGAAACTCTGACTGATGATCCCGCCCATAGCCATACGGGGAACCTATACTGACCAGCTGTAACAACCAGAGCAGAGAGTTTGTAATACTACGTATGCTAAAGGAATTTTTACACTTCAAATTCACAAAAAGTGGAAATTAAACACATTTTAAAATGATTTGTATAACATTTCAAATATATTTTCACTATTGGTTTTTTCAACAATGACAAAGTGGCAATTATTCAAAATATATAACAGAAGTATTGATCAGCAAACAATCCCTATTTTCTGATGAGGTCCTAGAATCTTGTACTCCAGAATGGTTCACAGATGCCTACCCATTACCTGTTCATTGGTAGCAGTCATCGTATAGGATAACAGTTGACTGAAGGAGCAGGCATTTTTATGGGTCAGAGGAATGAAAAGAATCCTCCATCGATCTGATCCTACACAAAGTGCTGGTACCCAGTTACAGAAGAACATTCAAAAGACGATGCATCAATTATATTATCTACATCTGCTTAACCAGGTAGAGTGCAAGTTCAGGTTGGAAAAGGAGATGAATGATGGATCCATATTCAAAGCATACATAAGTTGAAAGCTACCAATTAACTCAGGTCTGAAAAATCCCAGGCTCAATTCCTGGTTTGCCTTCAGGTTAGCACATTAGTCAGGGCTGTAGCTGCAGTGTTAAATTAGCCTTGATATCCTTGGATTATTGAGTGAAAGAAAAATGTAATTAGTAAAATTTACATTAGTTATCCATTGACACTCTGTTGGAAAGGATATGTATGGCAAGAACAGGATAAGTATGACTGCGATGTCTCACAGAACTGAAGAGCATGTGAACACCATGGTCTTGACTTGTTTGAAGAATGGCCACAGAGTAGGCTTCCAAATATGAAAACTGCCCTTATGGGGATAATCCTCAGAAGAGAGGAAGCTCTCAAAAATTGGTAGGAATCCCTAAACTCATTTTAGTTCAGTACGTTAGATGAAAATCGTACAAGGAGAAAACGATAGCATAAATCAAGGATAGCCACTTTCTGGGAGATGTACTGCAATACTTGTAAGACTAAAAACTCCCAATATAAAAGATTAAGATGGAAAACGAATTTAATTAATAAGATTTACGTTCAACCCTGAAAATTATTGCTTTTCAAATGGACCATCTAAGAGCTCTTCTATGGCACAAAAATATTGACTTTGATCTTTAATAGCAATTCTGCCATATCAAATTTCTGAACAAGAGAAAACCAATTCTACAGTTCACAAAACACCACACTTTGGGTATATACATACTCTGTCAAAAAGGATTGTACAAGAGATACTAGGAAACAGAAAACAGCAGTTCCAAGGAAGAATTAATGGAGTTGGGTGAACAAAGGGGTCAAACAATCATCTTTGGTGCAAGGGGTCAGGGTAGAGAAATGTAAACAGAAACAAACAATGAACCAACAGGGAATGCATTTGTGCTCTCAGAAAAGAGGATTTCTCTTCTTTGACAAGCTAATGTCAGGTTAGGGGCTAAATTGAAAAGCAGAATGAAATAGGTAGTAATGTCTGGATCATTACCTGAGACATGAGTAAATTGATAGTGTCAACAAGGTTAAAGAGGTAAACACGTGGCTCAAGGATTGGTGAGGGAGAAATGAGTTTGACTTTATGGGACATTGACATCAGTACTGGGAAAGGACAAAGCTGTTCTGTTGGGATGGGCTTCACCTGAATCATGCTGGGACTAGAGTTCTGGGGAATTGCATAACTAGAGCTGCGGGTAGGGCTTTAAACTCAATTGTTCAGCTGGGGGGTTTTGGTGGGTAGGGTTTGGGAGTACATTCCATGGAAGTTTACAAAAAAAAAAGAGTTGGCACTCTTCCAATTGAAGAGCTAACCGGAGGTAAAAGTTTCCAGAACAAGTAATACGACAGTGTGGGGAAAGGGTCAAGATCTAACTTTATGCACAACAGGTAAGGGGACAACCATGTGAAAGGGGGCAGTCAACACAGACTGAGGGTGTTATACTTATATACCCGCAATATACAAAACATGTTGGATGAGCTGGTAGCACAGATTAAAATTGGCAGTTAAGATGTTCTACGTATCACAGAGACATAGCTGCAAGGGGTTCAGGGCTGGGAACTAAATATCCAAGGATACAGGTCCTATTAAAAAGAACAGACAGATAGGGTTGCCTTACTAATAAGAAACAAAATCAAATCAATAGCAAGAAGTGACAGAGTTGAAAGGTATAGAATCTGTGTGGGTAGAAATGAGGAGTCACAAGGGAAAAAGACGATGATGGGAACTGCGTAAGGGTCTCCTAGCAGTAGTCAGGATGTAGGGAAGAAAATAAATCAGGAGATAGAAAAGACATGTAAGAAAGGCACTATTACAATAATCATGAGACTTCAACATGCAGGTGTGCTGGTATAATCAGGTTGGTAGCAGATCTCAAGAAAAGGAATTTGTGGAACATGAGACTGTTTTTGGAGCAGCTTGTGGTAGAATCCACTAGAGAACAGGCAATTCTGGATTTAGTGATCAGACAGATTAAAGGAACTGAAGGTGAAGGAACGCTAGGGAGCAGTGACCATAATATGACAGAATTCATCTTGCAGTTTAAGGGGGAAGAAGATTGAATAAGATGAGTGGCATTACGATTGAGTAAAGGTTATTACAAAAACGAGGGAGGAGGTGGCCAGAGTTGATTGGAAGGAAAGCCTAGCAGGGAAGTCGAGCTGCAATGGCAGGAATTTATGGGGGCAATTCAGGAGGCATAGCAGAAATTCATTCCAAGAAAGAAGAAACACACTAAGGAGAGGATGAAGCAACCATGATGACAAGGGAACTCAGGGACAACATAAAAGCAAACGATAAAGCGTACAATATGGTAAAGATTAGCATGAAGCCTTTCAAAATTAAAAGAGCAATAAAGGAGGGTAGAAGATGGGAGGAAGCTGGCTAGCGATATAAAAGAAGATTACAAGAGTTTTTTTAAATACCTACAAGGTAAGAAAGAGTGGGGACACATATACTGTTGGAAAATGAGGCTGGAGTAGTAATGGGGACAAAGAAATGGAACGTATGAATGGAAACTTTACATCAGCTTTCACACTGGAAGACACCAGCAACATATCAGAACTTCAAAAGAATTGGGGGAATAGGTGAGTGCAGTGGACATCACTAAGGAGAAGGTGCTGGGGAAGCTGAAAGGTCTGAAGGCGGATAAATCACCCAGACTGGATGGACTACATCCCAGAGTTCGGAAGGTGACAGCTAAGGGAATTGCAGAGGCACTGGCAGTGATCTTTCAAGAATCACCAAAGTCAGGGTAGGTTGCAGAGGACTGGAAAATGGCTAATGTAACAGTACTCTTTAAAAAAGACAGGGAGAGATAGAGGCAGAGGTCAGGAAATTACAGGCCGGTTAGCCTGACTTCAGTCTTTGGTAAGGTTTTAGAATCCATTATTAAGGGTGAGATTGTAGAGTACTTTGAAGCGTATGGTAAAACAGGACAAAGTCAATGTAGATTCATCGAGAGGAGATCATGCCTGAAAAATCTATTCAAATGCTTTGAGATGGTAACAAGTTAGATAAAGGACAGCCAGTGGATTTGATCTATTTGGCGGGAGAAATAGCAAAAGCACTTGTGGTAATTTTCCAAAATTTGCCAGACTCTGGGGTAGTTCAAAGAGATTGGAAAACAGCAAATGTGATGCCACTGTTTAAAAAGGGTGGTAGACAAAAGATGGGGAATTATAGGCTGGTTAGCTAAATTTCTGTAGGAGGCAAGATGCTGGAGTCTATTATCAAGGAAGAAATTGCAAGGCATCCAGATAAAAATTGTCCCATTGGGCAGACGCAGCATGGGCATATGCTTAATCAACCTTTTGTAATTTTAAGACATTATGAGTATGGTGGACAATCGGGACCCAGTAGATGTGGCGTACCTAGATTTCCAAAAGGCCTTTATCAAGGTGCCGCACAAGAGGCTGATGCATAAGATAAAGATGCATGGAATTACTGGTAAAGTATTAGAATGGATACACGATTGGTTGACTAACAGGAAGCAAAGAGTGGGGATAAATGAGTGCAATTCTGGTTGGCAATCAGTAACTAGTGGTGTGCCTCAGGGATCAGTGTTGGGACCGCAATTATTCACAATTTACATCGATGATTTGGAGTTGGGAATCACAGATAGTGTGTCAAAGTTTGCAGATGACACTAAGATGAGTGGCACAGCAAAATGGACAGAGGACTGTTAAATTTCACACAGGAACATAGACACTTGAAGTGAGTGGGGTAAAAATCTGACAGGTGGAATACAATGTTAATAACTGTGAAGTCATCCATTTTGGTAGGAGCAGTAATAAAAAGGACTATTACTTGAAAGGTAAAAAGTTGCAGTATGCTGCTATGCAGAGGGACCTGGGTATCCTTGTGCATGAATCACAGAAGGTTGGTCTGCAGGTACAACAAGTAATTAGGAAGGCAAATTGAATTTTGTTCTTCATTGCTAAAGGGAGAGAGTTTAAAAGCAGGGAGGTCATGTTGCAGCTGTGAGGCCACATCTGGG
The DNA here is from genome assembly GCF_004010195.1 of Chiloscyllium plagiosum. Taxonomy (NCBI): domain Eukaryota; kingdom Metazoa; phylum Chordata; class Chondrichthyes; order Orectolobiformes; family Hemiscylliidae; genus Chiloscyllium; species Chiloscyllium plagiosum. Next base: position 30,086,612 of record NC_057730.1, read on the forward strand.
GTACTGCATAAAGTTTTGGTCTCCTTACTTGAAAAACGATATACTGGCTGCAGAGATGGTTCACTACGTTGATTCCAGAGTTGAGGGGGTTGGCTTATGAGGAGAGACTGAGTAGATTGGGATTATATTCCTTGGAAATCAAAAGGATGAGGGGGAATCTTATAGAAACATGTGAAATTATGAAGGGAATAGATAAAGGTAGACGTAGAGAGGATGTTTCCACTGGCAGGTGAAACTAGGACAAGAGGGCATAACCTCAAGATTAGGGGGAGCAGGTTTAGGACTGAATTGAGAAGGAACTTCTTCAAGAGGGTTGTGAATCTATGGTATTCCTTGCCCAGTGAAATAGTTGATACTATTCAAGAAACATTTTCAAAGCTTAGATAGATTTTTTTGACTAATAAAGGAATTAATGGTTATAGCGAGAGGGCGGGTAAGTGGAGTTGCAGCCATGAAAAGATCAGCCATGACCTTATTGAATGGCGGGAGCAGCCTCAAAAGGGCCAGATGGTCTACTCCTGCTACTTGTTCTTATGTATTTGGATTTCCAGAAGACCTTTGCCAAGGTGCTGCACAGGAGGCGGCTATATAAGATAAGAACTCATGGCATTAGGGGCAAGGTAAATGCAAGGATAGAGGCTTGACTGATTGGCACAGGATAGAGAATAGAGATGAAGGTGCCCTTTCCAGTAAGACAACTTGTTACTAGTAGAGTTCTGCAGGGGTCAGTGTTGACACTATAACTATTCATGTTATACAGTCACAATTTGGACAAAGGAACTGAGGGCATTGTTCTAAGGTTGCAGATGACACAAAGGTAGATGGAGGAATTACTGGTAAAGTATTAGCATGGATACACGATTGGTTGACTAACAGGAAGCAAAGAGTGGGGATAAATGAGTGCAATTCTGGTTGGCAATCAGTAACTAGTGGAATTACTAGCGGGAGGTTGCAGCAGGACATGGACAGTCTATGGGCAAAGAAGGAGTACAGTCTGGGAAAATGTAAGGGTATACATTTTGGTAGGAAGAATATAGGGGTATTTTCTAAACATGGAAAGGCTTTAGAAATCTGAAGTGCAAAGGGACCTGAGAGTTCTAGTTCAGGATTCTCGTAAAGTTAACATGCAGGTTCCATTGATGGTTAGAAAGTCAAATGCAATGTTGGCATTCATTTCAAGAGGGCTAGAAAACAAGAGCAGAGATACACTACTGAGGCTGTACAAGAATTTGGTCAGACCACATTTGAAATACTGAGAGCAGTTTTGGACTCCTTATCTAAGGAGAGATGTGCTGGCATTGGAGGCATTCCAGAGGAAGCTTACAAGAGTGATCATGGGAATGAAGTGTGTGTCATTAGGGGAGTGGTTGTGAGTACTGGGTATTGAGGGCTCTGGCTTCCTGTATTATAACAATGAGGTATCTAATTGAAACTTACAGAATACTGAGATAGTGTGGACATGGAGAAGACGTTGCCACCATATAGGACAGACTAGGACCTGGGGAACTGATGACCCTTCCAAACAGAGATGCGGAAGAATTTCTTCAGCCAGAGTGTGATTTCTCTGTGGAATTCATTGCTGCAGAGGTTATTGAGGCCTAGTCATCGAGTGTATTTAAGACAGATACAGATTCTTGATTAGTTAGGGATCAAGGGCTAAGGGGAGAAAGCAGGAGAATGAGTTGAGAAACAGATCAGTCATGATCAAATCGACAGAACAGACTTGTTGAGCTGAATAGCTTAATCTGTATCTTTGGCTCTTATTGCCTAATGCTTTGCATACAGAATGGTCACTTCAAAGTAACAAGAAACTATTCTGTGTTAATATCTGAAGCGTTTCTTTATTCTTTCATGTGATGTGGGCTCTACTGGCATAGCCAGCATGTTGCCCCTAGTTGCCCCTGAATTGAGTGGCTTACTAGATCATTTCAGAGGCCAGTTAAGAGTTAATCAGATTCCTGAGAGTCTGGAATCACATGTAGTTCAGAGCATGTAAGGATGGTAGATTTCTTTCCCTGAAAGACATTAGAGAAATCAGATGGGTTTTTACAGCAATTGATCAAAGTTAACATGGTCACCATCATTAAAACTAACTTCGTTTTTCAAATTTATTAAAATGAATTAAATTCCACCATGGATTACAATCCATGCACCTACAGCAACAGCCTGGACCTCTGGATTACTGGTCCAGCAACATTACCACTATCTCTCCTGCTTGAGAAATAGGATCTGACACCATGTAAATGAAAACCTTATTATGTTGTAAATTCAAAAAAAAGCTATATGTACTGTCTGATATGTTCCAACTTACCAGAACCTCTGAAAAATGAAGACAACAGATCTATATTTACATATTAATCAATTTCTTATCATGTTACATGTAAGGACCTCAAACACTGAACACGTGTGTCTGCGCGTGCATGTTGTTGGGGGGGGGGGGGTTAAGGGGGATTAAAATTGGATATTTTTGGTATATAAATGGTGTGCAGGAAAAGTCAGGAAACTGGCACTAGATGACAGAACCAGTGCAAGCACAATGGGCCAAATGGTATTCTTCTGCACCCTAACAATTGAGATTCTTGAAGGCTCCACCAGTTTTTCTGCCCTTGAGCAAAATGCAGCAACTATTAATGAACAACTTCATTTGTAATTACCCATTCAGGCCAAACTAGGGTTCAGCTGTGATGTTATAAGAATTTTAAAGAGCAGAGATAGTTTGTCTGTTTTACATTTAAACATTCTGATTTTATGTTTATCATAAATATCTATATCAACATTTAAATGGAAATTATTTACTTAAATTCATCATGTAAGCCCATCTTTCTGCCAGTTAAAATGAAATTGCCATGGTCCCAGAGGATCTAAGCTACTCTCACAATAGAGAGACACAAGTTAGTGAGTTTAATCCGAGTGTCACCTTGCCATAGGACAGGTGCAAGGTTGAGATGGCAGGACTTTCATGGTGATACCAAATGGTACAGGAAATGAACTCATGCTTTTGGTATTACTCTGCATTGCAAACCAGCTGTCCAGCCAATTGAGCTAAACCCTCACCCCTTCTCTACTATCATACTATTGTAAATATAGGTTTACAAATCTATCATGGAAAATGTTGACAAAGTATATTACCTATGTAACATGATCCACTTTATAAAGTCAATTTATAAATTTATGATACAATTTCATCCTCTAAGAGGATATATTGGAGCAGTGCAGCAACATCAATGTTATTCTTAATTGGCAGTACAGTGTGGACCTTTTGCAATTTTAAAATGATAGGGGCGTTTTTATTCAGGGAATAAAATGTAGCTACTGCCAGAATTATAAATACAGTGCCCAGTTATGCGTATTGCTGTATAGCATGCAAAAACAATTATTTTGGGAGAAAATATTCCCTTGGAATGAAAAACTATTCATATCCCGAGGCTAAGAAAACATTTGGAAGGAATTATACTGAAATGTCCCAGCCTGCAGCAATAGTGCATTCGTTAAGCATTTGAAATTTACATCACTAAATGCTTATGCATCTTTTGGTAAGGTACATTTCCAGTTGTTTTAACATTTTACACAATGCTTCAGTTTTAAAATATCCATTGATTGAGGATACATAAATGCAGAAATGAGAATTTGATTAGGTAAGTCACATTTTTTTGAATTTGAATTTGGTTTGGCCAATGATTAAGGTTGCCTTCAAATTGATGAAATACACTTGTTTCTAATGATGTAGTGCACAAAGGTTAAGCACAAAGAACAAAGAAGGAATTCTTACATTATTCCTAAGCGTAATCTAGTGCTGGACAGATCTAAAAATCTAAGTGACTGCTTTAACATCTTTACCTGTTCAAACCTCCATCCATCAGACATTGTAGACACCATCTGGGTGAGCTCCTCTTCCTGGCACTGCAATACTCGATACACATGCTTCATTGGAATCTGAAGGTTACAAGGTAAAAGGAATCAAATCAAAGATCCATTAAAGAAAATAATGAACCACAGTTGAGGATTTTTCTAATGATGGAAAATCATATCAGAGCTTGAGATAGAATTTTAAAATGCAGCTGAAGAGACACAAAAGGTTCTTTTTTTTTTTACAAGTTATACTTCAGAGTTTGTAAATTATTAAACTGGAATACAGTGTATATATCTTCACTGAAAGCAATATTCCATTATACACTTAAGTAAAAATAAAAAGTATATATTTCAATTTAAAATAATCATATTTCACCCAAATATGTGGGCGGCACGGTGGCACAGTGGTTAGCACTGCTGCCTCACAGCGCCAGAGACCCGGGTTCAATTCCCGACTCAGGCGACTGACTGTGGAGTTTGCACATTCTCCCTGTGTCTGCGTGGGTTTCCTCCGGGTGCTCTGGTTTCCTCCCACAGTCCAAAAGATGTGCAGGTCAGGTGAATTGGCCATGCTAAATTGCCCGTAGTGTTAGGTAAGAAGGGGTAAATGTAGGGGTATGGGCGGGTTGCGCTTCGGCGGGTCAGTGTGGACTTGTTGGGCTGAAGGGCCTGTTTCCATACTGTAAGTAATCTAATCTAATCAAACGACAATACTGAATTTTCTTAAAGGGCACTTATTTTTAGGTAGGCTTTTCCCATCTCTATCAGAAACTCCTTGTTCTGGCACCTTGTCAACTAGTCAGTTATCATGTAATACTAAACAAATGATTTTAGAATAGCATTCACAGCTCAACCTGTCCCTGCCCCACATACATGCATTTCCATCATGGGTTTCTGGATAGATAAAAAGGAAAAGGAAATCCTTGCTGATTTTCCTCTGCCTAATGCAGGAAAATAAACAAATTCCAGCAAGTTTTACTGTGTGCACCCATTATCAGCTAACTCAACAGAGACAGATTGAACTCCGGTCCTTGGTCATACTAAATGAGCCAAACCATGCAGGAAGTTGCAGAACACATTTTCTTTTAAAGTAGCAATGCAGAGTTGAATTTACAGTTATTACTGACCTGCAGGCCTGGCTTGGCAGCTCAGTTGCTTTTCCTTATGATAACAAAAGTAGCATACTGTTATCAACATTCTCACCATCTGTGCACTCAGAACTTCGCTGGTTTCTTTCAGATCTTTGACAACAGCCTGTATTTTTACAAACGTTTGTTGCAGCACTTTTCAAATATAGTTAACCATTGCTGCAATTTTCACATTTGCTTAGCAGTTAGGTATTGTTAATAATGCTGTAAATACTCTGCAAATGGAGAGGATTTGTACACATTTAACAATCCTTTCAGCATGTCTTTCCGTGGCTATAACTTAGAACAAAACTGTTTTTTTGAAAAAACCATTTGAAATTGGATTATGGGGAGGCAATGGTCTTGTGGTATTATCACTAGACTATTAATCCAGAAACTTTGTTCTGGGGAACCAGGTTTGGATCCCACCATGAAAGATTGTGGAATTTGAATCCAGTAAAAATAGTCTGGAGTTAAGAATCTACTGATCACAGTGAAACCATTGCTGATTGTCAGGAAAAACAGATCAGGCTCACTAATGTCCTTCAGGGAAGGAAATCCGCCACCCTCACCTAGGCCTACATGTGACTCCAGACCCACAGCAATGTGGTTTACACTCTTTCTGAGGTGGCCTAGTAAGCCACTTAATTCAAGGGTATCTAGGGGTGAGATTCCTGGTCATCCACCATCGCATACATCCCATGAGTGTACAAAGAAATTCCACATAATCCTGTCACACTTCCAATTTCCTCTTCCCATTTCATGCTCTTAATGCTTCTCCACGTGGTACAATTCTACTGCAATGGTGATCTTCTGACACCTTGCCTAAGTGACCATTCTTCAACTTGAAGATGCGATAATGAGTGTCAGCAGGCTATTTGATCCTAGCACATGCACACTGAAATATAGTCTACTCCTACTTTGCACCAAATACTGGTATGAATAAAAGTTTCACTTTTTCAACATTAACTAAGAATATATGGAAACTGAAAGATATTTCAAGTCCAATCAGCTAAATCATCATGGACCACTAGTAACAACAAATCTCTCTATGTGGTTGAATTATTCTTCATTTTTATACAGACATTTGGGGAATTACTTGCTGATATACAAAAGATCAACACAAAGGCACAGTTTTTTTCATTCATGGGATGACAGCATAGGCAAGGCTAGGATTTTGTAGACTACTCCATTTGCTCTTGAGGAGGAAGTGTTGAGCTGGCATTTTAACTTGCTACAGCCCATCTGGTATAGTTACATCAATTTTGTTATGATGGGAGTTCAGGACTTTGCACCAGCATCACTGAAAGAACAATGATACAGTTCAGGATGGCATGCAATTTGGAGTTATTTGCATCATCTTCTGGTAGAGCCCACACGATAGAAGTTGCATCAAGGGAGTCTTGATGGGTTTATGTAGAATCCCTACAGTGTGGAAACAGGCCCTTTGGCCCAACAAGTCCACACTGACCCTCTGAAGAGTAACCAACCCAGACACATTCCCCCTACCTTATATTTATCCTTGACTAATGCATCTAACCTACACATGCCTGAACACAATGGGTATTTAGCATAGCCAGTTCACCTAACCTGCTCATCTTTTGAACTGTGGGAGGAAACCGGAGCACCCAGAGAAAACTCATGTAGACACAGGCAAACTCCACACAGAATCACCAGAGGCAAGAATTGAATCCGGGTCTCTGGCACTGAGAGGCAACAGTGTTAACCACTGAGCCAACTTGCAGATAATGTAATCTATCTGGTCAATGTTACACCAAAAGAGAAAATGCTGGAAACTCTCTCAGGTCTGGCAGCATCTGTAAGGAGAGAAAAGAGCTGATGTTTCGAGTCTAACTGACCCTTTGTCAAAGCTGGGGTCAGTTAGACTCGAAACGTCAGCTCTTTTCTCTCCTTACAGATGCTGCCAGACCTGCTGAGATTTTCCAGCATTTTCTCTTCTGGTTTCAGATTCCAGCATCCGCAGTAATTTGCTTTTATTTTGTCAATATTACACATTGCTGACTTTGTGCACTGGGAGAGGGATTGAATATTTAAGGTGCTGAATGGACATGGTATTGAGCATCTTGGCTTTTGTTGGGGTTGTATCCACCCAGGCACATGAAGAGCTTTCCATCACACCTCTGACATGTGTCTGTGGGATAGTGGACTAGCTTGGGGAAGACAGGAAAATGCTTGTTTCTGCAGATAGGTGATCTGCTCTAATAGTCTGTTTCATAAAGTTTCTGGTCAGGATATTGATGGTGGTGGATTCAGCAATGGAAATGCAATGCTCATTAAGAGAAGATGGCTTGGTTATTTCTTGTTGGAGACGATCACTGACAGCAACTTGAGTCATGAGAATGTTAACTGCCATTATCAGTGGTAGCCATGAGGTGGATGTGCCGGTGTTGGACTAGCGTGGACAAGATCAGATGTCACACGACACCAGGTTAGTCCAACATGTTTATTTGAAATCACAAGCTTTCAGAATACTGTTTCTTTGTCTAACCTTGCCATTGTAAGTCCAGTGGTATTAATAGCTAGGGGCACAAAATGACACTGAAGGGCTTGCAATCATGCCAAGAGAACAGAAGCAGTGGAGGAACAGAGGAATTGCAGTTTCCATGGATACAAATCATTAAAATCTAACGAATGGGTAGAAAAAGCAATGCTAACAGAATGATTGCATTTATCTCAAAATGGTTGGAATACTAAGGGAGAATGTAATTCTACAAGTCTTTTTCATATTCTCATTTGGAACACCGAATTCAGTTTTAGATATTGCATTTCAGGAAGATACATAAACCACGGAGAGGGTACCATATAGATCAACCAGAATGATACTATGGCATGAAGATTAAAGCAGACAGATGGGTAAAATAAAACTGGTTATGCTACTTTTAAGTTTATAAAATGCTAGGTACGTTTAAAGTGATTGAAGGATTTTACATAAAAAGTAGACAAATTCATTCCTTCAGTGGAAGCTCCAGAAGCCTGGGACATAATCTTGAAATTAGAACTAAGCCATTTAGATGTAAAATCAGGAGGCAGTATTTCCACACAACTCAGTTTTGGAAATTTGAAACCCCTGCCAAAAGTCTAAAGGTGAGTGGAACAACTCAAACAACTTATAAAAGACAAAGATTGATTGATATTTGGAAGCTAAGAATATCAAGCTATATCATACCATTTAGTTCAGTTGGCTAGGTGGAATGTAGATTGGAATTATGCTAACTGATTTAAATCAAATGGGTTTGATTCTCCATCTAATTGGGATAGACTTGGGGACTGTCTCCTCACTGAGTCGGAGAAAGTAATGGCACATAGCGAAAAGGTCAAAGGCAAGTTGAATGCCCTACTCCTCTTCTAATAGTCCTCATGGAACCACTGCTTTCCAAAGCAGCTCAAGGAGATTGCATGATCAATATTGTGAGGGAAAATTACAGCTTTCAAGAGGGAATGCCACCGAGTGAATGAGATCTAAAGATCTACCCAGAAATTGAGCAAACTTCTTGATTGCTGAAAATAGTGCTGAAAAGAAATTGCGCTAAGTTCTTGCTTCCAACCTCAATTCATTAATTCCCCAAGACAATGTTTCATATTTGCACATGGTCTCTCTCCACTTACCTGTGATGTTTTGGTGTCTCTCTCTCTTATTCTGTCTTTCACTAACTTTATTAGTGATGTAATGTTGTAAAATTCTGCTTCCTCCAGCACACCTGAAAGGGACAAACTACCATCAACTACATTCATTCTATAATATCAAACAGAGATTAAACAACATTCCTTTCAACCATGAAATCAATGATTTGCAAGTTTTTATTTGTTCCTAGAATGTGACAGCATTTGTTATCCAATTCTTCCTTTAAGAAGGTAGTGCTGAGCCACTTTCTTGATGTAGGTACATCCAGTTCTGTAGAAAAGAATTTTAAGAGTTTCCTCCACCATGACTGAAGGAGTGACTATATAGTTCTTAGTCACGATGGTGTGCATGTTGAAGGGGAAAAAACTGTTGATGTTTGCAAGCATATGTTGTCTTTGTTCTTTTGAGTGTTAGAGATGTTGGGTTTTGTTGGAGCAGAACAGCCTTGATGAGTTGCTGCACCGTATCGTGCAGATGGTATACGTGCCAGTGACAGAGTGCTTAAAATGGTGGATGGGTGCCAATAAAGCTGGTTGCTTTAGTTTAGATTTTGTTGAGCCTCTTAATTGTTGTTGGAGCTGGACTCATCCAGTCAAGTGGAGGCTACTCCATCACAATCCAGACCTGTGCCTTTTAGTTAATGGAAAAACTTCGGACAGTCAGGGAGTGAGTTAGTTACTGCAGAATTCCAAGCCTGCTCTGCAGTCTGTATTAGTATTACTGCTGGACCAGTTAAGTTTCTGGTCACTAATGCTCCTCCCAGGAAGATGATGGTAGGGGATTCAACAATTGTAAAGCTATTGAATGTCATGGGGAGACAGTCATTGCCTTGCAATTGGCTGACATGAAAACCACATGCTGCTTACCAATTTAAATCTGAATGTTGTCCATAACCTGATGGATGCAAGCAGACATAGTACCCGAGGAGTCTCAAATGTTACTAAACAATATGTAATCATCAACTATAATTCCCACATCTGACCTTAGGTGGAAGGAAAGTCACTGGTGAAGCAGGTGAATATGGTTAAGCCTGGGACACTACTTTAAGAATTCCTCATAGTATGGTCTTGGAGTTGAAATGATTGGCCCCGAACAAGCACAGACATTTGTATTTGTGCAGGTATTACTTCAACCATGGAAAGTTTCCCCACTTGATTCCCATCAATTTCAATTTTTCCAGGGGTCTTTGATGCCATTCCATTTAAATGCTGCCTTGGGATGGCAAGGACAGTTACTTTGAAGTTCAGCTCATTCGTCCAAATTTGCAACAAAGTCTGTGATGGGGTCTGGATGGGTTACTCTTCGGAGGGTTAGTGTGGACTCAATGGGCCGAATGGCCTGCTTCCACACTGTAGGGATTTTATTTATCTATAATCCAAGGATGCAATAAATATAAATAAAAATTAAAGATGTAACAAATAGATCTTGCCTTCCTCTGCTAAATCTTTATTAATAACCAGTTTCCCATGTCGCAGGTAATTAAGCACAGGTCCAAAGTAGGTAGGATCTCGGTCAATTAGATAGGCACCAGTCTCATCCTGCAATGTCAAATACAATAGTCTGGTTAGAAAGCAAGAAATCACATTTGCAAATACTTACAAACATAAATTGGTTAGGTTAAGCAAATTATTGTTTTAATGGGTTTCACCAATTTCTCATATATTTTCAAACAGAACACAACCACATAATGGTTTACTAATATAGGCTCTATTTATTGAAAAGGCTGAGATACATGGATATCCTTGCCTAACACAAATTTAAGTTTTATGGGGTGGTTGGGAATGTGGAATTCAAAAAAAAATAAACAGATCAGCCATGATCTCATTGAACGGTAAAGTAGACTTGAAGGACTGAATGTTTTACGTCTACTCTGATTTCGTGCAGAATATACGTATGCTTGTACGTCGAATGTCGGTAGGATGCTATAAACCCACCGCCTATTAGATTTAAAACTTACGAAGCAGAATATTCACTATGGGCTTTAGTGCCAATAAAATTGAGTGGGGCGGGGGGGGGGGGGGGGGGGGGGGGTTTGCTGGTGGTGGTCAGCTGCCCTCAATTATGGGATGGGGATGGACACAACTGTTATTAATGGGTATAACATAGAACATTACGGCACTGTAAATGCCCTTTGGCCTTTGATGTTGTGCAGACCTGTGAAACCAATCTGAAGCTCATCTAACCTACGCTATTCCATTATCATCCAATGACCATTTAAATGCTCTCAAAGTTGGCGAGTCTATTATTGTTACAGGCAGGGTGTTCCATGCCCCTACTACTCGCTGAATAAAGAAATTACCTCTGACATCTGTCCAATATCTATCACCCCTCAATTTACAGCTATGTCCCCTCATGCTCGCCATCACCATCCATCTAACCTTCTGATTGTATGTCTCAATTAAGTCACCTCTCAATCTGCTTTAAAAACAGCCTTAAGTCCCTCAGCCTTTCCTCATAAGAACTCGCTTCCATATCAGGCATCATTCTAGTAAATCTCCTCTGAACCCTTTCCAACACTTCCACATCTTTCCTATAACACGGTGAGCCCAACTGCATACAATTCCCCAAGTGCGGCCACACCAGAGTTTTGCACAGCTGGAACATGACCTCGTGGCTCCAAACCTCAATCCCTTTACCAATAAAAGCTAACACACCCTATGCTAAAAACACTATCAACCTGGGTGGCAACTTTCAGGGATCTATGCAGGCACACTTATGATTCTTCAGGCCCATTACTGGAAGTAGGGACTGTGAGGAGGCCTGTAGCCCTGAGCAATGGGCTACTATTTTGGAGGGGGAACCCATTAGTAGGGCAGCCTGTGGCTAGTTAAGCCACACAAGCGGACCCACTAACCCTGTTTGGACACCAGCCCTCTCTTCCCATCAAGAGTTGGTGGTATGGTTCCTTGAAGCCTTTAGGTACCTAAAGACCCAATTAAATTTCCAAGTTGCTGTCCATCATTAGGCTCAACTGACGACGTGCCACTTATGGGTCGATAACTTTGCTACCACCCTTCTATTCCACTTACAGGAAAGTGGTCCTGAGCAGGATAGTCAGGGAATTGGTGTGCTGGCAGCAATATGAAATTCCATTTTGAGCTCTATCAGGGTCTACAAGTTAATCTTCTGGAGCCAGCATAACACTGAGTGCAAACAATCTCCCATATCAGCAATCTAACAGTTATCGCAATGTAATTTCTAAATGCCAGATCAACTGTGTTAGTATTACCTATGCCCTATAAGTTGAAGGATATGGGCTCAGGCTCCATTCTAGAATTACTGTTCAGTACAGTGTTGAGGAAATTGAGCTCTTTCTTGAACACATTATTAAATTGTGGGTTCCTTTGCCCTCAGGTGCACGTTAAAATAACCCTATAATAGAATTGGCAGGAAAACAGGACAGTCTCCTGGTTCTTTGGCCAATATTTACTCCAAATGTCCAGTCATATATTTAATTGCAGCTAGTTAAACATTCCACTATAAGAACAGTGACAACCACTTCAGTGCTAATTAATGGGCTATAGAATCCTTTGGGATATTCAACAAACATGAAAGGTATCACAAAGGCAAGGATCCTCCTACATCAAAGAACATCTCGAGCACTTTATAAGTGTTAATGGCTTTGAACATGAAAGTGGATAGGGAAATTGGGTAGGAAGAATAAATGAGATGTTGATAATGGTGAAGAATAAGATTGAAGACTTTATTACCAACTGTAACATTTTGGATATATATCTATAAATATCTATAAAGGCCAGCATCAAAAAATTAAAGCCCAACATTAAAATACATTTACACTGATTCTTTGTCCCAACAACTGAAGTTCCACTGCTGTTGAGTTGTTCACAGTGGACTGCCCGACAGTGTTCAAAGTACATAAAAAGCAAGTCCATCTAAAATTTATACACTAATTTTGAAGGGTCAATGGACTCAAAACATTAACTCGCTCTACACAGATGCTGTCAGTTTCTTTAGCAATTTCTCCTATTTTACTGAAAACATAAGCTTTGCAACTGAATGTATTGTATTGCTAAATATTGAAGATTAAAAGAAAGCTAAATCTTGCTCTGCAACCACATTCCAGACTTTACCTCAAGAGATTATAGACCAATATTCATGAATCCCATTTGGTTTTTGTAATGTTGAAAAACCCCAATATGACCACAGCCTGAGTACTTCAAAGTATTAAACTCCACACTATAGAAAGGATATCGATTTTTTTTTTATGAATCTGCTTCAACATTTAAATGATGGCTGGTCTTCCTCAACTTCCTTGCCCAATCACTATATATGTTGATTTCCTTAGATAAGATTACGTCGCTGTTTTGAAATACTGAACAACGAAGCCTTTAGAGGCCGGGTTCAGAAACCTGAGTGAAGATATTTCTTAACTCAGTCTTAAATGATTGACCCCTTATGATTGTGCCGTTAGTTCGATACTTTCCAGTTAAGGGGGAACACCTTTTGGGTATCTATCCTATAAATAATACATGTTTCTATGACATTGGAGTTTAGAAAAATGAGAAGCAATCAGTATAGACCCAACCTCATCAAACTCTCATCCCAGGAATCAAGCAAGGTGAATGTTTTTGGCAGCCAAACCATATCTCAAGGTAACAACACCCTTCTTTAAGTAACTGAGACTAAAACTGCACAGAGTACTGTAGATATAGCTTCAAACCTTTCTGTCGTTGCATCAAAAAGCCCTTACCCTTGTATTTCAATTTCATTATAATAAAGACAAACATACTAGTTGTTTTCCGACTTATTTACTGTTCATAAATGTTAACAATAACTTGAAAATCCCCAAGGATGAACATTTGATAGTTTCAAACCATCAAAAAAAATTGTTTTTCTCTTCTTCCAAAGACAATCCCACATTATTCTACATTCAGAGCTGCCATTTCTTGCCCATCCAATTAACCTGGATATAACTTCTTGCAGATTCTCTTGCCTTCTCACAGTTACTTTACTGCTTAATTTTTCTGACAAAACAAAGCTAAGATCTGCCTTTCGTCTAAATTATTATGCTAGACTGTGAACAGCTGGGCAGCGATCCCTTCAGCGTTCCACCATTAACTTGTATATTAAAATACAAATACTAAAAAAAAAGTTTTACATTCAATAGCCACATAATGAGTCCGATAGATTCCACAAAGGTCACCATCAGGAAGGCTAGGGTTTAAATTATAACATAGGTCTTGCAGCCTTAGAGAAACTACATTCGGGCAAACTGCAATGCACTGGAAATGTGTGGCACACTCACATGATCAATAAAATAAAAGCATTAAAAGTTGCACAGGACATCTAAACATATATAAAAGATACCCAAAAAGTAATTATTATAACAAATTAAGTTTTATTTATGAAGCATGCCAAATCAGTGCAGCATAGCTTCATCACTAAACTTTTTGAAGTAGTCTAAGAGGTTCTTGCATAACGGCAAAACATTTGTGAAATTATACCACGGCAGAATAGCTAACATTTCTGGTTGAAAAGCTGCAACCCAATCAATGATTAGAGTGGAATCTAAAGGGTTTGTTTTCACTTTTCTTTACCTTCCCCACTGCCCAAATATTAGAGAGCATGTGCATGTGAACCACAACAGTTTCAGACTTTGTTAGTTACAAATCCTAGGCCTATTCCTGAACATTCTTTCAGTTCCAGCCGACAACGCTGTGCCATTTTTTTGAAAATGATCCTTTACTCAGTCTTTTAATTTTCCTTTCCAAATTTGCATCTACTGTACATCCTTTTTAAAAGTTGTTTCAGACGGTGCTAATCTTCGGGATAGTTTATGTCCTAATACTTGTGCATAAAAAAAAGAATTTCTCATAACCTTTCATTATGAGTCAGATATCAGAAATGGACCAAATAGGAAACTAAAAACCAAGAAAAAAATTAAGTACCTCAAGGAGACACAGGTAGAAATTTAGCAACAGAAATATTGCTTCAAACAAACAACTGTGCATCCAAGTTTGAGCAACATTCTTCTTTTCCTCTTGAAGGTAGTATTTTACATTTAGACAGAAACCCAAGTGCCAGTGCCCCAAATAAAGTTATCGAAGAATGCTAATTGCTATTTAATGGTCAAGTGTAACTGGTGAGAAAACAAAAATCAACATTCGAACACACAAAAATGGGGAAGACGCTCTGACCAATAAAGGAAATCATACCAAATGTCTTCTTCATTATCCTACCTACCTATGACTCTCAAGAAACTTTAACCTGCACTCCAAGGTCTCTTTGTTCAGCAACACTCCCTGGGAGCTTATCATTAAATGTATAAGTCTTGCTCTGATTTGACTTTCCAAAATGCAGCACCTCACATTTATCTAAATTAACTCCATCTGCCACTCTTCAGTCCATTGGCCCATCTGATCAAGATCCCATTGTAATCCAAGGTAATCTTCTTCGCTGTCCACTACACCTCCAATTTTGCTGTCATCTGCAAACTTTAACTATACCTCCCATGTTCACATCCAAATTATTTACATAAATTACAAATAGTGGTGGACCCTTGTGGCACAGTTCTGTATCCTAATAGCTAGTTCTCCTTGTATTCAATGAGATCTAACCTTGCTAACCAGTCTCCCATGGGGAACCTTGTCGAACACCTTACTGAAGTCCATATAGATCACGTCCACCCCAATCTGCCCTCAATCCTCTGTTACTTCTTCAAAAAACTCTATCAAGTTCATGAGACATGATTTCCCATGCACAAAGCCATGGTGACTATCCCTAATTAGTCCTTGCCTTTCTTGTTCCTCTGGATTCCCTCTAATAACATGCCCACCACCAACATTAGGCTCACCTGTCTATAGCTTTTCCTTACCACCTTTCTGAAATAGTGGTACCATGTTAGTCAACCTCCTGTCATTTGGCACCTCACCTGTGACTATTGATGATACAACTATCTCAGTAAGAGGCTCAGCAATCACTTCCCTAGTTTCTCACAGAGTTCTTGGGTACACCTGATCAGGTCCAGGGGATTTATCCATTTTTATGCATTTCAAAACATCCAGCAGCACCTCCTCTGTAATATGGACATTTTTCAAGATGTCACCATCTATTGCCCGACATTCTATGTCTTCCATGACCTTATCCACAATAAACACTGATGCAAAATACTCGTTTAGTATCTCATCCATCTCCTGTGGCTCCACAGATAGGCTGCTCTGCTGATCTTTGAGTGGGAGAAAGAGGACTGCAGATGCTGGAGATGAGAGCTTAAAAATGTGTTGCTGGGAAAGCGCAGCAGGTCAGGCAGCATCAATGGAACAGGAGATTCGACGTTTCAGGCATTTACCCTTCTTCCTTATTCTCTTCCTAGTTACTCTTTTGTCCTTAATGTATTTATAAAAACCCTTTGGATTGTCCTTAATTCTATTTGCCAAAGCTATCTCATGTCCCCTTTTTGCCCTCCTGATTTCCCTCTTAAATATACTCCTACTTACTTTATACTCAAGAACTTTCTCGATCTCTCCTGTCTAAACCTGGCATATGCTTTTTTCTTTTTCTAAACCAGTAGAGGTAAAGCAATGGGATTGATTGAAATGCAGTTAGGATGACTCAATTTTTAATTAATGAAGTGGAAGAGCTATACCAATTTAAATGGTTGAAATCCCAAGTACTCTTTTCACCTTTCTTTTCTTCATCATATCATTTCAAATAAGTAAGGTCACTTGCTTCATAAGAAGTGAAAGCTGCTTTAGGAGATTTCAAGGTATTTATGAAACAGATAACATAGAAGGACAGCCCAGCAATCTGTTGTCAGCTCTCTTGTCAATCAGAAGAATGAGAGAGAGAATCAAAAGCAGAAAATGCTGGAGACACATCATGCAAAATCAGCAAAGAAAAAGGACATTGATTCAAATTTCTGATGAACAAGCTTTTGAATACCAAAATTGACAGGGAAAGAAAGCGATAGAGAAAGAAAAAGCCAAGTGACATGGAAACAACTAAATATGGCCTAACCCCTTCCAAACTAAATCTCCAATTGCCTTATGAATGTTTCAGCTTCTTGAAATGGTATCTCACTGGCCAGAACTGGACACAAGAGAAACAAGCAATGCAAACAAAAGCCACAAAACTGATCTCAGTGCCTGAGGTCTGAGAGAAACCATCCAATTGTATCAATGCATTCTCAGCATTAGAGTCATAGAGATGTACAGCATGGAAACAGACCCTTCGGTCCAACCTGCCCATGCCGACCAGATATCCCAACCCAATCTAGTCCCACCTGCCAGCACCTGGCCCATATCCCTCCAAACCCTTCCTATTCATATACCCATCTAAATGCCTCTTAAATGTTGAATTGTACCAGCCTCCACCACATCCTCTGGCAGCTCATTCCATACACGTACCACCCTCTGCGTGAAAAAGTTGCCCCTTAGGTCTCTTTTATATCTTTCCCCTCTCACTTTAAACCTATGCCCTCTAGTTCTG
>NC_057730.1:30104093-30181490 GCF_004010195.1 Chiloscyllium plagiosum
CCAAGTCATTTATGTAAAATGACAAAAAGTAGAAGACCCAGCACCGATCCTTGTGGCACTCCACTGGTCACAGGTCTCCAGTCTGAAAAACAACCCTCCAGCACCACCCTCTGACTTCTACCTTTGAGCCAGTTCTGTAACCAAATGGCTAGTTCTTCCTGTATTTCATGAGATCTAACCTTTCTAATCAGTCTCCTATGGGGAACCTTGTTGAACGCCTTACTGAAGTCCATACAGATCACATCTACTGCTCTGCCCTCATCAATCTTCTTTGTTGCTTCTTCAAAAAAAAACTCAATCAAGTTTGTGAGACATGATTTCCCATGCACAAAGCCATGTTGACTATCCCTAACAAGTCCTTGCCTTTCCAAATTAACTGCTTCAGACTGTGGGCGGACTCAAAACAACGAAAACATTCTATTGTTTGTGGTAGCACAGAGAAGAGTCACATGATTAGGTACTCGGAGGGATTTCAATACCGCTGTACACACATCACAAATGTTAACATATAGATGCAGCAAGCAATTAAGGTTGACAGTACTTTATACTCCAATCCCTGTAATAAGGTTTGCAGAAAGGATGTCTTGCAGAACTAAGTGGGGCTTTGCTGAGAGCATACATACATCACGCAGTGTGCTGAAGTTGGTTTTCTTAAGGGAAGGCGTATCTTCTTTAGAGGGAGTGTAACAAAGATTCATTCGACTTATTCCTGCATGGTCAGCAACAGTAAAGTTTTTATTCCTTAGCCCTTTTTTGCCAGTTTTTATCTCTTCTCCTGAGTATTGGCTTTCGCTAAGCTGTGGTCCCACAATTGCTGACAGATATGTATCATCTCACTGGAATAATTCACATACAGGAGCCATATTTATTCCTGCTGGCAGACTATTCAATCATAGTGAGAACAGGAGGGCATTATGACTATCAGTCTCACACTTATGCATGTTCACAATGGAAGGAGTTATTATTGGGTTTTTTACACCTGGTTCCAAGTCCAAGGGAGCTTAGGTCATTTGCAATGATACAGTTTGTGCTTTGAATAACTGCATACACTCCTTATGTCACTTACTGGGGGGAGTGGGTGATGGGGGTGGGGGGGGCACAATGGCTCAGTGGTTAGCACTGCTACCTCACAGTGCCAGGGACCCGGGTTCAATTCCCGCCTCAGGCAACTGTCTGCGTGGAGTTTGCACATTCTCCCAGAGTCTTCATGGGTTTCCTCCGGGTGCTCCGGGTTCCTCCCACAGTCCAAAAGATGTGCAGGTTAGGTGAATTGGCCATGCTAAATTGCCCCAAGTGTTAGGTGGATTAGTCAGGGGTAAATAGAAGGGGATGGTTTTCTCTTCGGAGGGTCGGTGTGGACTTGTTGGTCCGAAGGGCCTGTTTCCACACTGTGGGTAATCTGTAGGCTGGAGGAGAAAGTGAGGACTGCAGATGCTGGAGATCAGAGTTGAAAATGTGTTGCTGGAAAAGTGCAGGTCAGGCAGCATCCAAGGAACAGGAGAATCGACGTTTCGGACATAAGCCCTTCTTCAGGAATCTGTAATCTGTAGGCTATCTAGAAACATGTAAGTATATTTCTGAACCAAACCATTCCTAGAATGAGACAGCCCGAAAACCCCTCATGTCATAATAACACCCAGGTCTTCCTCCCCAAAAGAAAAATTCCCAAGGTATCAAAGAAATTCAACAACAGAAATTCAGGTCTGTCAACACCTTTAGAGAGAACACACAAAGTAAAGTTTAGGTGGCAACACATTTCCTGGCTCAGCAGGGAAAGTTTAATGAAAATTACGATGTACTCCAGATACAACTGAGCAGAAACAGCACCATGCGAGAATCATGTATACAGAGAATGTTTTTTTGCCTTGTACATTTTAGTGCATTAGAGGCAGGCTGAATCCATCTGGATGACTGTTAGTTATTGCAGAGGGACTAGTATCTTTCCAAATTATTTTTATCCCTTGGGCATCTTCAGTTTCTGGGGCAGTGATGTTTTGTTAACTGCGAAGGATATTGCAACATGCTTAACAGCTGAATGCTGGTTAATGACCTTTACAGACTATACACACACAGATAGCTGCAAAGTGGGGGCTTAAAGGCAAGGTTACGTTTTTTAGTTAAGTATTACAAATAATGAGAAAGCCAAAAGGTAGGAGACAGTAGTTCATGCATGTAACTAACTCTCTTTCCAGGTGAGGAATAAACTGGACACAGGATTTCAATCTCTTGTCAACAGTGATCAAAAGTTACAAAATTATTTTTTAAAATCCCAACATTTGCAAGAATGGCAGCAACTCAGTATGCACCTTATCACAGTAGTTTTGTTTTTCAAATCAGTTATTATTTTGTTAATATGAAAAACACACCTATTAAGTCAGAATGCTGAGCAAAAAAATGAGGAGCAGTGTAAAAAAAACCCTGCAGACTGAACTGGACCATTGCTGCAAATGCATACAAGATACAACAGGTGTAAGTATAAAATTCACATCCTGTATCTGTGGTCAGTCACACGGAAACCAAGCTCAGCTCATTTACATCACATTTTCCATACAGTAAAACTTTCAACTGCTCAAAGAATAAATGCATGGTTAGAAATAATCTTTATTTGAATATTAGCATTTTGTAGAAAACGACTAGACCGAACAAAATGCTATATTAAGTTATTCTATTATCAACCCTCCACATTTTCAGGTTTTCTTTTGTAAAAATCAAAGCTGCAATTTTCCAGGCATTTGTTTGCATTTTGTTTTTGAAAACAGATTAAAATTGGGGGGTAGGGGAATAAATAGAAAATAAAACCAGTTTAAACTGGAGGATTTCATTTTTCAAATAGTCCATCATCTATTCTATCTCCTGGTGAATGGGATATACACCCTTTAAAGAATGCTTCAAAGAATTAACTTTGTTATGTTCACCATATGTAGCAAAGGAAGCAGGTGATGGGTTTGAGCAAAACAAGATACATAGCCTCCATGGTAAAGAAACCTAGAGGAAAGGAAATTATCGCTGCAACCGTTTATCATGCCCTTGTAAAGTACTGTAGCATAGTGAGTTGCATCCTTTAGGGAAAAATAAATGATGGCTCAGACTCGGTTGGGTTGATTAATTATGCAACAAGAGAATTGCTGACTATAACATCAATTATTAAGCACAAGTCTCAGCTGCTTCAGATATGCAACCAGATATTATAGTTTTAAAAAACCATTCCTGAGCAATTGTTCAACAGCTCTTTTTCCAAAACGTCCACACATCCACATTACCAAATTATATGCACTTGAGAACAATGAAAAACATAACTGGTTGAATTTTGGGAATATGGGAAAATTGTGAATTATGCAAACAGTGTTTACTCCATCCGATAATACACTACACAGGTTTAATTCTAGCCTCTAGTCAGCAGAAGAAATTGCCACAGACTTCCAGCTGTAATATAACCAACATGAATAATGTAGAGCAACATTAAACCTGTCTAATGATGGGACTACCCACATTGCAAAATTCAACGTGCACTTAATGAATAGTGCATTGTACATCAGCAAGCGAGCAGTAGATATTGAAGGAAAGCATTTTAGCTGATTCTTCACTCCTTAAAATGTTTATTATCTCAACTTATTTAAAATAGCACATTAGCTAATCATCTGCTGCTGACGGAACTAAATAGGATGAGGTTTTTTTTGCTAAATACAAGTTCTTCTCCGAACTTCAGTTGTTTTTATATCTGTGTATACCAGTGGTTGCAGTACAAAGTATGTTAACAGGCGTACAACTGTACGTGGGACTTATGTGATACTATTCCTTGAGAATAAAAGTTAGTGGTATGGATTCTGAGCATATAATAGATGCAAACATTGAAACAGAGAGCATTGCTTGGAAACTGTAGCACATCACAAAGCTGCTGCTGTATTTCCTTTGATATTTTGATCAGTGCAAACTCATTCTTGTATAAATTCTACACTCACTACACTTTATGTTAACTTTTATAAACTGGGGTTAACCAACAGGAAAATCCATTGACAGTTCAAGCAAGATCATATAGTAAAGCTGCTCTTGAAGTCCTTCATTCGAGAATTGGGAAATGACAGAACCAAAAGCTGAAGGTCTGGACAGTCTGGATTAGACGGTCTGCAGTAGAGCAGAAAGATCAAAAAGCAGCAAATCCACAAGCGAAAAGGATCATCGGACTAAATCCTGAGGACAGGAACAACTGGACTGTCTTCCCACAGTTTCCCTCAACCCATAACACCCGTGCTTCTGGGTTCTGACTGCATGTGTATACAGGAGGAGTATTATATGGTAGTTAGAATTTTAACGAGTTAAAGTATATGTCAATGGTTCATAATGGTTTACCTCTAGCTAGAATCTCTATTCGCATGAATAGCCATTTTTGGTAAGTAGGAAAACCATGCTGTTTTTGTCAAGTTGGGTCTGAAAGGCTGCGATCAACTAGGAGAAAGTGAAGACTGCAGATGCTGGAGACCAGAGTTGAAAAATGTGGTGCTAGAAAAACAGCAGGCCAGGCAGCATCCGAGGAGCAGGAGAATCGACGTTTTGGGCATAATCCCTAGAAGGGCTTTTGCCCGAAACGTCGATTCTCCTGTTCCTCGGATACTGCCTGGTCTGCTGTGTTTTTCCAGCACATTTTTCAACTCTAAAAGGCTGCGGCTTTTTATAATATTTATAAATTTTGATAACTGCTCTGAGAACAGCGGGGCTTTATTCCCTGCGTGCAACCCCACTGAGGCACAACCAAGTTAGAAAGATGTGCTTAAAAAGGTCATGAGAGAAACATCAGAGGAACGACTGCTAGAGGTGACAAGGGATGGGCTAGTGTTTTAGTTCGATGTGAGCATCATTATAAATATTCTGAGTTAATTCTCTGAATAACTAAAATGCATACACTGCAGATTATAAATTCAAGATATCTTGTCCAGTGAGAGATCAACATCAGTAAAACAACATAAAATATACATTTTGGGTGAGGTATTAAACTGAGGCCCCAGCTGTATCCTCAGGTTGTTGCAAACAATCTCATGGCATTATTTGAAGATCATGAAAAATCTCAAGTGTCCCAACAGATATACATCAACTGCTAAGAACATTAATCTCAATGAGGTTTGTGGAACCTCAAACTGCGAGTACAGACTGGCTGCTGCATTTACCCACATTAAAACACAAAGACTACAATGCCCCATGCTGAGGATGATTCTTTTTTGAAGATGAATGATTAGATAGAAGTGAGATGATATTATCGGTTGTGGGTTCACAAATGACTTAGGAGTCCTAAATTAGCATCGCTAGATTTCTGACAGTCAGGACATTGATGATGAGTGGTGCAAGTAGTGGTAGATTGTTGGTTTGAGCTGCTGCTTCATCTTGAGCTCTCTTTTTCCATTCTCTCTCTGTAGCTACTCTTGTTGACTGATCTTGACAGAAGTTTTGAAAAATTGTCATTTTGATTTTAATTAGGTATCTGCTCCCGTTGCATTTTTTTTGTAAATTTATTAGCAAATTTTTTAAACTTACAACCAATACAACAACTGTCTACTAACTACTAACCTATCCTATAATACAAAACAAACCTTAACACTAGGTGTGTTCTATTAATATGAACACACAATCACAGAGGCTTTGAGATTGACTTTGAAAGATTTCCTTTGCCAACATGTGAGCAGGGTATCTTAGTGATATAACACTTCACAATGCAACAAAGGTCTAGCTTCCCAAGGTAGCAAAAGCATTAAGTTTGTATTTCATTTTGTATCTATAATAAAACAAAATATTGCAGATGCTGAAGACCTGGAACAAAAATTGCCATTAACAAATTACTTCTTAGTGTCCAGGATGTGCAGATTAGGTGGATTAGCCACAAAGTATAAACCCCATGAGGGATTATGGGGATAGGGTGGGATGCTCTTCGGAGGGGCTAAATGGCCTCTACCTGCACTGTAGAAATTCTATGAAAACAGAAATTGCTAGAGAAACTCAGCAGGTCTGAGTTTGTGTAGAGAAAACAATTAATATTTTGAGTCTGATGACTTTTTCAAAACCTCAGATGCTCATTAGGGTTCATTACCCAAAGAGCAGCTTAATTTATATTCAACTTCAGCTTTTGTTTAGAAAATTGAAAAATGCTACATCTGCCCTGGTAGAGGAATTTTAGTTGAAAAATTTTAGTTGTGCGCTCTCCGCCAAATTCTGGATTTATCTTCTGTTTAATTTAACTTCAATTATGTGGATAGTCTGAAGAGGTTGGGACTAATCCTTCTTGGAGTGAAGGTGGCTGAGAGGCGATTTAAAAATGGCTCTCAAAATCACTAGATTTGAAACTATACCACCGATCCTTCACTATTGGGTCAAAGGTCCCTACCGAACAATATGGAAGCTGTACCAATCCCTTGTCGATTACTGTAGTTCAAAGCAGCAGCTCACCTCAAGAGTAATTAGGGATGGGCTTAGCTGGCATTGACAACATCCCATGGATTAATTTGAGCTGGGGAGGAGAAAGAGGTGAACCTCCGAGAATGTGTATAGGGTATAAGCATGTAGGGAAAGAGTTAAGTTTTGTGAAACAAGGGGTTCATCTGAGCATGACGCAAATCAGGTAAGGACTTGCAATTAACAATGGGATGCTGGAGGCAAAGGTAATGGGTTAACAAGGTGGAAAAGCATTATGTAGAGCTATTTAGCAGTACTGAAAGCATTTGTTACACAAGGTCAGTTTAACAAAGTGAAAAGTATTCATTATGTGAAGCCAGTTAAGGTTAAGAACATCCATTGTGTAACAGATGGCTTAATCTTTACTACTGACACTCGCTGATTGTAACGGTCACCCAATCAATATGCACGTTGCCTTACCTAGATGCGCCTCCCTGTAAAATGACTATGTAATTCATCAAGAAATTGCTATTCCAGAGAAGACCAAGAACCCACGTCTCTGTGCACATGGGTGATCATTCTCTCTCCAGCCAGGGTCCGGAATAAAGATGAAGGAGGTAAAACTATACTGTCTCTCTGAGCTTTTTGCTTTGCCTGAGGGCAGGAAACGGGAGGACAATACTGGCGTAGTCGGCAGGATCAAAACGAATATAGTTATGATCTGACGGTGTCAGCGGTCCCCTGGAACTTCGGTGTCTTGAGATGGACGGGTCCACAAGGTAAGATTTTAAACTTTGGTCCCTCCCGATATTCCCCTTTGCCGGAGACAGTCCCCTAACTCGATCGCTCTCAATGCTACGGATTCCTCGAACGGTAATTAGCTCAGTCGAGAGAGACAGTTTCACAAGCGTGCTGACATGCAGGGGCTCGAGCCCTCCGTGTTTGAGTGAGGTTCGAGCCCCCCTGAGGAGTCAAGTGAGAAAGGGGTTAAAGTATTCTAATGGCAAAGTTTGAGGCTCTGTGAGTCTTTGCTTTGGGGAAGACAGTGGCTTGGATTGCAGCTCCATGTGGTCTGCTGCAAGGGCTTTCTCTTTTTCTAAGTGTAATTTCAGTGAGAGGACGCAAAAAACACGAGAAACGCTGAAATTAATACTTAGGGTGAAAAAGGAAAGTTTCAATGTAAATCGTGCCACGCTGAGAGTGTTTGATATTTAAAACATTTGGTTTGTTAAAATACTGGTTCATAAAATCCTTTTAAGTAACTGTTTTGCCTTATTTGAATCAGAACTCAATGTGTTTTGTGGACTATGTAGTGGGGCAGATTTTGTTTTTACATTGAAATTGTACCACATTATGTTCTTTTTAAAATCGTCAAACTTGTAACCTTAAAAGAAATTGATCGAGTGCCTTGAGCCCCTGATTTGTTTCAAATTCTATAGCGCCTGTTCATAAAGAGAGAGAGTTGGGTCAGTAGTCATGCTTTAAAATGTGTTGCTGGAAAAGCGTAGCAGGTCAGGCAGCATCAAAGGAGAAGGAGAATCGACGTTTCGGGCATAAGCCCTTCTTCAGGAATGAGGAGGGTGTGCCAAGCAGGCTAAGATAAAAGGTAGGGAGGAGGGACTTGGGGGAGGGGCGTTGGGAATGCGATAGGTGGAAGGTGCTTAAGGTGAGGGTGATAGGTTTCAGTACTGAAAATGTGTTGCTGGAAAAGCACAACAGGTCAGGCAGCATCCAAGGAGAAGGAGAATCGACGTTTCGGGCATGAGCCCTTCTTCAGGAATGCTCGAAACGTCGATTCTCCTGCTCCTTGGATGCTGCCTGACCTGCTGCGCTTTTCCAGCAACACATTTTCAGCTCTGATCTCCAGCATCTGCAGTCCTCACTTTCTCCTGATAGGTTTCAGTAGTCATGCTTCAGCCATATGAGAGTATTGTATTAAAATATCTTTTCTGCTGTGCTTTTAATGCAGAGTGTTCACAAAAAGAAGAGTGCATTTTTAGTTTGATGTTTTGTTAAGATTGGTTAGAGAATATCAGAACTTGAGGGTGAGCTATTTCAGTTCTGTTAATCATTGTTAAGACTTCATTGGCCCCCTTCATATTGCAAATTCAAAGACTGTTGATCTCTACCAAAGTTGCCACTGTAATTCTGACTGTTTTATTTGGGAAGTTGCATTTGGAGAACATATTTTAAAATATTCAGCATTTGTTTCCCACGAATATTTGAGATTTGAACCTGAACTGAAAAACTGCCTTTTCAATTGCTAAAGCACAGGAAGCGTTGTTTTCTTGATATTCCAGACTTTTGAAATACTTTTCCGGACAGCTTTCACATTAGCCAAGTATCAATTTGTTAAAAGAAAATAAATTCTGAATAACCTGAATGGATTCCCCTAAGGGTTTGATTTTAGGACCACTGACTGTTTAGAATTGACTGAATTGTTTAGGCAGTACAATTTAGAAGTTTATGGATTGTATAAAACTTGATAATGTCATAAATAGTGAACAGAGTAACAGACTTCAAGATGACTGAGAATGTTGAAATAGGCAGATACAATTTAGTGTAGTTAAATGTGTGACTGTCTTCATACTGATAACCAACTTGGCAAGGAAGGAATGAGAGAGGAAATGCAAAGATACTTTCAGCAGCTAACATCTTCTCTAGAGTTTCTCCATTCACAGGTAAAGCATACCTTTGGGGCACCGCCCGCCTCTCCACAACCTGATCCAATGGATTCAATCAGCTCCTCAGTCATGAGCATGAAAAAGTGAAGAAACTAACAACAGTGAAGGGGAGGTCGGTTCGCTTTTTTTTCAGTGGTCTTCCTGTGGACATTAAAACCACGTGTGCGATACCTTGCCTTTCGATTATTTAAGGGATATGAAGGTTCACTGACCAAGCTATCATAACAGCCAGTTGGCTTTGTTACATTTAACAGCAGAAAGCAGCAAAGAATGCTGCATTCACATAGCCTGCAGTTGTAGTTGCAGCACTGCACACTCAATGCGCAGGTATCCTCCATCTGAAGCAACCCCGCAAGGATAGAATTCTCATCAGCTTTAAGTATTTAACTGCCCTTATCCAAGGATTCATATTTCTCCATGGAGTCATGCAGAAGGATAGACTGGATTTTGTTTTCAGGTTGGATGTTACTGAAGGAGACTAGAAAACTGAACCTGTTTCCACTCAACTTAGGAGGGGATGGAGTGGTCACTAATGGCCTAAGAGTAAACTACCATGTGGGAGGATTCTTCGAATTCTATTTACTGAAATGGACTAGTAATTGTTGTTGTTATAATCATTGTAAACTGTGTGTCAATAACTTGCTTAAATACTGGCTGTCAGAGTCTTATGAAAGCTGGTAGTTCCATCTGCATGGTTATCATACAATGATAAAAGGAGGGAATGAGAATGTGTATAGATATAAGTAGGTAGGGAAAGAGTTAACTTTTGAGTTTTGTGAAACAAGAGGTTCAGCTGATCATGACTCAGATCTGATAAGAACTTGCAATTAACAACGGGATGTTGGAGGCAAGGGTAATGGGTTAACAAGGTGGAAAAGCATTCATTATGTAGAGTCATTTAACAATATTGGAAATATTCAGTATGTAAGGTCAGTTTAACAAAGTGAGAAGTATTCATTATGTGAAGCCAGTTAAGGTTAAAAACATTCATTGTGTAACAGCAGATGGCTTAATCTCTACTATTGACACTCACTGATTGTAACAGTCAAGCGAAAGTGAGGACTGCAGATGCTGGAGATCAGAGTCAAGACTAGAGTGGTGTTGGAAAAGCACTGCAAGTCAGGCAGCATCCGAGGAGCAGGAAAAATTGACGTTTCGGGCAGAAGCCCTTGATCAGGACTGTAACAGTCACCCAGTCAATATGTATGTTACCTTATCTGGATGCTCCACCCTGTAAAATGACTATATAATTCATCAAGAAACTGCTATTTCAAAGAAGACCGAGAACTCATGTCTCTGTGCACAAGGGCAATCGTTCTCTCTCCCTCTAGGGCCTGAAATAAAGATGAACGAGCTAAAACTATATTGTGTCTCTGAGCGTTTTGCTTCAACTGATGGGGGAAATGGGACAGCACCTAGACATAGCAAGAATATACACAGTTAAGGCATAAATTTTAGATGACATGAAGTACAACATCAATATTTAGCATTATGCATGGTGCCATTCATTGAATCAGAGTTAAATAGCAACGTTTGCATCAAATTGATGAAAGATACTAAATTCTTGATACCAACATCAGATTCCAACTTCAGACCACTGCTTTTGCAAAAAGGCTCGAGAAATAAGATGCAATATTTGGGAACAACCGAATAATAATAATAGCTCAACTAGTAAAAGTTAAATAGTAACATTAACCAAGCTGAATTGCCTATGGAACACAAACCTTTATCCATGGGATAATCCAAGAACCGAATCATCTGGCCTGTTCAGTTTACATCATAGCTTGGATCTGATGGGTCTTTCCACAAAAGCTCTGTGAAGGTGGGAGATAATGATCCTGCAGAAGCTCTGATTTTCCATCTCTAACCCAGAATATCAATGTCAAATACAGAATTCCCATATGCTGCATCAGTTAAGATTAGCTAATGCAGACTGATGATAAAGCTGGAGTCTCAGATCCGTTGGGCTCAAGAATATGACACTTTCTTTACTTCCTTTTGCAAGGGTATCCACATGGTCACTAGAGGGGATGGGGAATGTGGATGCAGATAAACTGTTGGTCTTGATGATGCTGAATAATGCATATCATTGTCACTTGGCTAATCATTATTACTGATGTAATTGAATTGAATTTATTGTCACGTGTATCGAGGCACTGTGAAAAGCTTTGTCTTGTGAACAATACAGGCAGATCACAGTTAAATAGCATAGATAAGTAAATAATTGGTAAATAAGCGGCAAAAACAAAAACACAGTTATAGGCGAATGATAAGAGTTTGAGAGCCCATTTAGTATTC
Organism: Chiloscyllium plagiosum; assembly: GCF_004010195.1. Taxonomy (NCBI): domain Eukaryota; kingdom Metazoa; phylum Chordata; class Chondrichthyes; order Orectolobiformes; family Hemiscylliidae; genus Chiloscyllium; species Chiloscyllium plagiosum. Next base: position 30,115,451 of record NC_057730.1, read on the forward strand.
TAACAACAACAGGGTAGAAACTGTTACGAAACTGGCTGGTGTGTGTTCAGGCTTCTGTACCTTCTCCCCGATAGTATAGGTTGTAGAAAAACATTGGCAGGGTGGGAAAATGCTGGCAGCCTTTCCTTGACAGCGGGCCTGGTGGATGGATTTTATAGATGGGAGGTTGGCCTTTGTGATTGTCTGGGCCGAATTCACTCTCTGTAACAGTCTCCGATCTTGAATGGTATAGTTGCCACACCAGGTAGTGATACATCCAGACAGAATGCTCTTGATGGCGCACCTATAAAGGTTGGCAAGGGTATTCGCCATCATGTCAAATTTCCTCAGCTGCCTGAGGAAGAGACAACTTTGTTGGGCCTTTGTAACCAGTGCACCCACATGTTCTCCGGCTGGTTTTATAACTCTTGCCACAAGTTGCTAATCTCCCAATAGCAGCTGCAGTCAATTTTTTTTAACCAAAATATTCAGCATTTAAATAGGAAATGGTTTCCTTAATAAACTGAAGATGAGAAACTTTCTGGTCATCAAATACTGCCCTTATCTTAATAGGAACAGAATCCCTACAGTGTGTAAGGAGGCTATTCTGCCTATCAAACCCACACTGACACACCGAAGAGCATCCTACCCAGAATCAGTCACCCCTGAGGCCCTCATTTACTATGGCTAATCCACTAGCCCACACATCCCTGGACACAGCAATGTAAAGCATGAACACAGTCCCTTCAGTCCACAACTTTTAGCATAGCCAATCTACCTAACCTGCAAACCTTTGGACTCTGGCAGGATATCAGAGAACCCGGCGAAAATATGAAAACTCCACACGAACACCCAAGGCTGGTAACAAACCCAGGCCCATGACACTTTGATGCAGCAGTGCTAACGACTCAGCCACTGTGTCAATGATTGCCAATCTTTACAATGGATGCAGCATCTTTTACCACATTGTGTTCCTTTCATGCTGTACTGAGACAAGTTACTCAGATTTTACATTTTAATCTTTAAAAAAAGTAATATTTTCACATCTGGATTCTACCTTTACTTGATCTGACAATTTTTTGACTTTGAGTTTTTCTACTTTCATGAAATCAAAAAGCAATGCATTATCTCCAACCTGAATTCATGCTTTCAGGGGAAAGTATGATATCAGTAGAGCATGGCATCATGTCCACCTGGCCCATATAATTCCTAATAGTATGTAGATAAAACCACTCACCCATGTTCAGTTTACAACAGAGCGCCAGATAACTGCCAATGAGAGGTGACTACAATTTAAGGAGATGGGTGAAGCATCTTGCACAGCATTAAAGCTCATTAGCTTATGATCTCTAGTGCAGAGAACTGAATCACGAGAAATGAATGAAGAAATTTAGATGTTACACATTTGAATAAACAAAGATGTGAATTAACATGAAAAAAAACCAAACCAAACCAAACAGATACAGCATAGCACCTGTCAACTGTGTAAAATAAACTCTCAAATAGGATGGGGCACACTTTAATTAAGGTAATTATAGAACCGACATAAAAGCAAAGCCCGCGAAATATGTAATGGATTGCCGGGTCAAGCAATGAAAACAAACAATTTACAATCTATATCAATAATTAGTAAAGTTCGATCACGTTGGATGCAAACTGGCTTTCTGGTAGGAGACATGGGGTGTTGGTGAAGGATTCTTTTTCAGACTGGAAGCCTGTGACCAGTGACTTTCCACAAGGTTCAGAACTGGGTTCACTTTTGTTTGTCATTTATATAAATGATTTGGATGAATATCGGAGGCATGGTTAGCAAGTTTGCAGATGTCACCAAAATTGGTGGTGTAACAAACAGTGAAGATATTTATCTAAGATTACAAAAGTGGTTTGATCAATTGGACCACTGGGCTGAGGAGTGGCAGATGGAGTTTAATTTGGATAAATGCGAGGTATGGCATTTTGGTAATACAAACAAGTATAGGACTTATACAATTAATGGTAGGGCCCTGTGTAGTGTTTGGAGAACAGAGATCTAAGGGTTCAGGTACCTAACTCTTTGAAATTTGCGTCACAGATAGACCGGGTGGTTAAGGCAGCATGCATTCTTCAATGCTCACATCTTTGCGTATAGGAGCTGGGACGTCAGGTTAGGGCTGTCCAGGAAGTGGGTGAGGCCTCTACTGGAATACTGTGTGCAGTTCTGATCACACTGTTATAGGAAGGTTATTACTGAACTGGAAAGGGTTCAGAAAAAATTTACTAGAATGTTGCCAGGAATAGAAGATTTGAAATATAAAAACAGACTAGAAAGGCTGGGATTTTTTTTCACAGGAAGGTAAGCGGTTGAAGGGTGACCTTACTGAGATTTATAAAATCATGAGGGACATAGGTAAGGTGAATGACAAGGGTATTTTCCCTAGGGTAGAGGGGTTCAAAATTAGGGGTAATTTTTTTTTAAGGGAAGAGAAGATAGATTTAAAAAGTGCGTGAGGAGCTACTTTTTATGAACAGAATGTGGTTTGTGTGTGGAACAAACTGCCAGAGGAAGTGGTGGGTGCCCGTACAGTTACAACATTTAAAAAACTTTTGGATAAGTTCATGAATAGGAAAAGTTGAGTGTTATGGCCAAGTGTAGGGAGGTGGGACTAGTATAGTTAGGGAATAGGATTGTAATGGAGGCCTGTGGCCAGTGGAGTGCCACAAGGATCGGTGCTGGGCACTCTACTTTTGGTCATTTACGTAAATGATTTGGATGCGAGCATAAAAGAGGTACAGTTAGTAGATTTGCAGATGACACCAAAATTGGAGGTGTAGTGGACATCGAAGAGGGTTACCTCAAATTACAACAGGAACTGGACCAGATGGGCCAATGGACTGAGAAGTGGCAGATGGAGTTTAATTTGGAAAAATGCGAGGTGCTGCATTTTGGGAAAGCAAATCTTAGCAGGACTTAGACACTTAATGGTATGGTCCTAGGGAGTGTTGCTGAACAAAAAGAGACCTTGGAGTGCACGTACCACCCTCTGCGTGAAAAAGTTGCCGCTTAGGTCTCTTTTATATCTTTCCCCTCTCACCCTAAACCTATGCCCTCTAGTTCTGGACTCCCCGACCCCAGGAAAAAGACGGTGTCTTTTTATCCTATACATGCCCCTCATAATTTTGAAAACCTCTATAAGGTCACCCCTCAGCCTCCGATACTCCAGGGAAAACAGCCCCAGCATGTTCAGCCTCTCCCTGTAGCTCAGATCCTCCAACCCTGGCAACATCCTTGCAAATCTTTTCTGAACCCTTTCAAGTTTCACAACATCTTTCCGATAGGATGGAGATCAGAATTGCATGCAATATTCCAACAGTGGCCAGAGGATGTGGTGAAGGCTGGTACAATTGCAACACTTAAGAGGCATTTGGATGGGTATATGAATAGGAAGGGTTTGGAGGGATATGGGCCAGATGCTGGCAGGTGGGACTAGACTGGGTTGGGATATCTGGTCGGCATGGACGGGTTGGACCGAAGGGTCTGTTTCCATGCTGTACATTTCTATGACTCTATGGTCAGACGGAAGGGTATGCTGTATGAATCCATGACTTAAATTGGGGGAAAACAACAACATTCAAGTTTGCTATGACACAATATTCAGGAACATGTCAGCGCTGAAGGAAATTAGTGGGGACAAGAACATGGTGGTGGAATATAATGTGGGTTGAATATGAAACAAGCCACTTTTCTTTTGCTAACTGTGAGCAACTAAAATATTGGCACTCAGAGACATTTAGTAGTTCTTGCACATAAAGCACAAACTCAGCTTGGAAGTACAGAAAGTAATTAGAAAAGCAAATATTGCATCATTTTAATTGGTGTATGATACAATGGAAAATAAATCTGCTGCAATTAGAAAGGAATGTTTTGAGACCTCAAATGGAGTAGTGCGTAGTTTTGGTCTCTTTACCTAAAGAGGATACATAAAGGCTCACAATATTGATTTCTTGAAAGAGAAGCATTTCTGATGAGATATTGAAAAGAATGGGCCCAAGTTCTCAGAAGTTAGAAGAATGAGATGCAATCTCAGTGATATTGTCAAAATTCTGGAGAAGGCTTGACAGGGTGGATGGTGCAAAGCTATATCGTTTGTCATGCAAAATCTAGATGATGAGGCGGCCAATAATTTAGTACTGAAATACTACGAAATTTCAACACTCAAGGTTGGATACTTTTGTACTTCTTTTGAGTACTGCCTATGGCTGCTCAGTCATCAAGAATGAAACACGGATAATCAATGGTTTTTGTGATGAGAACAGGAAAATGGAGAAAAAGTAAATGTTTGTTGGCCTACACCTGCTCCCATTTCTAATGTTCTTAACCATTTAAGAGGCCTTAGGGAAGAGTAGTACTACTACTGAACCAAATCCATCTGTCAGTTACCCTTTCACAGTACTCATTATGACAGTTAATCAAAGTCAACCTGATTTTTCTCTTCCTCGTGGCACTGAACAGGATTTTGCTGCATTGCCCTCCAATTTTGAGATCAGCTAACAATTCTGGACTTTCTCAGTTTGCATGGTTTGGTAGCAGCACATTAGGCTGTAAAGTCCTTCTGCTAAATTCTAGAGAATGAATGGTCCAATGTAACAAAAAAAAACAAAAGTTATAGGGACCAACAATCATTCATTAAGCAGGGATGGCACCTCAGATACCAATATGTTTGAATTGTTCCAATACAGCGCAAAAATTGGTACCTAACCAAGGAAGCTGGCACTCACAGGTATACCCTTTCTGCAAAAAGCAGGATTAATTTAATCTTGTTAATTGCTACCTATCACTCTACTCTGAATCATCAGAAAAGTGATTGAAGGTGCTGTTGAGTGTTATCAAGCAGCATGTACTCAGCAAAAACCTACACATTGATGTGCAATTTGCGGCGTGCCAGAACAATGCGGCTCCTTATTACATGAGCGCATTATAAACTAGATCCCAAAATAGACAAACAATCCAAATCGTCCTTGATGTCATGACTGCAGTTAGCAGAATTTGGCATTAAGGAGCCCTTATAAAACTGAAGTCAATGAGAACTGGGGGAAATTCTACTGGTTGGAATCATTCATAGCGCAATGATGGAGGGTGTTGAGTGCCAATCACTTCATACCCAGCACGTTCTTTAAGAGTTCCTCATGACGGTGTACTGGACGTAATCAACTTCAGCTGCTTGGAAAAACAACTTTCACTCCATAAGGTTAAAAGTGGATGGTTCACTGATGATTACTGCTTTGAATTCCATTTGCAACCTCTCAAATAATTAAATGGTCCTTTTTATTCTTTCACGGGATGTGGACACCGCTGCCTTGGCCAGCATTTAGTGCCCATGCGTAATTGCACTGAGGACAGTTAAGAGTCAACCATATTAAGGGTCTGGGGTCACATGTAGGCCAGACCAGTCAAGGTGGCAGTTTCCTTTCCTAAAGGGCATGAGTGAACCAAATTTCTTTTGAATTGAATTCAAATTCCATCATTTGCCATAGCGGGAATTGAACCTCGTCCAGAACATTACCCTGGACATTAATAGTCTATCAATATCATCACTAGATTTTCACCTTTATTTGCTCATGTGCAATAAGATCCAGACACTAAGGTTGGGCTGATAAATATGTGATATAGTGTGTCACAAATTCCAGGAAATGCTGTCCCAACAAATAACATTCAACTGAATTAACATTGAATTTCTATTAACACACCAGGGCTTAGCATTGCGGACTAGTTACAAACAATTTTGTCTAAAAAGTAAGGCTGAGAATAGAAATCTGTACAGAGTATCCCACTTCCTGTCCCACCATCTTTAAGCACGCCAGCAGCATGATGGAATAATCTCCCACTTGTCTGCAGTTCCAATAGCACATAAGTTTGACAATACCCAGAACAAAATAGCCCATTTGATTAGCACTGACCCACCACTTTAAGCAATCATTTCCTCCAGCAGAATATAGTATAGTGGCTGTAGTGCTTTCCATCTACAAGATTCCCTTCAGCAATTTGCCAAGTCCATCATCTCTACCGCAAAGATGGACAAAAGACAGCAGATTCTTGGGAACCAAGTTATCGAATACATATATAATTCGAGCTTGGCAACATGACTTCCTTCTTCAGTGTTGGGCCAAAGTCCTGTAACTCCCTCCCTGGAGCACCTTCACCACATGTGCTGCAAGGAATATGAATGTTCGTATCTAAGTTTTGGTTTTAACTCCCAGGTTAGTTGATTAAAAGATCTGACGAATGTGATACAAATTACTGACCAAGAACTCTTTCAGATTAAGGAAGCCAGAAGTCACTAGTTAAATGGGGGATGGTCATCAAAGCATCAATACTTGACACCACTGAGTGAGAAAAGAATGCCAAAGTAACAGAGTGAGGCCATAAGAATAGCAAGAAACTTCAAAAGCAAAATCTATGACAAAGCAGCAAAACACAAATCAGCTGACTGATTACAAAGATTACAAAGAGGAATTAAACTAAAAATGCTAACACTTCTCTAAAAAAAAGTCACAGAAAACAGGTCTTTCCTAAAATGTAAGCTATTTTATATGTAAAATTCAAAGCCTCATGTAGTTTGACTCCCAATTGTTGCCCAAAATGTTTCAGCAAGATTCTACTCAATGGCTAAAAATTCCCACCACACTCCTAACCAAGCAAGAAGTAGCTTTTAACAGTCTTAGTTAATCCTCATTTCACTGGGCCATCAGGAATATTTCACAATGGCTGCCCGGATGCAACAAGAATATTCCAACTGCAAAACCAACTTGTTCAAATCAGGTTAACACTGTATATTGGATTTGCAGAACCTGAAATGTCTCAGATTACTATTAAGGTAAATGCACACAACTATACTTAGACACAGAATCGAATTCAGCACCACTTCACAATCCTCAAGCTTTAATAGTCATTCTAATATCAAAGACTGCACATCAACCAATATTCTTCAATATCCAATACTCTTTGGTCTTCAATTACTCCTACCAGTAATCCATCCTTGTTAACATACAGTCAATAACTCGAGAATCCCTCAGCAGATTCATTTCCATTCTCATCTTCCATCCATCAGCCTTCACATTTCCCAAATAAAATCCAATATTTATAACAAACATCTAGCACCAAACAACTGCAAATTGTTTCATCTACCAACCTACCCTTACAAAGGTAATGCAAGACCTTTATATTCATCTCCTAAAGCACCATGGAGTACTGCAAAAGGTGTGAGATGCATTTCCTTTAAGTTAAGCACATCATGTTCACTACTCAGTACAATCTCAGCTATGTTGGGAAACTTTCACACTGTCCACGGGTCCTGTTGTTTGTTTCCCAATTTTCAGTCATCCAGAGGCTAACAAAAGTTCCAGCTACAGCATTTTATATTTCCATTTATACAGCCCCCAACTGGGCACTGACTTTAGCAATTTAGGACCTTAAACTCAGGGCTCTATTTGCTCTACAGTAGAAGACAACTGTCTGTGGGACACTGAGGTAGACAATCATAACAGAACACAGCTGGCAGAGAAATCCTGGTATCCTTAATTTCAAATCTGAATCCACTCTCCAGGCCTAAACTTTTTAATAAGTGAGCATTTTGACATTTCAACTGAGCACTAAATTTACAGGTGTTCCATGCATAACTTTCAGCTTCTTCCTATTTGCCATTGCAATAACTATTTACACATTTTTATTTTCAAATGAAAATATTGTTACTTCTATTGCCCAAAGGAAAATCCACCTATTTCTTCATTTAAGCGATGTACCAGAGTACACGGTCAATGTTATCTCATTTCTTCACTTCTCTCCTGCACTGCTTTGATTTTATTAAAATCCTGTTATGTCTTTCAGCTCTTTAGCTCTAATTAATGGCGGTAGCCTTTAAGTGGCCTATTTCTCTTCAGATGCTGTAACCTAACTACACTGGTGGATGTCTTTCACAGCTGAATAATACTCACAAACACCCATTAACATGTAGCTGCATGCAGCCATTACAGAGCTCAGTTACAACATTTCAAAAATGTCAAAAATGTTGGTCACTTACCTGACCAAATTGAATAACAATGTTCAGAGGTCATTCTTTACACATCATAAAAACAATACTTTGCATTTCAGAAATAGCAGTGTTAATTTGAAAACTGCATAGCCAAAATTATGCCTGCATAATCTGAACAAATCATGTCAGAAGCTGGTTGGTTAATCACTGGGCTTCAAAGATGCATAATTATTTTGTCTATATTCTTCTGGATACTGTAGCCCTCAATTTAGCTTCACCCTTTCTGTCTTGCTAAAATTCCAGACCTAGCTCTCCTTACGCTTAGCGGTGAAGGATTTCAGTTGGCAACCATCAAAATAAATGAAGAAAAATCATAATGAAATGATTTGAACTTTGATGCAAAATTTCCTACAATCAGGAAGGAATATTAATCAGAGGCTTGAACTAGTACCAGTTCTACACATTACTCACTTGCTTTGCCACAAGCTTCAAGTGTATTATTTCTTCCACGCGTTCAATTCACCAAATAGTTGGCAGTGATGAATCATATTCCAGAAGACAGTTTTCACCACAGGGTAAGGAACCTTTAACAGAGCAATAACGAGGTGCAACTCACTTATAACACTTCCCAGGACTTAAGTCAAATTATGTTGTCATCCCATTTCCCCATTTCAGTCGAAGCAAAACACTTACATGGAGGAGCATCCAGATAAGGCAACATACATATTGATTTGGTGACCATCAAGAGCAAAGATTAAGCCATCTGGTGTTAACCTTAACTAGCTTCACGTAATTAATACTTTTCACCTTGTTAAACTAACCTTATATACTGAATGCTTCCAATACTGGTAAATGGCTCTACATAATGAATGCTTTTCCACCTTGTTAACCCATTGTTAACTGCAAGTTCTTATCTGACCTGATTCATGCTCGGCTGAACCTAGTTTCATACAACTCAAAATTTAACTCTTTCCCTACCTGCTCATACCTGATACACATGCTCAATGTCATGATCTGGAATTGAAGCTTTCCTTTTATATGGAAAGTCACATTTGACTTACTCTTTGTGATGAAAGGATCAAAAATTGGTAATTGTTAAATAAAGATTGCAAGGACTTATAGTATTTCCTACATGGATTTCCAACTGTGCCGTAATAAGGAACCAGATGTCTAGGACTGCATGCTTGCAAGTTAATTTCAAGCCAGTGTGGTAGACAGATAGCTAGCTTATTGTATTCACTACTTACAATTTCCTTATTCCAGACAGGAAACATTAGCGATACTCTGCAAATAGAAACAGAACACTTTGGCCTGACGAATCTTTGTCAGAATGTTTAATTAAATTCACTTGTGGGACACAGGTGTCACTGACTAGCCAGCATTTATCACCTGTCCATTTTTGCCCTTAAATGGTAGTGGTAAGCTGCCTTCTGTAGGTTGATCCACAATGCCCTTAGGGAGGGATTTCGAGGATTGTGACCCATCAACACGGAAGGAACAGTGATATATTTCCAAGTCAGAATAGAAAGTGACTTGGAGGCTGGTGAGATGGTAGTGGTGGTGATCCCATGTCTGCTGTTCTAGTTATTCTACACGGAAGTGGTGATGGGTTTGGAAGATGCTAAGCATCTTTGGTGAATTTCTGAAATGTAGCTTGCAGATCCCATCATACTCCAGACTTGTATCTTGGAGATAACAAACAGTTTTTGGTGAGTCAGGTTGGAGATGGTAGTGGTGGTGATCCCATGTCTGCTGTTCTAGTCATTCTACACGGAAGTGGTGATGGGTTTGGAAGATGCTAAGCATCTTTGGTGAATTTCTGAAATGTCGCTTGCAGATCCCATCATACTCCAGACTTGTATCTTGGAGATAACGAACAGTTTTTGGTGAGTCAGGTTGAGAGTTACTCACCACAGTACTCCTAGCCTCGCGATGGTAACACCATTGAATGTCATGGGGCAGTGGTTAGATTGTCTTTTGGTGGTTTGGTCATTCATGCCATGCAAGTGCCAGGCAATGTTACTCGACACTTTGCAGCTTAAGGCTTGACATTGTCCAGATCTGGCTGTATTTTAACATGGGCTGCTTCATTATCAGATGAAATGCGAATGGTGCTGACCATTTTTAAAAAATTCATTTGTGGGACTTGGGCATCGCTAGCAGACCAGCACTGATAGCCCATCTTTACTTGCCCTTGAGATGATAGTGAGCTGCCTTCTTGAATGGCTGCAGTCCACTTGCTGTGGGTTGACCCACAATGGCGGGAGAGGGGGAATTCCAGGATTTTAACCCAACAACTGTAAAGTAACAGTGGTACATTTCCAAATCAGGGTGGTGAGTGGCTTGGAAGTGAACGTGCAGGTGGTGGTATTCCCAAGTTCCTGTTGCCCTTGTCCTTCGAGGTGGAAGTGGTTGTGGGTTTGGAAGGTGCGGTCTCAGGATCTTTGGTGAATTTCTGCAGGGTATCTTTTAAATAGTGCACACTGCTGTTACTGAGCACCGGTGGTGGAGGGATTGAATGTTTGTAGGTATGGTGCCAATGAAGCAGGTTGCTTTGTTCTTTAGTGTTATTAGAGCTGCACTTATCCAGACAAGTGGGGAGGATTTCATCACACTCCTGACTTGTGCCATGGAGATGGGGGATAGACTTTGAGAGGTCACAAGGTGAGATACTAGTCACAGTATCCCCAGGCTCTGACCTGCTCTTGTAGCCACTGCGTTTATGTGTTGAGTCCAGTTGAGTTTCTGGTCAAAGTTAACCACAAGGACATGGACAGTGGGAGATTCAGTGATGGCAATACCGTTGAATGTCAAGGGGTGGCAGTTAGAGTGTCTCTTATTGGTGATGGTCATTGTCTGGCATTTGTGTGGCATGAATGTTACTTGCCACTTGTCAGCCCAAATCTGGATATTGTCCAGATCTTGTAGCATTTGGGCACGGGCTGCTTCAGTATCTGAGGAATCACGAATGGTGCTGAACATTGTACAATCATTAACGGACATCCCCACATCTGACCTTATGACTGAGGGAGGGTCATTGATGAAGCAGCTGAAGATTGTTGGGCCTAGGACACAACCCTGAGGGAGCCATGCAGTGACGTCCTGGAGCTGAGATAACTGAGCATCCACAACCACGGCCACGTTCCTTTGTACCAGGTATGACACTAACCAGTGGAGAGCTTGCCCCCGTTACCCACTTATTCCAGTTTTGCCAGGGCTCCTTGATGACATATTCAATCAAATGCAGCCTTGATGTCAAGGGCTGTCACTATCATCTTACTTCTGGAATTCAGCTAATTTGTCCACATTTGAATCAAGGCTGCAATGAGATCAGGAACTGAGTGACCCTAGCGGAACCCACACTGGGTGTCACTGAGCAGGTAAGTGCTGCTTGATAGCACTGTTGATGACCCCTTCCATCACTTTACTAGTAATGGAGAGAAGACGGATTAGGTGATAATTGGCCGGATTGGATTTGTCCCGCTTTGTGTACAGGACATACCAGGGCAATTTTCCACATTGTCAGGTAAATGCCAGTGTTGTAACTGTACTGGAAGAACTTGGCTAGAGGAGCAGCAAGTTCTGGAACACGCGTCTTCAGTATTATTGCCAGAATGTTATCAGGGCTCAATGCCTTTGCAGTATCCATTGCATCTAGCCGTTTCTTGATATCACATGGAGTGAATCAAATTGGCTGGAGAACGGTATCTGTGATGCTGGGGACCACTGGAGGAGCCAGAGATGGATCATCCACTCGGTACTTCTGACTGAAAATTGCTGCAAATGCATCAGCCTTATCTTTTGCCCTGATATGCTGAGCTCCTCCATCTTTGAAGGTGGGGATATTTGTGGAGCCTCCTCCTCCAGTGAGTTGTTTAATTGTCTACCACCATTCACATTGGATGTGGAAGGATGACAGAGCTTAGATCTGATCCGTTGGTTATGAAATCGCTTAGGTTTGTCTATCATTTGCTGTTTATGCCGTTTAGCACACAAGTAGTCCTGTTTGGTAGCTTCACCAGGTTGACACCTCATTTTTAGGTATGCCTGATGCTGCTCCTGGCATGCCCTCCCCTACTTTCCATTGAACCAGTGATAATCCCCTGGCTTGATGGTAATGATTAAGTGAGGGAGATGAAAGGCCATGAGGTTGCAGATTGTTGATGGCCCACAGCACCTCATGGATGCCCAGTCTTGAGCTGCTAGATTGGTTTGAAGTCTGTCCCACTTAGCATGGTGACAGTGCCACACAACACGATGGAGGTTATTCTCAATGTGAAGGCAGGACTTTGTCTCCACAAGGAGAGTGCAATGGCCACTCTTACCTATACTGTCATGGACTGATATTTCTGCAGCTAGCAGATTAGTTAAGATGAGGTCAGGTACGTTTTTTCCTCACCACCTGCCGCAGACCCAGTCCAGCAGTTATATCCTCTAGGACCCGACTAGCTCGATCAATAATGCTGTTGCCGAGTCACTCTTGGTGGTGGACATTGAAATCCCCAGCCACAGTACATTTTGCACCCCTACCACGTTCAGTGCTTGCTCCAAGTGTTGTTCAACATGGAGTACGGATTCATCAGCTGAAGGAGGACAATATGTGGTAACGAGTAAGTCACTTCCTTGCTCATGTTTAACCTGAAGCCATGAGACTCCATGGGGTCCTGAGTTGATGTCAAGGACTCGCAGGGTAACTCCCTCTGGACTGTATACCACAGTGCCGCCACTGGGTCTGCAGAGTCTGTCCTGCCAGTGGGACAGGACATATCTAAGAATGGTAATGATGGTGTGTGGGGTGTTATCTGTCAAGGTATGATTCCGTAAGAATGACTATGTCAGACTGTTGCGTGACTAGTCCGAGACTGCTCTCCCAGTTTCGGCACTAGCCCCCAGATGTTGGTAAGGAGGACTCTGCAAGGTTAACAGGGCGGTTTATGCTGTTGTCTTTTCCGGTTTCAAGGTCGATTCCAGGTGATCTGTCTGGTTTAATTTCTTTGTCGTGGCTTTCTAGAAATTGATGCAACTGAGTTGCTTGCTAAGCCAGAGGGCAGTTGACAGTCAACCACATTGCTGTGGCTGTGGATTCACATGTAGGACAGACCAGGTAAAGATGGCAGATTTCCTTCTCTAAAGAACATTAGTGAACCAGACAGGTTTTTCTGACAATTGACAAAAGTCTCACGGCTATCAGTCGACTCTTAATTCCAGATTTTTTAAAAATGGAATTCAAATTCCACATCTGCCATGTCTGGATTCAAACACAGGTCCACAGAACATTATTCTGGGTTTCTGGAATAATAGTCAAGCAATAATACCACTAGGCTATCGCCTCCCCACACACTGAATCGATTACACATCAAACATCCCTACTTCTGACCTTACGATGGAGGGAAGGTTATGATGAACTGAAGATAGTTGGGCCTACGGGACTACCCTGAGGAACTTCTGCAGAGATGTCCTGGAACTGAAATGAATGACCTCCAAAAACTACAACCATCTTACTGTGTGCCAGGTCTGACTCCAACCAATGGACAGTCTGTCCCAATACCTACTGATTACAGTTTTGCGAGGCCTCCTTGATGCCACACTCTGTCAAATGCAAGGGCTATCACTCTCACCTCATCACTGGAATTCAACTCTTTTGTCCATGTTTGAACCAAGAATGCAAGGAGGCTAGGTGGTGAGTGGCCCTGGCAGAACCCAAACAGGGCATCACTGAGCAGGTAATTGCTGACAGGTGCTGCTTGATAGCACTGTTGCTGGTGCCTTCCATTACTTTATTGATTATCAAGAGTAGGTTGATCTGGCAGTTACTTGGTCAGGTTGGATTTGTCTGTCTTTTTGTGTGTACAGGACATACCTGGGCAATTTTCCACATTGTTGGGCAGATGCCAGTGTTGAAACTGCACTGAAATAGCTTGACCAAAAGAGTTGCAAGATCTGAAGCACAAGTGTTCAGGACTATTGTCAGAATGTTGTCAGGGTCAGAGCCTTTGCACTAGCTAGTGTCGCCAACTGTATCTTAACACTAAGTGGAGTAAATCAAATTGGCTGAAGATTGGTATCAGTGATGCTGGGGACCACTGAAGGAGGCTAAGATGGATCAGCATTTTTGGCTGAAGATGCAAATGCTTCAGTCTTACCTTTTGTGCTGAAGCGCTGTGCTATTCCCTATCTGAGGGCATGGATACCTGTGGAGTCACCTCCACCAGTAAGTTGTTCAAATGCCCACAATTCACAACTGGTTGGAGCAGAACTTAGATGTGATCCAATTGTTGTGGGGTCACTTGCTGCTTATGCTGATTGAAATACAAATGTGTTTGCTTGGTGTTGCTTCTGACATGCCACCCTGAACTCTTTATTGAGCATTGGCTGATTCCTTGGCTGGATGGCAATGGCTGAGTGGGAATATGTTAGGCCATGGGGTTGCAGATTGTGCTGGCGTATAGTTCTGCTGCTGCTGATAGCCCAGTGTGCTGCCTAGATGTCCAGTCTTGACCTGCTAGATCTGCGCAATGTCTGCCCCAATGTGGTCCACACAACATGACGGAGGGTATTCTCAATGTGACGGTGGGATTTCGTCTCCACAAGGACTGTGCGGTGGTCACTCTTTCTGATACTTTCATGCACAGGTGCATCTGCATTCAGCAGATTGGTTAGGATGAAGTCAAATATGTTTTTCCCTCTTGTTGGTTCCCTCACCACTTACTGCAGAACCAGTATTGCAGCAATATCTTTTAGGACTTGACCAGCTTGATCAGTGGTGCTACTGCCAAGACACTCTTGGTGGTGGACATTGAAATGCCCCAGAGTTTGTTCTGCACTCTTGCTACTCTCAGTACTGCCAAGCGCTGCTCAACACATGGGTATACTGGCTCTTCAGCAAAGTGAGGACAGTATGTGGTAATCAGCAGGTGGCTTCCTTGCCCACGTTTAACCTGAAGCCACAAGAAATCGAGTCAGTGCTGAGAAACTCATTCCTGACTGTATACCACTGTGCTACCGCCTCCGCCGGTGGGATATAATATATTCAAGGATGATGCCATTGTCTGCAACGTTTTCTGTGAAGCACGATTCCGTGTCTATGACTAAGTCAGGCTGTTGCTTGATTAGCCTGAGAGACAGCTCTTTCAAATTTTGTCACCATGAGTTGGTAAGGAGGACTTTTGCAGGCTCAACAGTGCTGTTTCCACCACGGTCTTTACTGGTGCCTAGATTGATGCTAGGTGGTCCATCTGGTTTCATTTCTCTGTTTAGATTTC
This sequence comes from Chiloscyllium plagiosum, assembly GCF_004010195.1. Lineage (NCBI taxonomy): Eukaryota > Metazoa > Chordata > Chondrichthyes > Orectolobiformes > Hemiscylliidae > Chiloscyllium > Chiloscyllium plagiosum. The sequence continues at coordinate 30,130,698 of NC_057730.1, forward strand.
AACTTGATTGATACATCGGATTGGCTTGCTAGGTCATTTCAGAGGACAACTGAGAGTCAATCACATTTCTGTGGGTCTGCAGTCACATATAAGCCAGGCTACCCGAGATTCCCTTCCCTGAAGGGCATTTGTGATTTAGATGGGTTTTTCCAACAGTCATGGTCACCAGATTTTTAATTCCGGATATTTCTTCTTGAATACCAGTTCCACCAATTGCCATGGTGAAATTCAAACCCGGGTCCTACTACGTTTGCTAATAGTCTAGCGATAATTCCCCCTTAACAGGCAAAACATAAAGGAGAAACAACTTTAAGAACGATCAGAAATGGAAGGAGAGAGGAAGAACGATGGTAAGATCTGCAAAAGGCAGAAATTACTTCAATGACCAAAAGGGCTGACGATGATGTCATACAAAGATTTATGGTGGAAATAAAAAAAAGAGAATTATGGCATCGACTTGCTGTCAAAAAAGTAGTTTTGTAGTAGTTATGATCTCAAAGTACTGACATCAGTGCTGAATCCAAAGGCCGAAACATTAATGCTTTTCTCTCTTTGCAGATGCGGTCTTTCCCAAGTATTTCCAGCAGTCAAAACATTTTTCTTTTCCTAATCCAATCTGTTCTAAATGTTCTCCACAACAGAATTGACAATTTTTATTTTATAACTGACTTGTTCTATGTCTTGCTCTTAATTACATCTTCCCAACCTTCCATAAAGTCTAAGAAAGCTTTTTTTTTGTAAATATGGTTGGTTTCTATTGCAACTTCTTCATCAGCAAAGAAAAAAAGGGATTGAGGAAGGAATTTGTGGACTCCACAGCTCACAGAGGGGCAGGATTTCCTGCTTGCTGCATGCATTCAAATTCAGATACCCATTTATAGTCCTATAACACATGCTGCTTCATGTACTCTCCGGATTAAATAAATATTATTTTTAATCCTGTAAAAGAAAACCTGAGCAAGACAAACATGAAATGGAATAAGATCCTGGGAAATACTGAGGGTCAGAAGTACCTTAGTATTCATGTCCATAGGTCCCTTAAGGTTGCAGGTAGATAAAGTGGATAAGAAGGCATGAGATAAACTTGCCTTTATTAGCTAAGGCAGAGAATTTAAGTGCAAGGAGGCTATGCTTAAACTGTACAAAAGTTAGTTAGGTCACAGCAAGCGTACTGTGTGCAGTTCTGCAATCTACATTCTAGGAAAGATGTGATTGCACCAGAAAAGGTCCAAAGAGGATTTACCAAGATGTTACCTGTGTGTGGAGAGTTTTAGTTTTGAAGAGAGATTGGATAGAGTGACATTGATACCCTGGGAGTAAGACAGACAGTGTGGGGACATGATTGAAAGGCATAAAATTATAAAGGGACACAGACAGCGTGGACAGGAAGCAAGTTTGTTCCCCTTGATGAAGAAATCAAGGTGGGGGGAGGCACAGGTTTAAGGTGAGGGGAATCTGGAACTCGCTGCCTTTAAGAGTGGTAGAAGCAGAAACCCTCATAACATTTAAGTAGCACTTAGATGTCTACCTGTGTTACCAAGGCATGCAAGGCTCTGAGCCACTGCCATAAAATAGAATTAGAATAGTTAAATGGTTGTTTTTGACTGGCGCAGGCTCAATGGACAGAAGGGCCTTTTTTTCTCTACTGTAGTCCTCAATGACTACATCAAGAATGATTTCAGTGAAGCACTTGCATGAACTCTCAGAGACAAAAAAAAGTTATTTCCAAACTGAATTTTTCCTCTCATCCATAATGTTGGTCAAGAAAATGCAAGGGTAGTGATCCCACACGGACCAACTACAACACAGACAGAAATTCTAAAAGACTGTTTACTGTTGATATAATATCCTTGGTCTCCTACATTCCAAAGGATCAACTCATCCGAAATGTAAACCTGGTTATAAGCGATGAAGTTTATTTCCCCTTTCTCCTTTTATTCTTGCCTTCCTGCGCATTGCAATTATACCCCTGCTTCAATGACTGGTAAACGACATTCATTGAACATTGTCAAACCACCTGAATATGTTTTCCATTAAATAGATGCCTCCTGCAGTGATGTAGCCTGGCTACTAATCAGAATGTATGACCTTGGTAATGTAGCTTCAACAAAATAAATCAAACATGTGACTTAAAACATCACATTAAGTTTGGAAACAACTGTATGATTCAAATAGACTAAGCAAACTTTAAACTTTTCAAATAAAGAAAATATTTGTTGCAAGCATTTAGTTTTAGGAATGAAACATCAATCTGTTCTAAAACATACAACTGACTCACAATCAGATAGTTCACTCAGCAGATTGACATTAAGCATGTACAGAATGGCAGCAGAGTGGGCTTGTAACTCAAATATGATAAATTCTGTCTTAGCAATTCTCCAGTGCTTCATCATTTCTATCACTACACGGCACTGCTGTGTGCTCCTCCCCAAAACCATTGAGTTGCCGTTTCATCTTTCGGACTTAGCTTTTGATTAGATTCCCTACAGTGTGGAAACAGGCCCTTCGGCTCAACCAGTCCACACCAACTCTCTGAAGAGTAACCCACCCAGACCCATTTCCCTCTGACTAATGCACCTAACACTATGGCCAATTCACCTGACCTGCACATCTTTGTGACTGTGGGAGGAAACCAGAGCACCCGGAGAAAACCCACGCAGACACGGGGAGAATGTGCAAACTCCATACAGACAGTCTCCGAAGGCTGGAATTGAACCTGGGACCGTGGTGCTGTGTGGCAGCAGTGCTAACCACTGTGCCACCTTTAGCTTAACTCTCTTGCTTCAGGTTTCCCATTTCCTTCTTAGCATTAAACAAAGGTGCTATCAGATACATTTCTTGTTTGGTATAGCGTTTAGAACACAAGTTCTAGTACAACAGGTAATACTAGCAATGAAATTTCAGTCAGACTTCTTGCTGAGTTATCACTAATTTACTTGCCTTGCATCAGCAAAAGATCTTTTGATGAAAGCACTTTTTGTTTTAAAACTTGTGGGAATTTCACTCTTCAGAAATCAAAATGGTGTCCATGGTGTCAGCACATGCAATATATCAACATGCTGAAAAACTTGGAAACCGCTCTGACATAAGGACAGCTACAAACATCAGTTGAAACTACAGCGCTTAACAGGATAGACGTATTGTCACTTGACAATTGAATGAAATTAAAGGTAAAATTTGGGTGGGTAAAATGCCATATTCTGTGGGCTTTTGTTCCCATCTGATTAGAGTTTTCAAATGGAATTCAAACTAATTAAACCTAACAACATGAGGATGACTGAAACAGCTCAATGCATTGTGATGGTTATAAAACTTGATTTGAGAAGTCCACACAACTGAAGTGAATAACTAATGAGAATGTGTATTGGGTGTGAGCAGGTAGGGAAAGAGTTAAGGTTTGAGAAACAAGAGGTTCAGCTGAGTATGACTAAGATTAGATAACTTGCAGTTAACAATAGGGTTAACAATGAGCAAAACTAATGTAGTGTACAAAATACCATGCAAGGACTGCACAAAACACTATATAGGACAAACAGGAAGACAGCTAACAATCCACATACATGATCAACTAGCCACGAAACGACACGACCAGCTATCCTTAGTAGCCACACACGCAGACAACAAGCAACATGAATTCGACTGGGACAACAATACTATCATAGGGCAAGCCAGACAGAGAACAGCCAGGGAATTCCTAGAGGCATGGCATTCATCCACAAACTCCATCAACAAACACATCGACCTGGACCCAATATACCAACCACTACAGCGGACAGCTGAAACTGACAACCGGAAGCGGCAGGGACAGACCACTATAAACACCGGAGGAAACATCAAAGAAGCGCTTCGCAGGAGGCTCCCAAGCACTGATGATGTCGCCTAGCCAGGAGACGAAACGTTTGCAACAAAAACTTCCAGCTCGGCGAACAGAACCACAGCAACAAGCACCCGAGCTACAAATCTTCGCACAAACTTTGAGCAATGGTAATGGGTTAACAAGATGGAAAAGCATTCATTTTTTATGACATGAAGTCAGTTAAGGTTAAGAGCATTCATTGTGTAACACCAGATGGCTTAATCTTTGCTAGTGACACTCACTGATTGTAATGGTCACCCAATCAATATGTACTTTGCCTTATCTGGATGCTCCTCCCTGTAAATGACTATATAATTTATTAAGAAACTGTTCTAAAGACCACCGAGAACTTATGCCTCTGTGCACATGGGCGATCGTTCTCTCTCCCTCCAGGGCCCGGAATAAAGATGGAGGTAAAACTATACTGTCTGAGCGTTTTGCTTCGACTGAGGCAAGAACAAGATGACACTATTTATAAAATGTAGGTTAGATTGTTAAGGAAGTTACATACAGCTAATGATCACTAATCTCTATAATTTCACCCTTAGTATTGCTAAAAATGAAGACATTCTGACGAAAGTTTTTGTCCCATGTGAGAACAATTTGTACGAGTACCAATGCAAAGGGAAAGCAACATTTATACTGTCTGAAAAGTGTGCTGATTTGGTTGGCAAGTGGACTCTGATTTGTAGATGCAATGCCATGAAGAATATGGATTAGAGTGGTTCTGGAAAAGCACAGGTCAGGCAGCATCCGAGGAGCAGGAAAATCGACGTTTTCGGTAAAAGCCCTTCATCAGGTATATGAAGAATATGTCAGTTAATGATTATTGACAGCTAATTGCCAGGTTGACTCTGATTGCTTGAGGCAATGGCTTGACCAATGAACCAGAATAAATGGCTGTCATCTACTTTATTAAGATTACCCACAGTGTGGAAACAGGCCCTTCAGCCCAACAAGTCCACACCGACCCGCCGAAGTGCAACCCACCCAGACCCATTCCCCTACATTTACCCCTTCACCTAAAACTAAGGGGAATTTAGCATGGCCAATTCACCTAACCTGCACATTTTTGGACTGTGGGAGGGAGCACCCGGAGGAAACCCACGCAGACACGGGGAGAACATGTAAACTCCACAGTCAGTTGCCTGAGGTGGGTCTCTGACGCTGCGAGGCAGCAGTGCTAACCACTGTGCCACCGTGCCGCCCATTAGGTTGACTAATATTCTAGCTATATTTCACTTTTAGCATTACAGTTTCACTGGTCTCTCGAGGTCATGGGTAAATGGACCCAGAAATTCAGCTTCTAAAAGCTCGCGTCTACCTGTACTATTGGATGCAATACAGCACAATTACTACCGACAGGGAGAAAAGCAGAGAAGAGATTGAAAGATTGTTGATTGAAAGATTGTAAACATTGGTGTTTATGGGACATCGGTTCAAACATCTGTAACAATGGCTAATCTCAACTTCTCATCATTTAGCTGCTAATACAAATGCACCCCAAAAAAATCTGTTTCATAGCATCTCAAGTTATAGAATTTTATCAGGAGACAGCACAGACATCATTCCAGAGTGTGAAAGATTGGTCAGCAGACAAGTATTCAATGCACAATCCACAATAAAACAAAATCAATGGAAAAATAGCTTCAAGTGTAGCTGTGCTCAGGATTGATTTACAAGATACTGAGCACTGCAATCAACTATACCGCTCCTTTAACATGGTAAAATGACATGCTTCCAGACACACCAAAAATGCAGCTGTGAAATTCAACCAAATCCAGTTAAATGCAAATTACATTAAATATGTAAACTCAGAATAATTACCACTATTGCATGTGAAAGATATCGACTTATCATGGAGTACAGTACCAACATGGCCCTTGACTTGCATCTGAAAAGTGAGTAATAAATGGTTATTGCTGTCAGATATCAAAACCATGTCCAGTCTTCCCTGTTCAGCCCATACCATCCTATACAGATGCTGCAGAATATTCTGCTGCAGCAAAGATAATTGCAACACCTCATTTGTTATCAGTAACTTAGTACAGTACAGGGCAGGGACTGAGTTCAGGATCGTCCTGGCTATATGGATATCTATTCTCTAGGGAAGTCATCATGCAAAATGAAATTGCTGACTTGAATGCATTTTTACAGATTATTACATTCAAGACAAACCTTCTTAGTCTGTATGCTAAAATAGCACAGGAATGTGACAGATTACAGAATCTCTCCAGCAGCATGCTTGTTAAAGTCCCAAAACAAAACAAACTACAGTAAGTGGGCTGTACTGCAATACCAGCCGAGGCAATTCACCATATTCACTGAAATGAGTGATCGAAGTAATATCCAGCACAAACTCATGCACAACAGTAGAAAACTACACACAGTTAATATCTGGTGGGAGAAACAGTGGGAATGTCTTATGAGAAATAAACTTTTGGTAAATTCTGGAGCATTTTAAACTAAATTTCTTTCAATTGTGTATTTTGTATGGCTTGTAGTCTTGCTAGATACCTTAAAGTGCCAACTGATAACATCTGAAGCTAAACAATTGATTAATGTTGTGGCTTGTCAAGAGAGAGGGTTCTCAATGTCTGCAGGCAATATCAATCCTGCAGTTATGCCCTTTCCTAAAAATCATGTTCCATCAATCATACACATTAAGAATTCCTACGTTCTGAATTAGAAATTGAGATTCCCTTATTGACATGGAGTGACGGCTAATCTCACAAGTTGCAATGAATCGTTTGCAGATACAATACAAAAACCGGTGCACATAAGCACAATCAAAATTTCTTCATTGTTGGTGGCGCTTTGGGATTTTAATAGCATTCCTAAATCCCCAGATTACTGAAACATCCCTCATTTTAGGTGAAAGTTTAAGGAATGTGTTTTTAAAATCAGTATATCCTATCTGAGACCAACCTCTGCCCAAAACTCAGGGTCTTCCTTACCCACCGTCCCCACAGTCTCAGTCCACCCCTTTCTTCCCCAGTACCTTGTCAGAATCCAGGTCGGGGTCGGCTTGGCACAGTCGATATAGGAATGACTTGGGGTCGCGGCAGAGAGTCTGGCGGGTGCTCAGGAACCGGGTGCCGCCGACATTCAGACGGACCCACTTAGCGGCAGCAGCCGCGCGCTCCAAACCAGAACATTTCCGGCACAGGGAACCGTTAAAGTTTTCCGAGAGCTCCGGCAACGAACCACTCACCGCCGCCATTGTCAGCGACCTCCCACCGCATTCTCCACCGCCCCCGTCGCCACACCTCCTGGTATGCACCGCATCGCGACCCCACCCTCCGCCACACCTCCCGGCATGCACCGCATCACTACCGCCGCCACACCTCCCGGCATGCACCGCATTGCCAGCCCCAACCTGCCTGCAATTGGACGCCACACCTCCCGGCATGCACCGCATCCCCACCGCCGCCACACTTCCCGGCATACACTGCTCCCCCCCCTCACCGCCCAAGACCACTACACTTCCCAGCATGCACCGCATGTTTACGAGCACCTGGTGAAGGAGTAGGACCGTGAAAGTTCGTGTTTCCAAATAAACCTGTTGACTATAGCCTGGTGCGTGATACTTAACTCGACCCCAGTAACCCTTTTTCAGAACATCCATTTCTAATTTTTGTTTCAGATGTCCATCAGCTACAGTTGTGTTTTATTAATATCTCTCCCAGCTCCATATTTCTGCTTATTCCTTCCATCGCCCCCCCCCCCATCATCAGCACATATACCACCTTTCCCTCAGTACAATCAGTTCTGAATGGGCGCTGGACTCCAGACTCTTTCTGTCTCCACAGACACTGCCAGACCTTTTGATTTTGTTTCACATCTGCAGATATTTATTTTATTTTAATGTGATAGTTCCGGAATTGTCTTTGGATTCGAAACGATAACTGTTTCTCTCTCTCCACGGATACAATGAGACTTGAGTTTCTCCAATTACACTGTTTCTATTTATTAATGTTCTATGGTAAATCTTTTAACACCATGTTACAGATATTTGATATGTTAATAATGCAAATTGCACAACAATGATAATATTTACACCAAGACTGCTTCTAACACAAACTAAATTACCTTTATCTATCACGAATCATGATATTCACTAAAAACGTTCATGAACGTTAAAGGGGTGCTTACGAATCACTATTACTGCAAAACGATAACTTTGACGAGCATGCTATAATTAATCCATTAAATTGGTTGGTGGTAACTACCTAATACTTCTAAAAGGTTTATTTTAAAATGTAACATTCTCCAAACTGTTGGCTTGGATTTGTTAATTTTGCCAAGAGCTTTTCTTCTCATGCTTTCCAAGAAAAAGCTTTATTTAGGGAAAACTACTCACAGGGTAATGGCTCGATATAATTCTACGTTAGAAATTAGAAACATCTTGGCCTGTTCCAATTCTATGATTTACATCGAAGGTCGTGTAATTTGTCATAAAGTATTTCTCAGGAGTTTGAGTAGCTTCATGGTTAAAATGCGCCATCTAAAGGTAGCAAGATGAAAGATCAAAACAAATATTTCAGAAACCATTAAAGCAAATTTTTCCACCCCTAAAAATATGGCTCAGATACTCCAATGAGCAGAAAGAGCAGTGTATACTGGAGTTGCACACCAGGGTCAGGTTGACTCCAAGAGAATTGCTCAGGAAATTGACAATACCAATAGGTAATTCCCTTGCTTGTAATAGTCATCAAGTATGGAAGTAGACCGAATCTGTATCGATCATGTTCCCAAACTAAACTAGTCCCCATCTACCAGGATTTGGCCCATATTCCACCAAAATCTTCTCATTTGTAACCTATCCAAATGCCTTCTGAATGTTGTAACTGTATTTCATCCACCACTTCCTCTGGCAAATCACTGTTCTCCCCTCATGCCCTTTTTAAAACTTTCTTCTCACTTTAAAAGTATGTCTCCTAGTTTTGAACTTGACCACTCTAGGAAAGGACCCTTGCTATCCACTCTTATCTATGCCCCTCATGATTTTATAAACCTCTAAGGTCATTCTTTAACTTCCTATGTTCCAGTGAGGTTATAGCCTATCCTTATAAATCAAACCCTCCTGACTTTGGTAGCGTAACAAATTCAGACAATTTAGAGGGCTCCAACTCACCCAAGCTTGATAATTAAAAGATTAGTGGATTAAAAACCTACTTTAACTTCTGGATAACTACTAAACAGAACCCCCCAAGACAGCACTGATCCCTAACTATAACCCCAACCCTGTTCCCCCAGATCTTGTCATCACATTCTAACCTGCCAGAATTGATAATCCCTAATAAAAACAGAAATTGCTGAAAAATATCAGGTCTGGCAGCATTTGCCAGAAGTTCTGAAGAAGGGTTACTGGTCTCGAAATGTTAACTCTGATTTTTCTCCACAGATGCTGTCAGACCTGCTGAGATTTTCCAGCAATTTGTTTTTGTTTCACATTTCCAGTATCTGCAGTTCTTTTGGTTTTTGCCCAATAATCCCTTCCCACCCAGGGTTCAAATACACTCTACCACCTTCCATATTGCCAGACCAATGGCGTCACCTCAAGGCAAGGAGTCTGCACTGGCTTCACTTCGAGGCTGAGAGTCTGTGCTGGTTTTACCCCAGATATTGCTGATGGGTTCAAATACACTCTACCACCTTCCATATTGCCAGACCAATGGCGTCACCTCAAGGCAAGGAGTCTGCACTGGCTTCACTTCAAGGCGTTCGAGGCTGAGAGTCTGTGCTGGTTTTACCCCAGATATTGCTGATGCCTGCCAAGGATGGTAAGTAGTAAAAAAAAAAAAGCAGAAAAATAAGAAACGAAATGGATGGAGCAGAGGACCTCCGGTTTATAAGTCCTATTCTGAAGCTATTTTTGATTGAAAAGATAAAACGTGAATGCCAGAGGAAATGGTGGATGCAGGTGCAGTTACAACATTTAAAAGATTTGGATTGGTACTTGAATAGAAAATATTTAAAGCTATATTGGGCAGACGCAGGCAAGTGGGACTAGTTTAGTTCAGGAAACTTGGTTGGCGTGAACGAGTTGGACCAAAGGGTCGGTTTCCGTGCTGATATGGCAGACTTAGATTTGGGGGTTGGTGGGGAAATAGGCATGGCAACTCAATTTGCATATGATGACAATGGGTAGGAAGCAGAATGCAGCAGAATCTGGATAGGTTGAGTGAGTGGGGGAAAATGTCTGGAAGACAGAATATAATGTGGGAGAATGTGAAGTTGTTCACTTTGGCAGGAAGAATGGAAAGCAGTCATGAGTGCAGAGTATTAACTTAAATGGTAAATTATGTAAAAATCAGAGGTGCAAAGGGATTTAGGTATTTTAATGCACGAGTATCAAAATGTTAGTACATAGATATAGGATATTATCAAGAATAGGGTGAAAGAAATTGAACATACAAATAAGAATGTTATGCTTCAGTAAACAAGACACTGGTGAGAATCTCAAAGTATGTGCAGCTTTGGTCTCCTTGTTTAAGGAATGATATAACTGCACTGGAGGCAGTTCCGAGGTTTACAAAGTTGATGTTGGAAAAGTCAATTTTCTTCTGAGGAAAGGTTGGTCAGACTAGACTTTAGAAAAGCGAGGAGTGACTTGATTGAAGTGTACAAGATTCTGAATGGGCTTGACAAGATAGAAATTTCTTCCTGCGAATCCAGAACTTGGGGCCACTTATTTGGAGCAGAGAATGAGGAGTAAATTTTTTCTTTCGGAGGTTTGAGACACTTTGGAATTCTCTGCTTTCATAGAATCCCTAGTGCTGAAGTAGGCTATATCCCTTCATTTCCCAAGGCTAATCCACCTAGTCTGCATATCCCTGGATACTTACGGGCAATTTAGCATGGCCACCTAACCTGCACATCTTTGGACTGTGGAAGGAAACTGGAGCACCTGAAGGAAACCCACACAGACATGTGGAGAACGTGCAAACTCCACACGGTCAGTCACCTGGATCCCTGGCACTGTGAGGTAGCTCTGCTTGCTATTATGCAACCTTTAAGAATGTGGTGGAAGCAGAGAGTGTTAAATATTCAATGTAGAGGTAGGTAGATGGATTTTTTTTTCAAGATAGTGAAGCCAAAAGTTAATGCGGGTAGATAGGGATATGGAATTCAAAACACAAATTGATCAGCAACCATCTTGTTGAATACTAGGACAGGTTCAAGAAACCATGTGATCTACTTCTGCTCCCATCTTATATAAAAATGAATAATCGAAAGTGTCTTACTTGGTCTAATTCTGTAGAAAGAGCTTTAATATAGTGGGAAGGATGGTACATATGAAAGATGTAGAAAATTAAAAAGGAAAGGACAAGGCAGTAGTGCAAGGTAATGATATTGATAAAGACGAGAGTAAATAACAGCATAGAGTCTGAATTAAAGGCTCTTCATCAGAATACTCACAAAATTTTTAAGATGGGAATGAATTGCTAGCACAAACTAAAAAAAATTATTACAACATTATATGACAATGACACAGCTGCAATGTTGACAATGCTGCAACTTGAATTTAAGGGCTTTTGACATTTACGAAGGACAGAAGAAAAACATGGTAGGTTAGCCCCAGCAATAACAAAAAAAATCAAAACAACAAGAAATTATTTTGGTTTAGAAGATCAAGTTGTAGAATCAGTTTTGATGGAGTTAGGACCTAGCCAAAGGAAATGGTCATTGGTGGGGATCACAGCCAGTCAGTCAGGTAGCATCCATGGAAAGAAAGCAAGCTAACGTTGAGTCCAGATGACTCTTCAGAGCTCTAATCCACTGTGATCTCCAGCATTTTTTCTTTTTAGTAGATTACAGCATCTACAGTGATTTGCTCCTCGTCATTAGGAGGAGTAGTACTATAATTACACAGTAGGACAGAGTATGTGTAAAGAAATAATCAGAGCTTCCAAGAAGGGTACTACAATAATCATTAAAGACTAGCTTGTCGTCAAATTGGCAAAGGAAACCTGAAGGATGCATTCATACCCCCACCCTGTGTGACAGAGTTTCTTAAATCTGTTCTAGAACTTAGTAATGACCAGGCTATTTTGGATCTCAATGTGTAATGAGTTAAGATTAACTACGGACACAGGTGTGAGAAATATGGGTCCATAACTACTGCCTTAAAAGACACTAAGATGAAAAATTCAGTATGCCAATATGAACTGTGAAAATAGTTTAAAAGGTGAGACAGTGAAATTGCAATGACTGACCTTTAGGAGACACTTCATCATTCTCAAAGATGTTTTCCATTGTAGGAGAATTGCTCTACCAGAAGGATGCACCATCTATGGATAACAAATTAAGGATGGTAACAAATTGACAGAACAGGCATACAATGGTGTGGAGATTAGTGATTGTGTAAAAGATTGAGAAAGGATGTGCAATAGAATGAATAAGAAATTATAGCACTAGAAAGAAAAGAATTAACAGTTTCCACAAACATACAAAAAGGGAGCTAAAGTGAGTATTGGTCCCATACAGAGTGGGACAGGGGAATTAATGGTGGGAAGTGAGGGAATGTCATAAGAATTGAATAAATACTTTGTATTCATTTTCAGAATGGAAGAGACAAAAAGCCTTCCAAGAATAGTTGAAAAATCATGATGCAAAAAGGAGGCAGGCACTTATCACTACCACTAAAACAATGAGAATACTGATGTGGCTCAAGTGTGACAAATTCCCTGGACCTGATGACCTGCATCCTAGAGTTTGAACAGAAATTGCTGCAGAGGTCATAATTTTCCAAAATTTCCTAGATTCTAGGAAGGTCCCAGTTGCTTGGAAAATTGCAAATATAACACTACTGTCCAAGAAGTTAGGGGAGTGGGGGACAGAGAGGCCAGGAAAATCTAGGCTAGTTAGTTTAACGTCTGTCATTGGAAACATTCTAGAATCTAGTAGTACAGAGGTAGTAGCAAGATATTTAGAAAATCAGAATGAAATCAGGCAATTAACATTGTTTTGAAAAAGGGAAATGGTATTTCACACTCGAGTCCTTAGAGGTGAATAAATGACAACCTTTGATATAGTGTATTTAGATTTCCAAAAGCCATTTGATAAGGAAGGTTACTGTACCAGTAGTTCTATAACATGCATTTATTAAACCCAATTTGGTTTTAATATGATTTGTAAATTGTGGATTCTTTAAAATGTGATTTCACCTCCAGCACAAGCTGAACAACAAAACGCAGCCTCACGATCCTCTGTCTGCAAAATGCAAATTGTGTGTTCAGCTAAGCAGGAATGCAATCAGCTCTGCAAGTCTTGAAACTTAGCTCAAAACTGAGAATTGTAGTCTACATTTAGAAGGAACTTTATTTCAAACTGGGGAGAGTCTTGAGGAGAACTGGACTTCAGAATTGGCATTATGTGGTCAGTTGGCGTTTTCTGGTGAAGAGCTTCATGAATGATACGATGCTGTAGCCAGTGATTTTAAAGTGTTAATTTACTGTATTATTTGATTAAAATATTATTTAAAGATTTACTTAGACTGTGCCATCATTTGTGTTAGGTTAACTACTATTTTTGTTTTGTGGGATGATTTTTGGTGGATCATCCCAACCCTTTTTCCCCAAAGGCTCCATTACGTACATTGTATGATTTTCTACAACATGGTGTTTCATGGGAACACAACTACTGCATCATAGGAGAACTACCTGTACAAACTGAAAATATATAATGTTGGAAGTGATATTAGCATGAAGAGAGAATTGCGAGACCGACAGGAAACTGTGAACAGAAATGGGTCATTTTCAGGTTGGTAAACTAACGAGTAGAGTTCTTCAGGGATCAGTGCTGAGGCCTCAACTCTTTATGACCTATATTAATGGCTTGGATGAAGAGACTACATGCAGAGGATATAAAAGGTCTGCATAAATATTCAAAAAGGTCTGCATAAATGATTCAAAAGTTTGGCACATGGAGTATAATGTGTAAAGGTGCAAGTTGCTCACTTGCAGAGTTGAAATAGTCACTTAAAGAGAATCTGCAAAACAAAGTGTTACAGAAGGATCTACATGAACCACATTTCATATGCAGGTACAGTAAGCAATTAAGAAAGCAAATTACAAGGGAAATGGAATATACCCCTTGTTAGAAAGTAAAAGGTTTTGCCAGAACTGTTCAAGGCATTGGTGAGACTATACCTTGGGTAATATGTACAAGAGCAGAGGTATTCTTGCATTGGGAGAAAGTGAGCTCTGCAGATGCTGGAGATCAGAGTCGAGAGTGAGATGCTGGAAAAGCAAAGCAGGTCAGGCAGCATCCGAGGAACAGGAGAATCGACGTTTTGGGCAGGGAGGCAGTCCAGAGATGATTTACTCAGTTAATTCCTGGGATGAAGGGATTGTTTTGAGGAAGGCTTTAGCAAATTGGGCTTAAACTTGGGAGTTCAGAAGACAGGTAACCTGATTTAAAAAACAAAATTCTGAGGGGGCTTGGGAGTAAATGCTGAAAGGACATTTCCCCTCTTGGTACAATTTCAAAGCAAAGGGTACCCCATTTAAAATGCAGATGAGAAAAAAATGTTCTCTGTGGTTTAACTCCGTTCTCTGTGGAATTACCTCCCGAAAGACCGTTGGAGACTGAATCATTGAATATATTTAAAGCTGAACTAGATTTTTAAGTTATCAAGAATGTCAAAGGTAATGGCAATAGGAATGAAAGTGGAGTTCAGACCACATTTGGTCAACTATTATTTTAATGGCACAAGGGCTGAAAGGCCTACTTGTGTTCATATTCCTTACCTTCTTTCAGGTTTTATGGGGTTTAAAAAAGTGCAGACATTGTTTAATGCCCTGCCACTACAACACTTTTCCCTTTATTTCAAAAGTCTGATTACAATGCTACAACTACTCCATCACCTCCCATACAGTAAGATAACTGTTGGGCTACTTTAGTATTTTATGGAAATGTAATGTTCCACAGTTGTGCTTCAAGAAACCTTTAATTACGTAGAATTTGTATCCATTCCTTTGAAGTGTTGTCTCATATTGAGGTATGATTTCATAGATATTAGCGTTATTCTTACACTTCACCCAAGTGGCCATTCTGCCCAAGAATGGCTGGGAAAAGTAGATTGCACTAAGCCAAAGGCAGCTCCTGTCTGACAAACATGTGTTGTGGTGTAACACAACTATGAGGAACAGAAAGCCAGTCATTTTTACCTTGTCCATTGTAGCCCTATTGCTTCCCCATTGAAACAGTACAAACAGTGGTGCTGAGAGAGATCCAGTATGCACATCAGGTAAGCTAACAGTTGAGCCATTCACAGTATTAAGAGCTACTTTAGTTCTGGGCAAGTTTGTGTATCAAATGATAAGTTGACATGAAAAGCACAAAAAACCCAAGATCATCGATGTTTTGTAATGTCAATGCCAGAAGTACATTTATGCAACATTCCATGAAACATAAAATTGCTTTACATCAATGTGATGTGTAGTGAGACTCATGTGGAGAAGTAGGATCCGAGAATGAGCATTGCCACATGAAAGATAAATATTTTTGGTGATGTTCTTTGGGATAAAGCAGCAAAAGAGTGTCATATTATTTAGATATTCACTAGAAAGTGCTTCTTCTGTACTGGATTTCAGCAGTCAAACGCAGAAGCTCAAATCACAAACAATAGGTTTCTGTCCCACTAGCACCACTGTGACCGACTGGGATGCATGTTCAAATAACGAGGCAAGAGAAAGATTTGATATTTTATACCTGCAACCCCTACATGCTTTAATTACAGAACTATTGAGCATTACGTGAAAGATCAAATCATTCCGCTCCATCTAAAGCACAAATATTCAGAAAATATTATACGTTCATTAAATTATGAAGAATATGATTCAAATCATTGACCAAATAGAAAATTTATATAATAAAAGCCTGGAAACAAAGTCAAAATATCATAGTTTACAATAGTTATTCATATTCAAAGGCTGAACATCACATACATACACAACATGGCCCCTGAACATGAATTAACTCCAGATGCAACTCATATATTAGAATTTAAATAACAGACTGAACTACACGCTAGCTTTAACCAGTAAGTGATTTGACGAATAAAACAAAAACAAAATAAAGTGTGTGGTTTAATATATTGCATTTCTTGCTTCAGACTGTCTTCACTTTACCCATTGCCCTTGTGTATCAGTGCCACTGGTCTCTAACCCAGACAGGATTTTGACACTATGTGACCAGCCGAATGATTACCATCCTGGACAAAATGTGCAAGCGGCAAGGATTTTTTGGGAGGGAGAGAATTCCTTCCCCTGGATTGCTCACAACTAGGGTTTCCGAGAGCAATGATGAGTGATATCAGAGTACATGAGCTTAATGCTCTTTATCTGCAAGTCCTCTCTCCACATTTTAGACACTAATCCAAAATCGAGTTACTGCATTCATCACAACAATGAAATTTCAACTGTGCCAAACACATGTTTGCTGTTTTAATTTAAGGAGATACAGAATTAGAACTGCAGAAAATGATACAATTCTACATGATAAGATTGAAAATTTGGCAGACTGGAAAGGAACAGGAATGACAAATTTTATTAAGACAATCTGTACTTGCTCGCTGAAAAAGCACTAGCTGTAAAGTGCCAAGATTGAAATATACTCACTTCTCATTGTTCTGTAGACATGCTAAGTGAATCAGATTTATACAAACATGAAATATCAAAAATGAAATCACAAAAAAAAGCACATTGTACACAAAAAAACATGCTCACTGAGCAGATTTGGAAAGGACTCCCAGATTAAGGCAGCAAGCCATGGATGCGGTCACCAATTGTACAGTCATAAGCAAACAGCCAAATGGATGTTTTGAACATGAAATTCATGAACTTCATCTCAATATGATGCCAAAATGTGTAATCAATTCCTCAATTTACACTCTCACAAAAAGTATACGTAGGGGAAGGAAACACTGCTGCTTCTGTTTGGCATTGGTTGATAACTATGCACCAGGTAACAATACAAGGTGCTTAACCCATAGTGCTTCAACACTATGGTTTTGGGAGACTGATGAGGTACTGGACTCCTGTTGCCCCTCTCCATTCATTTTCTCACCAAGTGTCATTACAGGGTTGATATGTATACACAGGCAACTTAAGACCTGCAAAAAGACCGACAGGTCCCCAGCATTACAACAAGTTCTGTTTATAAGTGCAGTCAATGAGGCAGCTAATGCATGTGCTATCAACTGGTCTCTTACAAGGTACTGAACCTACCCCTCTTTACCAAACTGCAAAATCTGCATTACTGTCCTACCTACTTTGCTGCATTCTACCCTTTTGAAATCTTGTTACCTTCCACATGTACAATAACATGAGGAATAAAAGACCCGTACATTTTATACTCTCACAGTGAACATTGTTATCATCTGTAAAAAGCAAACTGTCGATAATTGATCTGTCAAAACAAACAGAGATCTTAGAGTGATTATGCTAACTCCTGTGGACCAGTGGCTGCACCTGCTGCTTCAAGCAGGTTTGAAAGCATGTTACCCTGATTAAAGCTTTTGTGGTTTATCAGGGACCTACCCAAATACACCATCTATAAAAATAAAACTTGGTTAGCTCCTGATCAGTCAATAATTCTAATGAATTGGGGCTCTTTGACTTGGGAGAAGATTTTGACAGCTTGGTACATTAGGTGTAGATACAGAGAACATGAGGCAATCCTGTAACATTATAGGCTGTAAATTCCTGAGGTTCCAACTAATCAGGTTTTAGAGGTCAGAGAAAGCTAGGTAAACAGAGGAAAATGACAAGATGATGGATTGTGGTGACAGCTGGTTTCTATTCCAGCAGAAGCAACTCACAGCTGGACTCCAGCCCTCCATTCTAAGAAGTTACATTTTTGCTAGACAATCACTGGAAGACTGACTGAAGACCACTTTTTATAGGTCAGCCAACTCCTGAATGAGTCAAGAGCCACAAACTAGATTCTGCAGTGCTCAACCTGTTGAACACAAGCAGGTGATAGGTACAACACCAGGTGCAGAAGCAAAAACTCAGCAAGTCTTGGTAGCATCTGTGGAGAGAAAGCACAGTAAATGTTTCGAGTCCAGTGGGTCTACGTCAGAATGAACTGGAACCATTAACTCTGCTTTTTCTCCATGGATGTTTTCAGAGTTTGAGTTTCCCCAGTAATTTTTTTTTGGTTTCAGATCTTCAGCATCTACAATTCTTTCTTTTAGCCTAGATACAGGAGGTTTGAAGCCACAGCTCACCATGAAAGCCAACAATTCCCCACCTGAGACCTCCAAAGATCAAGGGCCATGCAGACGATAACGTATCAAGGAGGGAAAACAAAAACACAAAGAATGTGTGAAGAGTTTCGTCACTTATATTTCAGAAATTTTATGTAAATCACCTTTACTCTGAGTTAATGTCTGGCTTTGTGATGTGGTGGATAGCTTCTGTTGTAGACAGTACAATTCTGTTATAGTAAACATAATCACCAGGCAGTTTGGCGAAATCCTCCAACTTTGAAGGATTGCACTGCCCCAAGACATGTACACGATATCATCATTGCAGATTAGCTGAGTTACTTCGTCCTCTTCCCAAAGATACGCAAAATGACAGAGTTTAGTTTGATGGGCAACAGCCACTCTCTCAGCCCTTGTCTGGGTGGTCAGTCTCTGTGGATGAGCTGGTGTGCTAGCAGGTAATCCATGTTGGGTGGGGAGGAATGGGAGCCGCCATTCCCAAGAGTCCAAAAGGTTTGCTCACAGGGGTTCACTGAATGACAAACAAGAGTAGGAAGATGGACTGTTTGCCCCCAAGATGCAAAGGCTAAGTTGACCTTTTTGATATTGATAAAGCCAGGTGTCTTTCGATTTGTGGCTCAGCTATTCACAGGTGAAGCATTGGGATAGCCCCAACCAGTAATGACTTTTGTTGCTTTAAATGGATTTCTTCTTTCCTCTTGTGATTGCACAAAAATAGAAAGAATCCCAGAAGTGTCTCACTGCAGTTACACAAGTACCAGGTGTAATTCTAACCCTCCCCCTGCAAACACACACATATATATTTATTTATATATATATATTATACACACTGAAAATTTACAGAAGTTACACAACAGCCGACTGGGTACTTTCAAATCCAGTCAAGTGTACATGTGTGCAGCATTGAGCACAGTCAAGTACCTCAAAATCCTTGCTGCCTTCAACATCCTGTCCCTTTATACAGGGATCATTGGCTCAAGACAGATCCTGGGCATATGTTGTACTATGCTGTCACTGCAGTCACAGCAGAAACTAAAACGCTGCAACTTGCAAAGTGAACATCTGGTTGCACATGCCACTTCCAGATGTGTACAAGCCTGACTCCATGTCTGAAATCTAGCACGGAGCAAGTATAAAATTTTAGCGAGTGAGTATTGCACCATCACTGAAACAATTTTAGATACTTCAATCATTTTAAGGGAAGGGAAAGCAGCAAAATAACTTGCTGGTTTAAGCGTGCATTAATTCAGTGCTTTGCACAGTGTTGAACCCCAGCTTGTTCAGATCAACATCTTCAGCCAAGCGAAATGCACTGACTGCCCAAGACCAAAAATCCATTTCAATCTTTATGATTATGGACAACAACTTAACAGCAGCCTGCTATAGAAATGAATCAAAATGAGCAAACAATTATATAAAACAAGACATGTACAGAATTCTATCACAGCACATGGGGCTGCTTCAATAAGAACAGGTCAATTAATTACAAAACTTCATCTTCTGTTTCGAGTGTGTAGCTTGACCAACTATAACCAACTTTGAAAGATAGGGCTGTACAGTTCGATCAATACAATTTCACTCTGGTAAAGTAGGTCAGGCATAAATAAAGTATTTCCTTCTGTGTTTAAGTGTGTTTATATGCACATCGACTCCTCAGTACCACTATATACCCTTGGCATTCGTACAAATGAGAAAGCAATGCTGCAGGAGTCAGAGGCCAGAAGACAGCAAGAACAGAAGTGAAAATGTACACAGCTCTTGAATAATTTAAGTAAAACAAAAAATAAAAATGTAATATCACAAAGGTCAGGCCCCAGTGTAAATGAAGGGCTGCCTGAATTGGAATGGCGGTTGCGGGGTACACACACGATTGAGCTTTGCAATCTGCCGGTGATGCAGTTTATAAATGCATGAATTCCCTAAAAGCATCAATTATTCAGCAACCTGGAACGAGAGCAGACATTTCACAAAGAGGCAAGGGGTCTCCTAACTGCAATATAACTGGCCTGCAGCACAAAGAGCAGGCAAAGCAACCCCTGCAATCCCATTTACATGGAAAGGAAAGAAGGAAGGAGAAATGGTTGGAGCAAGCCAGTCCCCGGCTCAACCTCCACATAAGGTTTTATGTGGACATCTATGGGCTTTTTTTTTTAATTTGGGAGGAAGTAGACAGTGAATGGAAAGAAGATAGAGAAAGGGTGGGGGAGGGGGAAGAAGAGGGAAAGAGGTGAAAAGGAAAGAAATAGATGGGAAGGGATGGGTGGGGTGGCTTTTTATGCTGTGCTAAAGTTCTGACTGTAGAGCACCAGCAGCGTATGGGGAAGCTTCTCCATTCATGTCAGCTGTACTGTACTAAATGCCAGCATTCTGTTGGTTCTGGTACCGCCGTCGCCACACTTCCTGGATCTTTTTGCACCACTTGTGCGCATTTCCACTTGGATCCATTAAATAATATGTCCGATTTGGCTGCAGGACAAAACATTAAAGTAAGTGGCAGCATAACAACTCATCTACATCATGTTACAAAGGAACATTTTACTTGCACATTGTCTTTAATGGCAAATGGTGGTGGTGGTGGGGGGTGATGAGGGGTGAGGGGGAATAGAGAGAACACTCAAAATATCAATGCTCATGTGTTCTAAAATGGCCTATTTGAACTCCAAGTACTCGGAGCTGTAATCAAAATGTTTTATGTAGAAGCACTTCCAGAGCACTGGTACCATAATGTTCCACAGGGATAAAGGCTGATTCAAGTTCATTCCACAGAGAATCCTGTTGTATTCTTGAGTCACCTGGAAGGTGACATGCTGCAAACCAAGACCAGTTTACAATGGCTTTTACATTGTCAAATGCTCCTCCTACTTGAGTGCTGGATTTCATCCAATGGGCCACATATGGTTATTCTTAATTTTATCAACCTGGGATATTTTTTGTACTGTATTACAGACGATGAATTAACTGTCGAAGTCAGGGTTCCTAAAACTGAGGGCTGTGACCTCACAAGCAACCGAGGTCATGATTTTCTCCTCTTCAGAGACAGTGAAGACTCTGGCAGGAGAGTCTTGATAATGTTTCCAAGTCCTGATTGTGTGTGCATGCATGATTTTGTTTCTCTTGCTATGATTTGGAGGTCAGAGACTAGGGAATCGAGTGAAGCCTCAGCACTGCTTCGATCATTTTATCTGCAAAACAAGTGTGGAAAAGCACCACCCCGCCCCGATACATCATTACCTGCATACCCCACTAACTCTACACACCTCAAATCTCGCTCGTCAATCCTGCTTTTGACGTTATGCATCTTCAAAATTTTCAGTATCCATAATTGGCCCTCACTGTTTTTTGAGTGAATAACACTGC
Organism: Chiloscyllium plagiosum; assembly: GCF_004010195.1. Lineage (NCBI taxonomy): Eukaryota > Metazoa > Chordata > Chondrichthyes > Orectolobiformes > Hemiscylliidae > Chiloscyllium > Chiloscyllium plagiosum. Next base: position 30,152,153 of record NC_057730.1, read on the forward strand.
ATTTGACTGATATTGAGCAGAGATATCCTAGCCTAATTAGGAAGAGCTAGCAGCTGATCTACAATGAAAATTTCTTTGATTAGGTTAGTCTGATGCGTAAAACAAACTGTGCTATGAACAGACTTACAGTATGAACAAAAAAGGTTTTGAAGTTCTTCGCTTCTGGACGCAGTTCCTGTGACCAGGGAATCTCCCCTTTCAGAACTTTGTTGACAGGATCCACGTAATAGAGGTGGGGGCCCTCGGTGAGAAGTAACTGTCGGCGTCGTGCAAATAGACCCTGTACAGTCAAAATCATTTTCAATTACAGCAACAATCAATACAGAGCTAGTCTGGAACTGAAGATCAACATCGCTGCATGAGGATCATTGTTGCAAACAAAGGACACAAAACTCAAACATTCCTGGTCAGTGTCACATTTACTGTCAGAGATTTTACAGCTTTCAGCTCATTGTGTCCATGCTGGTCATCATTCATTTATCTATTCTAATCCCATTTTCAGTAGTTGGCCCTAGCCTTCTATTCCATGGCCATTCAAATGTTCATCTAAATACTTCTTAAAATGTCTTGATGACTCCGACCTCTATGACCCTTTTAAGTAGCAAGTTCCAGATAAACCACCCTCTGGGTAAAATGAAATTCCTAAATCCCTCTTTTTCCATGACCTATGCAGCATCGCCTTACTTGGTAAAGACAGTGACAAAGGACTCTTTAGTACTTCAGCCATGCCCCCGTCCCTTTTTAAATCCCCAAACTGCTTGACCCTTCTTTTTAATCAATCTTTTCCAATTATATGCTATACTAGATTTTTGGGTTTGTTTATTGCTGAAGACAGACTTGCATGCTTTTAAAGTTTTTTGGTTTCACAGTTTAGCACAAATGTGAGAATGGCAAATTTCAAAAGGAGCAGTAATTTAGTTCTGCTGGAGGGAAAAGCATTGAGAAGCTGGCAAGTTGATGTCAGCCAGTCGAGGCACCTCAACAGAGAATGCCTCAGGTAACTAATGTCTGCCACGCTTTTAGTTAATTCAAAAAGAGACTCTGCTTGGACATGTTGCTTTTTTATTCTCTGCAGAGGGCAAGGTTGTGCACATAAATATACTTAGCTTCTCGTAACTAAGTGAGTCGTGTTGACAGTCTGACTGGTCATTTTAAAACTGATTGTGAGTCTACATTCTAAACACACAGGATTGTTCAAAGTATTGTCCAACTATGGAAACACATCTAACATTAAACATTATCTTCAGGGTTTTGCAAGCACAGGTGATTGAACAAACAGCTGAAGGGATATGCTACTTGGTATGAGTCACCAATTAGAGTCACAGATGCACAGCATGGAAACAGACTCTTTGGTCAAACTGGTCCATGCTGACCAGATATCCTAAATTAATCTAGTCCCATTTGCCAGCACTTGGTCCATATCCCTCTAAATCCTTCCTATTCATATTCCCATCCAGACGCCTTTTAAATGTTTTAATTGTACCAGCCTCTACCACTTCCACTGGAACCTCATTCCGTTCACATATCACCCTCTGAATGAAAAAGTTGCCCGTTAGGTCCCTTTTAAATCTTTCCTCTCTCACCCTAAACCTATGCCCTCTGGTTTGTATAATTTATATACCTGCACATGACAATGAAATTCATTCATATTACTTAGTGATGCCAGATAAAACATCCTTTTGTCTTGTTAGCAGCATCTGTTCAGTGCAAAATGCCACTTGTGTAGCAACTTTCATTATGTCTTTGGATTCTCTTTTATGTTAGCTTTCAGTCTCTTCATATATACTCTCCTGGCTTCTTATTTCTTTTCTCACTTCCCTTCTGAGCCTTATGTATTGAGCCTGGCTCTCATTTGCATTATCAATCTGACACTTATCTCAAATGCATTCATTTTTTAAATTAATTCAAAGGATGTGGGCTTCACTGGCCAGACCAGCATTCATTGCCCATCCCTAGTTGTCAGAAGGTCAACCACATTGCTGTGGGCCTGGAATCACATGTAGGGCAGACCAGGTAAGGATGGCAGTTTCCTTCCCTAAAGGACATTAAATCAACCAGAGGGGTTTTGCCTGAAAAATTGACAATGGTTTCACGGTCATCATTAGACAGATTTTTATTGAATTCAAATTCCACTATCTGCCATAGCAGGATTCCAACCCAAATCAGGTCTCCAGATTACTAATCTAGCAATAATACCATTAGGCCATCAGCTCCATTATTCTGCTTCAATTTACCCATTCTTTGTAATTATGTAACTCTGAATTTGTTTGTCCTACTTTCTCCCTCATGAGAATATTCCTAATTTTACCAGAACATAGTTCTTTAAAAAAAAAACATTGCTCAATTACATTTTTTTAAAATGCAAATTTTTGTTTTCAATTTATTTGGGTCAAATCTGTTCTCACCCCTTTTAAGTTTGCATTCCCACAATTAATTATTCTTGTTTGGGATCTCTCCTTATCCTTCTCCACAGCCAACTAAAATTTGTGATAAAATAATCACTTGGCCCCCCTTCATTACCAAGAATCAGACCTAGCAATTCCTCCTTTACTGATGAAATGAAGCATACTGATGTTCAAAATTGTCCTCGAGACATTTAGTTCACTCTGCCCTTTGTACAATAGTTAGATGTTCAAAACCCTGTATTTGCAGATTCAAATTCAAGCCTGATTTCAGATTTTGGCCAGCAGAGTGTGCTCAATGATTGCCAAGCAAAAAATAATACCTTACACTTTTGACCAATTGACTTACAATGGAAGCGCACTTTAGGAATACTTCTCAGATCAGTCCAAACAAATTTGCCTAGTTATCCACACTCTCATTAGCATAATAATGAAATAGAAACATTTTTACCCATTGAAGCATAATGAATATTGACCATTTTGACATGATTGCAATGGCAAAAAAAAAAGCAAAGGAAATCACAATAAGCAAGGTGCCTGAACAATGCAGTTACACCAACAGCACTATAGTGCATGGGTAGTGGTTTGGTAGTTCAAAGTCAATTCAGAGCCTGAGAACTAGATTGGTGTGCCAGTGTACACAATGTAACCCACCTAAAGAATGTTTCTCATTTGTCAAACAGATTCTGTCAATGAAACCACTAGTATTTCCTCTCTCTGCAGCAGTTTGCCTTCACTGATGCATTACCAATTAGCCTGCAGAGTTTCATGGAGTCAACTCACCTATCTCAAAGGCAAAATGGGATGAACAACAAATGCCAGTCATTCTGTGATGTTTAAATCCCATGAAAGAATACAGAATAAGTACTGCCTTCTTCATCATTGTTGAATGACTTTGTATCCAGCATTATTAAGTATCTAGTCCTGCCCCTTCTTTGAGCCAGGTCTCTAGCAACATCACATTTTCACTTCGCAATTCCATCTGCAGCTTCAACTATTACCAGATTCCACATAATCATACACATGCACAGTAATCCTAATTGAGGCTGTATTACATTCCCTCTTATTCTGATCCCACCTAATAATTTTACTCCGACCATAATGTGATAAAGAACAAATATCTGGAACCAGGGACAAGAGCCATTCAGCAGCTGGCCAGATATCAATGAGTTTGTTAGATATCAATGAAAAATAAGCTTACCTTCCTCTTGTCAACAGGGCCCATCTTTAGGATCAAATTGTTTTCTACAAATTGGTGCCTGAAAGAGAAAGGCATTACTGGCAACATGCAGGTTTATGGAAGCAATACAGAACAGGTAAGTAGTTAACAATATTGTATCAGGGTATTCCAAACTTGTGTTGAGTGGAAAGAAACACTCACCTAGCACACCAGCCAATGCCCAATACCCTTTGTAAATACCAATACATCCTGGGGAAACCCTTTAAATACTGAAACTCCCTTTGGTTTGCAATCTCTTAAGTGTCAAATATCCGGTTGAGCACATTTATAACACTGCAAAGGAGTATTTTCTAATACAGGAGATTAACAATATTGGAGTAGGACAAGGGACTGCTGAGCTCACAAATATGATAATTTTTCTATCAGAAACATAATTAATAGCCATAATGCCAAATGACAATGAATCTGACATTGTGAGATGCTGGTGGTAGCAATGTGTACCGTACAAATAAGGAGTTTGCAGAAAGACAGATAGGTTGAGTGAGCAAGCAAAAATCTGGCAGATGAAGTATATATATGAGGGAATGTGAAGTCATTACTTTGGAAGAAGAATGATAAAGCAAATTACTACTATGGAATTCTGAGGTACAGTGCATTTTGGATACTCCAGTGACAAAAATACAATAGGCAGTACAGTACATAATCAACAAGGGTAATGGGAAGCTATCCTTTATTACAAGATGTAGAACATAGAATATTACAGCTATGCTTCAGTTACACAAGGCATCATCAAGACATCTCAAATACTGCATGTAGTCGGTCTCCTTATTTAAGGAAAAATATAAATGTATTTAAGGTATTTCAGAGGAGGCCAACTAGATTACAACCTTGAATGAATGGGTTGTCCTTTGGGGGTCAGTTGGAAGGTTGGGTTTATTTAGAAGAGTGACAGTTGACTTTATTGAAGTATACAAGATCCTGAATTGTACTCTCATGGTGGATTGAGAAAGGATGTTTCCTCTGAGGACATAGAAAGAATGTTTCCTCTATGTGCAAGTCCAGAACTAGGGGTTACCCTTTTAGGACAGAGTTGAGATTTGTTTTTCTCTCAGAGGGCTGAGAGATTTTAAATACTCTGTTTCAGAATGAAGTGGCTTTCCCATGTGACTGCTGTCCTTTTTTTTAAAAGGAGATACAGGTTGTAGGTTCAGAAGTTGCATCGAAGGAAGCTTGGCAGGTTTCTGCTGTGCAACTTCACATGGTGCACACTGCTGCCACTGTGAGCTAGCAATGATGAAATTATTGTTCAAGATGGAGAATGGGGTGCCAAGGAGGTGCTTAGTCCTGAACAGTGCGAAGATTCTCAAGTTTGGAATTTACACTCATCCATGCAAACAGAGCGTATTCCATCACACTCCTGACTTGAGCATTCCAGATGATGGATAGCGCTTTCATGCATCAGAAGTGGGTTACTCACCACAGAACTAGCATCCACTGTCCTGCTCCTGTAGGCATTGTATTTATATGGTTAGCCCAAATCATGTTTCAGGTCAATGATAAGCCCCAGGATCAGGATAGTCAGTGGTATTCAACAATGGCAATATTGTGGAGCCGTATTCTCTAATTGGAGGTGGGTATTACCTGGCATAATATTACTTGCCACATAATGGGACAAGGCTGAATGTTGTTCAGTCTTTCTACATATAGATAGAGATTTTCCATATTTTCAGAAGTCAAAACGAGTATACCCATTGTGTTGGCATCAGCGAACATCCCCACTTATGACCTTAAGATGCAAGGAAGCTAATTGATGAAGCAGGTCCAGGTCGTTACTGAGCTCTTGTGGCACAGTGGTAGTGCCCTGACCTCAAGGTCACAAAGCCTGGGTCCAAGTTCCACCAGATCCAGAGGTGTGCCATAACATCCTTGAATTTCTGCTGGCTTGTCTTCTAATCAATACTTACTACATAAGTTCCTCATTACTCATGGAAATGTCCTGGACTGAAATGATTGCTACCAGCATCAAGTCCTAAAGCACAAATATTCAGCACTACGGTCAGGATATTGCCTGCGATCATAGCCTTCACTTTATACACAGCTTTCAACAAATTCTTAATGTGATGTAGAATGAAGTCAGCTGAAATTTGGCATCTGAGACAGTAGGGATACTGGGAGACCAATAAGATAGATCATTTAATCATTGTACCTGGCTGAAGACATTTGATAATACTTTACACTCCTGTTTTTTGCACTGACGTTTTGGGCTGTATCAGTGAAGATGTGATACCTGTGGAGCTTTCTTCTATGGGTGTTGACAAGGACATCAGGAAACTCTACCTTCCTGAGACAAGGACTCAAAGCAGTGTACCAGCTGGAGTTACAGAGTGATATAGACACTGCGTGTTTGGGAGATGACCAAGCATAAAGGGACATGGTGAACACATCGAATAAAAACATTGACGCAGATTACCAGGGATTTCTGTTGGCTTGTTTCTCCAGCAGCAACCGTTTATCCTCATCTGTAAACTGAAGATCCAGCTCAAATGAATTATCGTTGAGGTCATGAATGTACTGCTCGATGTTACTGCCTGACCTCTGGGGAGGGCTAGGCTCAGGTGTAGACAGCGAATGCGAGGAGCTGGAGGAAGCCACCTGCATGCAACCAAACTGGCTGAGTAGATCATCATACTGCAGCCAGTCACCATGGGGTAGAGGAAAGAAAGAACAGAATCAGCTTAATAACTTGCATTTTAGTGTACTCTGATATCAAAGTGTTTAACAGAGAGGCAAAACACAAATGACATTTCAGAAGGTACGTAAGACAAAAACAATTTTAAAAATCAAACAGAAGGGAAACAAATTTTAAAGAGAAAATACACAAGAATAGAGTGAGAGAGTGTGGGTGGCACGGTGGCTCAGTGGTTAGCACTGCTGCCTCACAGCGCCAGAGACCCGGGTTCAATTCCCGCCTCAGGCGACTGACTGTGTGGAGTTTGCACGTTCTCCCCGTGTCTGCGTGGGTTTCCTCCGGGTGCTCCGGTTTCCTCCCACAGTCCAAAGATGTGCAGGTCAGGTGAATTGGCCATGCTAAATTGCCCGTAGTGTTAGGTAAGGGGTAAATGTAGGGGTATGGGTGGGTTTCGCTTCGGCGGGTCGGTGTGGACCTGTTTCCACACTGTAATGTAATCTAAAATGTAATCTTAAAAAAAAAAAGAAAGCTCTGGTAAGGGAGTCAATGCTGGTGCACATTCAAGAGACTGAAGGAGGTGGCCTGCTATGATGCAAGTTCTATCAAATAGAAATTTCCTCCTCCCTACAACCATTTAAGACCACAAGATTTGGTAGGAGACTTAGGAAGGTAGGAAAGTCACAAGGCAAACTGTGTTGGAAGAGAATTTTAGAAAGGAAATGGATATAACAATTGAAAACTCAGCTTCATTTATTGGTGAGAATACCACATACCAAATAAGCAGAGGGGTTTTGGAAGAGATGTCTCAGTCCAATTTGATGTTCATGCCCATTACACACAGGCAAGAAGATCAGTGTATTCCAGTCTTGTGTGATGTTGCCCACATTCCAGATGCAAATTCCAGCAGTGATTGAAAACTCAGTTGATGTGAACAGTAAGATTCATTTAAATCATCTCAAAGATAAAGTGACTGCTAAAGTACAAAATGATACACAACATAAAGAAAATGCCAAAGCAGTTTGGTGCAGGGGTCTGAGTACTTACATTGCCATAGCAATCTTCATCATCCTCAGACATTGCCGGGAGATACGCAGTGAGTTTTGGGGGGATCTGAAGGTGCAGATTTTCCCAAGCAACAGGTTCGAAGAATGAATGGGCTTTGAGGAGTCCATAACCTCCCATCTCTTCACAGCCTAAGCGCTTGGTGTGTTCGAACACCTAAGATGTTGGAATAGGCAAAGTATTCTTGGTGTTAGAGGCAAATACCCAAATTATTCCAAGCACCAGTGGTCATTCTGCTACACTCTTCACCCACTAATTTAGTTGGTGTGTAATTAAGTCCTTTCACTTTTTCTATTAGGGTGAATTCACTAACCATGTCCTACAGACAGCTTGAGCACTCTGGTGGGTAAGGACAGCAACATGCAAGGCAAGAAACCATAAAAACTCCCTTGTTCTTTGAATAGATCTAAAGAAAATTTTACAATCAGCTGGAAAGGTAATCTGAAAAACAGCCTACCACAGCATACACTGATGTGCTCATATCCCTGGACTAAGACTTGAACTCAAGACTGTCCATCTCAGGGAACTGTACTAATGAGAAAAACCATGAAGCAAAAGTCAAACTCAATCTACAGCACATCAAATTTTCAAACCAACAATCGTAGTGAGTTTTTGGCAAGCAGAGCCTGAACTCATACAGTTGTTGGCACTTAGCTAACATCATACTACATTAGAGTCCAGTCAAAAATAAACAGATCAGACATAAATAATTAGGTTTATGGTCATCTACATGCATAACAAAGGTTAAATAATGCTGACAATGTTTTGCAATATAATCAACAGTAGGAACAAGGGAATGGCATGCACAGATTTAAAATTATAACACTGGGCCTCAAATGGTCAAAATGCAGAGGGTTATTTCAGAACCACAGAAAAAGTGCAGCACAGAAAGAAGCCATTCAACCCACTGTGTTTCCACCAGATGAAGCAACGCCCATTTCCATCACGTGGCTTTGCAGGTTAGTGCTTGAAAGGCAGATCCAGGTTTAGTTTTAAATGAATTGAGGATTACCCAATTCCCAACACCACTACCTGGTGAAAAAGTTGTTCCTCATGTCTCATCTAATCCTTTTACCATCACCTGAAATCTGTGCACTGTGATAAGTGAACTTGCCATTAGGGGAAAAACAGGAATTCCCTGTCCATTCTGTTCCAGTCCCTTATTACTTTGCACATTTCAATTAAGTCACCCTTCAGCCTACATTGTTCGAAGGAAAGAAATCCTAGCCTAACCAGCTGACCATTCACCTTTATCTCAGCAACAGGAAATAATGTTAGATACAAATTGTCACATTGCCTGTATCCCATTGGCTTTGACTTTGCTAATCACTCTGCCACAAAACATTTGGCCAACCTCTCACACTCGTTTTGAAAAATGGGATAATGTTCTCAGACCTCCAATCCTACGGTACCTTACTTGTACTAAGTGAGGATTAGAAAAAGATCCTCAGATCTCTGCTACTGCCTCCCAGGCTTCTTTTAGCAGTCTGGGAGACAATTAAACCTACCCTGGTGATTTGTCCACTTTCAAAAAGTTCAGTCCCCCCAATACTTCCATTCTCATTACGCTTATTCTATCTAGTATTTAATTCTTCCTGTAACTAGAAGATCTGCATCATCCTTCTTCATGGAAACAAGGCAAATCATTCATTTAGAACCCTGGCCACAACGTTTGTATCCACACACAAGTTACTACATTCACCTCCAATAGACCCATATCTTTTCCTCTCATCATCTTGCTCTAATGTACAAAAACATCTTTGGATTGTCCTTAATTTATTCAGCCATTTTTTGGGATCTCTTTCCTCTTCTTTTTAAAACGTGTTTTTACTTTATTATTCTGTACTCCTCGAAGGTTCCTAAACTGTTACTTTTTGAGACCGTGGGGCGTCACGGTGGCTCAGTGGTTAGCACTGCTGCCTCACAGCGCCAGGGACCTGCGTTCGATCCCAGCCTTGGGTGACTGTCTGTGTGGAGTTTGCACATTCTCCCAGTGTCTGCGTGGGTTTCCTCCAGGTGCTCTGGTTTCCTCCCACAGTCCAAAGACATGCAGGTCAGGTGAATTGGCCATGCTACATTGCCCATTGTGTTAGGTGCATTAGTCAGAGGGAAATGGGTCTGGGTGGGTTACTCTTCAAGGGGTCAGTGTGGACTTGTTGTGCCAAATGGCCTTTTTCCACACTGTAGGGAATCTAATCTAATCATAAACTCAATTTTTCCGCTTTATCATACCCAAAATACTTCTGTATAACTAGGGTCTCTAGATTTTCCAGTACCCTTTTTCTTTGAGGGGACATGTGTACACTATGTAGAATGTTGCTTTTGAACATCTCCCACTGATTTACCAAAAACTCTCTTTCAAACAGTTGTACCCAGTCTACTTTTGCCAAATCATCTTTCAGCTTTGTCAAGTTTGCCTTCGTACTTTTACACAAGTTATCTGTCCTCTTCCACAATGGTGCTAAAAATAACTGAATTATGATCATTTTCTCCAAAATGATCACCTGCTGCTTTTTCATTCACCTGCTTAACTTCATTCCTAAGATAATGTAGAATTGGATACTTTCTTGTTGGGCTTGATACATGTTGACTGAAGTTCACTTGAATTTAGTTCAAGAAATTTGTACCATGTTTGCCTTTCACACTGTATTTCAACTATTCTTTTCCTATTGTTAATACATTCAAAGTTATCTACATATTTGCTCCTCTAAACTCTCCCACTATTTGAGGTCTATAGTATATAGCTGGCAATACAGCTTGCCCCTTTTGTTCCTGAGCTCAACACATATGCCTCATTTGATAATTAATTTAGTATATCATCCCTCCTCATAGTTGCAAATGATTCTTTAGCCAATTATGCTATTTCCTACTTTTTAAAAATTTCCTTTGCTATCTTGCCTGATAATTCTATAATCATGGATGATGAACTGCGATCTTTGCACCTCAAACTCAAATTTTATTATAACAAAGGAATATGGAGGCACAAGTCAATCTGTGCTCTGAGCTCATTGGCTTTATAAGCTATACTCTATGTTTACATATATATTTTTAAATACTGCTAAATTTATGCGCTGAACAATTTTTAAACCCCATTGACTAAATTTCAACCTCCTATTCACCGCTCTGAATTTATCCACAAATTTCCATTGTCCTGTCAATGTAGCTCAAACATTCCGCAACAGAACGAGCAAATTTCTCTGAAAGGATATTTATTCCACCCCTGTTCAGATGTAGATCACCCTGCCTATAGATGCCTAACGTCTTTCCAAATCTGATGCCCATCCTCCTACACCAGCTTTCCAGTCATGTTTTACTTGCTCAGTTTTCATATTTCTATGTTTGTTACTGGGAGTAATCCTGAGACTACTGCTTTATAGATCCTGCCATGGAATCTCTGATATAGCTTCCTGATATCTCCTTTGAGGACCTCATTTCCATTCCTACTCATCTTGTTCGATTTCTTGGAATCCTGACAGTCACCCATTCCCTCTGACTGCATTCTTCTGATCTACGCTGTAACTAGTTCCATAAACATGCTACCCACTTAGTCCTCTGCCTTATGGATGCACGACAGCAACTCCTGCTGCCACTCAAGTTCCAAAACCCAGAGTGCTCAAGCTTGTACAGTAAACATGTTCATCTTTCCCATGACTGTTTTTTTTTACAAAAAGGCAAAAAGCACCTTGGTTTCAGAAAGGACTCCTTTAAAAAATAATTTCAAAGGGCTATTTGGAATTTTCAATCTCTCCACGAATCATATCATTACATCGGTTATATTCATTGCATAAATTTTGATTATATAGATTCTCAACTATTCAACTGCTGGGAGAGAACATTATAGCTGTTCAAAACACTGAACAGGGAGACTAATCCAATTGTGTCCTTCAGGTTAAGGGGGTTGTGACACCATTACGAAAGCTGACTTTATCATCCTTTCTTTCAACTGTATTTTTAATACTATTGAATTGTGATTTGTTATTCAAATGAGACGTTAGGAGTATAAACTGTTGGAGTTGGTCAGAATTTGGTTGCTGCACTGGTTGAGGAAAAGGGACATTAAATTACTTACCAAAAGTTGCTGCACCAAATCTTTTGCTTTTGGAAAAAACTTTTCTGGGAATTCATATTCTAGCTTAATGATTTTCTGGAATATGAGATATTCATTGCTATAGAGAGAAAAAATAATCACAGAGATTAATAATCGTATCAAGCAGATATCTAGACACCTAAAATATTCACAAGGCTAAGCGAATTTATCAAGTTATAAAGTTCAAGGTACTTAACGCCACTGAATAAAAACATTTAGTAAGCACCAGATTAAAAAAAAATAGTAAATATTGCTACCTGGAAACACATTTGTCTATTAAAATGTATAAGTTTGGTCAACAAAAACACAATGCCCTGGTAAAACACTGGGTCTGGCAGCATCTGCTGAGAGAAAAACAGTCAACATTAAGTCCAGTGACCCTTGTCAAACATTGACTGTTTTTCTCTCAGCAGATGCTGCCAGGAATGGTGTTTCTTCAGCACTCCTTGTTTCAGATTTCTAGCATGCACAGTTGTGCTTATTTTATAAATTTGATCCTTTGTTTTAAATTTAAGCCCATTCCAATCAATCAAGTTAAAACTTAGTGACAAGGCAGCTCACAGGTAGCCAAATATGTTTCATCATAGTACCATGGAAATATTTTTTAATGTGCATCAAGTTGCAACTGCAACTAAGGATGGGGAGGGGGAAAAAAAACAAAAAGAGGGCCAGTTATTGATGCAGTTCCATTTAACACACTAATTGTGCCACATCACTGTTCATCGGGAATGGCACATCATACACTGAGATAAGGAAGGAGGAAGAACTTCATGCCCAAAGCGAAAAGATTAAGTTTTCCAAAAAGTATATTACAGCACCTAAAAGTCTCACACTTAGCAGTTTTATTCAGAGTACCCTCAGTCAAGTTAATAGGAATTAATTTTTAAAAAATCAAACTTGAATGTTGAAACGTTTGAACGCAATAGATCAAATTGCCAGTATAGAAATAACATTGTAGAGCCGAGTTCCCTATTACATTATGCTATTCATCTCATAGGTTTGAGCACTTACCCAGCCCTAAATGGTGGCAATCCAGCTACCAGCTGGTATATAATACAGCCAAGAGCCCAGAGGTCAGAACTGTAGGGGTTAGAAAAATAAACGTCAATCCAGTAGCTGGTCTATTTACCCATCGTTTTACATTTTTACTTCAACAAGTAACAGGTGTAACAGTTGAAGAATGCTATTATGTGAATAAATTGAATGATTGGATTCAAGTCCCAGTCAGAGTAGTGGGCTCATGTTTGTAATTCAATTTAAATAGTTATTTTTAAAAACTTTGTTCACAGGATGTGGATTTCACTGGCTACAGCAGCATTTATTGCTCATCCCTAACTGCCCAGAGGGCACTGGAAAGTCAGAGATGTACAGCACGGAAACAGAACCTTCGGTCCAACTCGTCATGCCAACCAGATATCCCAACCCAATCCAGTTCCACCCGCCAATATCTGGCTCATATCCCTCCAAACCCTTCCTATTCATATACCCATCCAGATGCCTTTTAAATGTCGCAATTGTACTAGCCTCCATGACTTCCTCTGGCAGTTCATTCCATACACGTTCCACCCTCTGCGTGAAAATGTTGCCCCTTAGGTCTCTTTTATATCTTTCCCCTCTCACCGTAAACCTATGCTCTCTAGTTCTGGACTCCCCCAACCCAGGGAAAAGACTTTGTCTATTTATCCTATCCATGTCCCTCATCATTTTATAAGCCTCTATAAGGTCACCCCTCAGCCTCCGATGCTCCAGGGAAAACAACGCCAGCCTATTCAACATCTCCTGATAGCTCAAATCCTCCAGCCCTAGCAATATCCTTGTAAATCTTTTCTGAACCTTTTCAGGTTTCACAACAACTTTCCGATAAGATGGAGACCAGAATAGCACGCAATATTCCAACAGTGGCCTAACCAATATCCTGTACAGCTATAACATGCCCTCTCAACTCCTGTATTCAATACTCTGACCAATAAAGGAAAGCATACCAAACACCTTCTTCACTATCCTATCTACCTGAGACTCCATTTTCAAGGAGCTATGAACCTACACTCCAAGGTCTCTTTGTTCAGCAAAACTCCCTAGGACCTTACCATTAAGTGCATAAATCCAGCTAAGATTTGCTTTCCCAAAATGTAGCACCTCACATTTATGTAAATTAAACTCCATCTGCCGATTCTCAGCCCATTGGCCCATCTCATCAAGATCCCGTTGTTATCTGTGATAACATTCTTCAGTGTCCACTACTCCTCCAATTTTGGTGTTATCTGCAAACTTACTAACTATACCTCTTATGCTCACATCCAATTCATTCAGATAAATAATCAAAAGGAGTGGACCCACCACTGATCCTTGTGGCACTTCACTGGTCACAGGCCTCCAGTCTGAAAAACAATCCTCCACCACCACTCTGTCTTCTACCTCTGAGTCAGTGCTGTAGCCAAATGGCTAGTTCTCCCTGTATTCCATGAGACCTCACCTTGCTAACCAGTTTCCCTTGTCAAACGCCTTACTGAAGTTCATGTGGATCACATCTACCACTCTGCCCTCATCAATCCTCTTTGTTACTTCTTCAAAACATTCATTCAAGATTGTGAGACATGATTTGCCACACACAAAGCCAAGGTTGACTATCCCTAATCAGTCCGTGCCTTTCCAAATACATGTACATCCTGTCCCTCAGGATTCCCTCCAACAACATGCCCATCACCGATGTCAGGCTCACTGGTCTATAGTTCCCTGGCTTGTCCTTACCATCTTTCTTAAACAGTGGCACCATGTTAGCCAACCTCCAGTCTTCTGGCACCTCATCTGTGACTATCGATGATACAAATAACTCAGCAAAAGACCCAGCAATCACTTCCCTGGCTTCCCACAGAGTTGTCGGGTACACCTGATCAGGTCCTGGGGATTTATCCACTTTTATGCATGTCAAGACATCCAGCACTTCCTCCTCTGTAATATGGACATTTTTCAAGATGTCACCATCTATTTCCCAACATGCTATGTCTTCCATGTCCTTTTCCACAGTAAATAATATTGCAAAATACTCTTTTAGTACCTCCCCATCTCCTGTGGCTGCACACAAAGGTCGCCTTGCTAGTGTTTGAGGGGCCTTGTTCTCTCCCTCGTTACCCTTTTGTCCTTAACGTATTTGCAAAAACCCTTTGGATTCTCCTTAACTCTATTTGCCAAAGCTATCTCATATCAACTTTTTGCCCTCCTGATTTCTATCCTACTGCCTTTATACTCTTCTAAGGAGTCACTAGATCTATCCTGTCCATACCTAACATATGCTTCCTTCTTTTTCTTAATCAAACCCGCACTTTCTTTAGTCATCCAGCATTCCTTATACCTACCTTTCCTTTCACCCTAACAGGAATATACGTTCTCTGGACTCTATCTCATTTCTGAAGGCTTCCCATTTTCCAGCTGTCCCTTTACCTGCAAACATCTGCCCCCAGTCAGCTTTTGAAAGTTCTTGCCTAATACCATCAAAATTGACCTTCCTCCAATTTAGAACTTTGACTTTTAGATCTGGTCTATCCTTTTCCATCACTATTTTAAAACTAATAGAATTAATAGAATTATGGTTGCTGGCCCCAAAGTGCTCCCCCACTGACACCTCAGTCACCTGCCCTGCCTTATTTCCCAAGAGTAGGTCAAGTTTTGCACCTTCTCTAGCAGGCACATTCACATACTGAATCAGAAGATTTTATTATACACACAGTTAACAAATTCCTCTCTATCTAAACCCGTAACACTATGGCAGTTCCAGTCTATGTTTGGAAAGTTAAAATCCTCTACCATAACCACCCTATTATTCTTACAGATCATCGAGATCTCCTTACAAGTTTGTTTCTCAATTACCCTCTGACTACTAGGGTGTCTATAATACAACCAATAAGGTGATCATCCTTTTCTTATTTCTCAGTTCTACTCAAATAACGTCCCTGGATGTATTTCCAAGAATATTCTCCCTCAGTACAGCTGTAGTGCTACCCCTTATCAAAAATGCCACTCCCCCTCCTCTCTTGCCTCCCTTTCTATCCTTCCTGTCGCATTTGTATCCTGGAATGTTAAGCTGCCAGTCCTGTCCATCCCGGAGTCATGTTTCTGTAATTGCTATGATATCCCAGTCCCATGTTCCTAACCCGAGTTCATCTACCTTCTCTGTTAGGCCTCATGCATTGAAATAAATGCAGTTTAATTTATTAGTCCGACCTTGTTCTCTGCTTTGTCCCTGCCTGCCCTGACTGTTTGACTTGCCTTTGTTCTCAACTGTACCAGCCTCAGATTGATCTCTTTCCTCACTATCTCCCAAGGTCCCACCCCACCACCTTACTCGGTTAAACCCTGTCTAGCAGGTCTAGCAAATTTCCCTGCCAGTATATTAGTCTGCTTCCAATTTAGGTGCAATCCATCGTTCTTGTACAGGTCACTTCTGCCCCAAAACAGCTTGCAATGATCCAAAAATGTGAATCCTTCTCCCGCACATCATCTCCTCAGCCATGCATTCATCTGTACAATGACCCCCAGCTGGCCCCCCCCTCCCCCTTGAGAACATTCTGTACCCTCTCTGAGGCATTCTTGATCCTGGCACCAGGGAAGCAACACACCATTCTGATTTTTCGCTGCTGACCACAGAAATGTCTGTCTGTATCTCGGACTAGAGAGTCCCCTAACACGATCGATCTCTTGGAACCCGACATACCCCTCATTTTATTAGAGCCAGTTTCAATATCAGAAACTTGGCTGTTCGTGCTACGTTCCCCTCAGAATCCATCACCCGCTACATTTTCCAAAACAGCATACTTGTTTGAAATGGGGATAGCCACAGAAGAATCCTGCACTAACTGCATATCTCTCTTCCCTTTCATGGAGTTAACCCATCTATGTGACTGTATCTGCGACTTTTCCCTCTTCCTCTTTGTGGGCGGCACGGTGGCACAGTGGTTAGCACTGCTGCCTCACAGCGCCAGTCTAATCTAATCTAATCTAATCTAATCTATAACTGCCATCCACCACAAACCCCTTGCTCTTGTAAATTCCTCATTGCCTCTAACTGTCTCTCCAACCGATCCATTCGACCTGTTAGGATTCACAACCAATGGCATTTATTGCAGAAAAAATCGTCAGTATCCCACAGACTCTCTCTAAACTCCCACATCTGACAAGAAGAGCATATTACTCTACTAAAGGCCATTTTGCTTCTTTCAATCTGCAGACCCTATGGGTCTGGAGTCACATGTAGGCCAGGTCAGGTAAGGGTGGCAATTTCCTTTCCTAAAGGACATTACTGAATTTAGATAGGTTTTTCTGACAATTAACACAATGGTTTTGTGTTCATCAGTACACCCTGAATTCCAGAATCTTTACTGAATTCAAATTCTTGCTGTGGCAGGATTTGCAACCAGGTCCACAGAACATGAGATGAGTTTCTGGATTAATAGTTTAGTGATAATACCACTTGGCCATTGCATTGCCCCTTCTGATCCCACCAGCAAGCGTGCAAATCCACTGTTCTCTTTCAGAAAGGAAGTAGAGTGGGAAGTGTCCAGTCTTAGACACCCAGTGACAAAAGTACACATTCACAACAGTTCACTGTCAGAAGGGAGGAACACAAATGCTCCCAATAGCAATAAAGTACTTAACCAATCTCTCCTATTACTGATTTGGGTCCAGATGTGGTGTTTCCAAAGCTGAGATGCTTGGTTGAAGGCCACATACAAATAATACGCTATTAGGGTGCAATACCAAAAAGTAATCAGCAGCTGTAGAAAATCTGTATCCTATGATGTAATTATCACCATAATCCAAGTGTTGTAAGGGAAATTATTGCAAAATTCCAAGCTTATCGAGAAGAATCAGTGACAAGATCTATAACATTACCTTTTACAAGCTGACTTCTCTGTCAGAAGCTCTGGTGAAACATACTGTGCTGTTCCAACAAAAGAATTTGCTCGCGCTGCAATACCAAAACAAGAATGTGAAACATGCTTACAGAACAAACAGCACACTTGTTCACTGCATCCTGTACTCTTACCCCAGTGTTCTAAATTCAAACCGACAACAAATGAAATTAGACAGGCTTAAACAAAAGTAGGAGCACAAATATTACAAAGGCAGTTCCCATTGTCAAAATACTATAAGAGATTTGTACTCATGTAGCACCTCGTCAATTCTCATAGGAACAGATCGACTTCAGAAATATAGTAGTTTACGGAGTTAAGCACAGCACTGAAACTGTGCTGTAGGTCAGTGCAGAGTGCCTGGCGCTAACACTGGGTATGTACTCCCCAGGACTTGTATGGTCATTCTTTTTTTTTGCGTATGAATTTTCCACCCAAAAGGTTGATGGACAGGAAAGGGTTAGTTCTGCACCTTGCGTACTATC
Source organism: Chiloscyllium plagiosum (assembly GCF_004010195.1). Classification (NCBI taxonomy): domain Eukaryota; kingdom Metazoa; phylum Chordata; class Chondrichthyes; order Orectolobiformes; family Hemiscylliidae; genus Chiloscyllium; species Chiloscyllium plagiosum. The sequence goes on from NC_057730.1 coordinate 30,169,964, forward strand.
TGAAGATAATACTTTTGCTGTTCCAAAATCGGTAATCCGTATGTGCATGTCCTCGCTCAGCAAGATATTCTCTGGTTTAAGGTCCCTGTAATAATTTAAAAACAGGTTAAAGTACAAATAACCAATCGAATATTTACAGCAAAGGACATTGTCATTTGGCCCATCATCTCTCTGAAACAATTTATCTATTGCTGCTTCGAGCCTTCCTTCCCATAGTTCTGCACATTTCCTTTCCAGATAATAATCTAATTTCCTCTTGAATGACTTGTCTTAACTTGCTTCCACTACTCCCCTCAGGTAGTGATTTCAAGATCCTATCTACTCACTGCACAAGAAAGGTTTCAATGCTGCCATAGCTTCTTTAGTCAATGTAGTGGAGGCATTGGCATAGTGGCAATGTCACTGGCCAGTAATTGAGAGGCTCAGGGTTCAAATCACGTAGCAATTTAAATTGAATTAATAAATAAATCTGGAATTAAAATCTAGCTATTTGAATTAAGTGTTGATTGTAATGAAAAATGATTTGGTTCACTGCCATTCAGGGAAGAAATCTGCCATTCTGGTTCATTTAGGTGTGACTGCAGATGACTCAAGTACCACCCGAAACGGTATAGTAAACCACTCAGTTAAAATCTAAAAAGGAACAAAACTGGACAGATCATATCATCAAAGTGAGAATGGCACACTCCGTCCATTCAACCCTGCACTTTCTTTCTCACTAACATCTGGACATTTGCACTATTGGAAGAGCTATCCCACAGCATAGTTTAGCTACAGACAAGTATATAGTTACACCCAAAAATTATACTTTATAGATAACGCCTCAAGCATCACATCACTGGGGTACGTTCCATCAGCAGGACAAACCCACCACAGGTAGCAGTATCTCTGACTAAGCAGTCAAAGAGGGAGTCCTCAACATTAAATCCCCATGAAATCTCATGGCATCAGATCAAACATGGGCAAGGAATTCATCTACTGATTCCCATGTCAACCTCTTCAGCTGATGAATCAGTATCCCTCAATGCTGAATACCAACTGGATGTACTGAGAATGGCAAGGACATAAAAAGGATTCTGGGTAGGAACTTCCAACAGCAGTTCAGTAGAACCACCATCAACAGAACTGAAGTCAACACAATGGAAGCTTGTTAGAATGTGAACGATAAGGTCCAAAAAGTAAGAATGCACTTTAGCTGGGCTGCATAAATGTGAAAACTCTTTTTATTTCCTCATATTTTATCTAAGAAAATGCAGATTTAAATAAAAATTTCCATAACAGCTGTTGGACAGGATCTGCAGTAGGTGGTAAAGGAAGTACCAAGAGGCAAAACTTTACCTACTGCATAAGAATCTGGCTGTGATAGTACTAACAGGAGCAGCGAACGCATGTACTCATGGAAACAAAGTGCAATTTTCACATTGAGTATACCTTCTAGTGTGCTGTGTGGCTGCATCATTCTACTAAATGGTATAGATTTTGAACAGATCTAGCAACTCAAAACTCAGCAATACTGAAACACTGTGGGTCATTTGCAGCTGCAGTATTGTATGCAACCAAACTGTAACCCAGCATATCCTACACACTATCATTTCCATCAAGCTAGGGGATTAAGTCTGGTTTAAAGAAGGGTGTAGAAGACAATATCAAGTTCAGCACCAGGTATACCTAGTCAAGTTTTGGTGAAGCTACAACACAGAACTCATATAGCCAAATGGTGGAAGTAGAAAGGGATAAGGCTAAGTGATTTCACAACTCAGTTTATGACTGGGGCAAGGTATAAGATGTGATCCTTGCCTCAAAATATGCTTCTCTTTCTGGTCTCCTCAGTCTCGGTTAATTCTTGAGGTAATATGACTGGAAATGTTAGCAATTTAACAGATTTGAAACAAATGCAGATGCAGGAAAGGCAGTTTTATTATAGGAGAGGAAAGGAGGGAAGGGTGTGAGAAAGTGTATACACGAGACAAAAAAATTAGAAAGAAACAAAAAGTGATAATGTAAAAGAGACATTAATGACAACATAGATGTTTGATACAAGACAAAAGTTACAATGAGAAAATATGTAAAGAGAGCTTTATTGTTGTTAACAGGAACAGCAGAATTATTATCAACACCTGCTTTCTCTTCAGTGCACTGTGTGAAGGGATTTAGCAGGCTGCCAGCTTTACCAAGCATCCAGTCATCCAACAGTTTAATTCGCTACCTACTACCAACATAGTGAAATATTCCTCAGATTCATACATTGTTCCAATGAACCTCAACAGAAGTTTGAGTAACAGCACTTTATCTTTCAATTAAGCACTTCACAGTCTTCCAGACTCAATATCGAGTTCAACAATTTCAGATTATAACCACTACCTATTCATGCAGTAGCATTTGGAACAAGTTTTGTTTTATAATTGTTTCTTTACTATCATATTTTGCCTTGCACTACCATGACTTACTCTCATTAATTTCTACTGCCTTTCACTGGAAGAGAAAGATGGTTATTTCTTCTCTCCATCTTCTCCCAGCATGATTGCTTAAAGTGTGACACTTTGTTCAGTATGACAAAGGTCACAGAGCTCAGAGTCATAGAGATGTACAGCATGAAAACAGACCCTTCGGTCCAATCTGTCCATGCCGACCAGATATGCAACCCAATCTAGTCCCACCTGTCAGCGCCCAGCCCATATCCCTCCAAATCCTTCCTATTCATATACCCACCCAAATGCCTTTTAAATGTTGTAATTGTACCAGCCTCCACCACTTCCTCTGGCAACTCATTCCATACACGTACCACCCTCAGCGTGAAAACATTGCCCCTCAGGTCTCTCTCATATCTTTCCCCTCTCACCGTAAACCTATGCCCTCTAGTTCTGGACTCCCACACCCCAGGGAAAAGACTTTGTCTATTTATCCTATCCATGCCCCTCATGATTTTGTAAACCCATATAAGGGCACCCCTCAGCCTCCACGCTCCAGGGAAACAGCCCCAGCCTGTTAAGCCTCTCCCTATAACTCAAATCCTCCAACCCTGGCAACATCCTTTAAATCCTTTCTGAATCCTTTCAAGTTTCACAACATCTTTCCGATAGGAAGGAGATCAGAATTGCACGCAATATTCTAACAGTGGCTTAACCAATGTCCTGTACAGCCGCAACAATGACATCCCAACTCCTGTACTGAAAATGTGTTGCTGGAAAAGCGCAGCAGGTCAGGCAGCATCCAAGGAGCAGGAGAATCGACGTTTCGGGCATGAGCCCTTCTTCAGGAGCCATTCCTGAAGAAGGGCTCATGCCCGAAACGTCGATTCTCCTGCTCCTTGGATGCTGCCTGACCTGCTGCGCTTTTCCAGCAACACATTTTCAGCTCTGATCTCCAGCATCCGCAGTCCTCACTTTCTCCTCGAAGATTTTTCATCCCAACTCCTGTACTCAATACTCTGACCAATAAAAGAAAGCATACTAAATGCCTTCTTCACTATCCTATCTACCTGCAACTCCACTTTTAAGGAGCTATGCACCTGTACTCCAAGGTCTCTTTGTTCAGCAACACTACCTAGGACCTTACCATTAAGTGTATAAGACCTGAAAGGTTAAGACTCTCTCTCGCCACAGATGCTTCCTAACCTCAGTATTTCCAGGATATTCTGTTTTTGTTTGTTTTCTAGCATCTGCCAAATTTTGCAGGAACAGGAGTGGCATTTTCAGTGTGTTCCCTCACCATTCTAATAATGCTCACATAACACCCTTCTATCTTTTCAATTCCACGACATATTCTTGTGAAATCCAAAGCAAAATTTCAACTATATCACCATTTGGTCATCTTCCTCCAGATTTACTTTCTCATGCCTGATGTATTAACGTGTTTCAACGTGTTGATGACATTCTTTACTACTTTCCTTATTACCTGTCACTCTATGTCTCCTCCTGGCTTTTCTCACCTTCCTCCCTGCAGTCATCAATTTTCTATTATATTACAAGCTCTGGATTTGTCACATGAATCAGATCCTTAGTTAAATTCTATTACTCACCCAAGAAGCTTCAAAGGAAGAAGCTTCCTTGTTAGTTGTCTTTACCCTGTGACAATGTCTGGTGAGTACCTTATCTATTTTCTCTTTGCATTCTGTCTTTAACTTTCATTGCAACTTATCTTGAGATATTCAAATTCTTTTTGCAGTCAAGTACCTTAATCTTTGACTTTATTCTGCTTGTATGCATGCACATTTTACAATCAAGGTTTGGAACCAAGTTTGCAGTTGAACTGATGCATCAGTATTGAGTGTGGGGTGCTGGAAAAGCACAGCAGGTCAGGCAGCATCTGAGGAGCAGGAGAATTGATGTTTCGGGTATAAGGTCTTCTTAATTATCATCAATCCTGATGAAGGGCTTATGTCTAAACGTCCATCCTCCTGCTCCTCAGATGCTGCCTGACCTGCTGTGCTTTTCCAGCATCATACTCTCATCTCTGATCTCCAGCATCTGCAGTCCTCACTTTCTCCTTGATGCATCAATATACAGAGTTAGTGTGGTGGTACCCAGTTTACAGTGCCATTACAAATATGGAGGTGTAAATTGGGTGTTAGATGCTTTTGTTTGTTTCAGAGATTGACTGCAGACGTCATTGTCTTCCACACTGATGCACCCTCGGGTAGGAATTGCCCAAAAGTGATTAGGCTCAAAGGCTCTTCTGGTCCAAAGCTACCTGTACTAGTTCTACAGCTGTTAACATAGCACAGACTGGCAAGTGGAACAGACCTTTGTGGTCTGAATAGTTTAATTGAAAGCCACCAGAAAACTTATTTTTGTACTAATATGCAAAAATATTAAAAATTCCTCACCTGTGTATGATCCCAATCTCATGTAAGTATTCCAGTGCTGAAACAATTTCAGCAGAATAAAATCGTGTACAGTTCTCATCAAATGAGCCTTGCTTACGAATGTACTTAAGTAGCTCTCCATTTTTAGCATAACTAAGGCCAAAATCTGCATTGAAGTTAAGGAACAAATTGTATGCTAATATGCACAGACTGCAAAGTTGAAAAACATCTTGCAAAGTAATTTTTAAAAATAATTTCTTTGTGTCCTTGTAACTTATTTTATAGAATAATTTAAATTTATACAAGACAGTTCTGTTAAATTCAAGCAACAACTACATGGCTCCCTGTATTTACTTTTAAACAATGATTGGGACGCCACAAAACAAAAGGATACAGAGTTTTTCATCATCCTGAAAAGTGAAGTAGAGTTTTACAAAAAAGGGGTGATCCAGGCGAGACATGATATCCCTTTCTCGAGTAACGTACGGTACCTTATTCTCCTTAATAATATGACGTTTCTCCAGAATTTTAACTGCAAGACAAAGGAATTGCCTCACTGAAACTGTACATGTTAATTGGAAAAAGATCAATCAAGTTTTCTACTTCTGCTGAAAATCAGCAGTACATAACTTTTAAAAACAATAACTGTCAATAGTGCCTGTATACATGCCTTTAAACTCAATTCAATCCAATCTTCTCTTATTATTCTGAAACACATTTTTCCACTGGAATCACAGGACAGGCATAAGGAAAGCCATAGCAATTATTAGTATGTAGATCAAGAAGGCATCCGTCTAGCAATAACTGGTTGGTTCCTTGCCTAACCAACATATGGGCCGGGTGCTGGCTGGTGGGACTAGATAGGGTTGGGATATCTGGTTGGCATGGACATGTTGGAGCGAAGGGTCTGTTTCCATGCTGTACATCTCTATGACTCTATCTGCCAACTCCAGCTGGTCTGTTGTAATCAGAAAGACGTATGGACTTAACTTCCTGTTCAATTTAGACCAATCAGGAACTACAACACGTTAACACATGGCAATCCTTAGCTCTGGCATCTTCCAACCAAATAAAATGGAACAAACAAGTTTCTCATTATACCCCCTCTGTCTCACTGTGTTGACCCAAGGCTTTTCAACCGGTTCACATGTTTCTGGAAACATTGCTGTTAATTAATTGCTATGACTTGGGAACATGGCAGTCTTTCCCACTCTACCTTTAAATTGCTTCTGACTTCAGGGAGGGGTGGATGTGTAGCACACGAGAAAGAACATAAGTATCAGGTGTTTGTTGTGGCAAAGGTCTAGAAGTCAGCAGTGTAGCCAAACCCAATTTTCATCATCCTGTCCCTCAGTGTAATCCCACAACATCTCCATCTAAATGTGTACAAGTCATTCTGCTAAAGTGTGTATTTTGCCAGTGTGAATTGGTTATAACGCGATAGATGAATTGTGGGCATTGTTTGGATAACACAAACTTCCCACTGAATGGGGATAGTGATTTTCTATTAGCGATCTTCTACAGCCCAATTTTCCATAGCGCAGTTTTCCACAGCCCGAAGTCACACAGAAACACAACTGTTGCATTATAGCAAAACAATCTGAACAAGATTTGGGATTTACAGCCAACGTAAGTTGAAAAGCAGTTTTCCCAAGATGATCCCAATTGTGAGACACATGATGGGGTTGACAGCTCAAGCCACCATACAAATTTGTTACTTACTTGCATATTCTTTGCCAGTTGCTTGCTCACGTGCCAACACAACCTGCATTGAAACAAATAAAATAGTTACCACATACAGAAAAATCAGTGCAGAAAATACAGATTCAAGTACTCATTTACATGCTTCAATATCAAAGGCAAGGTTCTTCTCAACAGTAAAGGCTCTGTTTTACTCCTGCTTTTACGTTTACAGTGTCAATCTGACACTGCTGACTTCCTTAACACTTTACTACAGCTTTAATTTAAATTATGACGTGTTTAAATCTGCCGAGTAGAACTTAAACCCACAACGATTCGACTCTGCAACAGAGGGCGGCACGGTGGCACAGTGGTTAGCACTGCTGCCTCACAGCGCCTGAGACCCGGGTTCATTTCCCGCCTCAGGCCACTGACTGTGTGGAGTTTGCATGGGTTCTCCCTGTGTCTGCGTGGGTTTCCTCCAGGTGCTCCGGTTTCTTCCCACAGTCCAAAGATGTGCAGGTCAGGTGAATTGGCCATGTTAAATTGCCCATAGTGTTAGGTAAGGAGTAAATGTAGGGGTATGGGTGGGTTGCGCTTCGGCGGGTTGGTGTGTACTTGTTGGGCCGAAGAGCCTGTTTCCACACTGTAATGTAATCTAATCTAGCACTTGATCTGACATTTGTAGTACCAGTTAATGGCCCCAAAAGCTACGACCACTGCAAAACCTCAGTTGGTTCATTATTAATTCTGCATGGAAGGGGAACCATTATCCTGTGTCCAAGTCCATGTATTGCCGCAATTCTTTAGTCATCCAGTAATGGCTTGTCTGTGTTGCTCACATCCTAAGAATAAAATTAAATTGGAACTTTCTGTAAGTAGGAACACTTATTGAGTAGTCTTAGGTAGGCACAACACCAAATAGGAAGCTTCAGTGTAATAGCCTAGCACAAGACCTGTAAACCCATTCTGATCTTGTGCCATGTAAGGAACGCAAGCATGCCAAAACATGTCCTACAGGAAGAGAGAATGTTAGCATTGAGCATTATGAAGCCCACTCATCTCAACACAAACATAATTTGAAACAGTATAATTTCTGCACACCTGCCATTGTAAGCACTGGTTCATAAATATTCAAATTAAAATATAATTTATATTATTCAACTAACAACTTTGCGGAACCTTTCACTCAATGTTGAAGGCAACACTACCACCATCACTGGGCATATCTTCCCAATGCAGTGCAGATATAGCAGAGATGGTGGCATTGTGATATATATATTTGGAAAAGAGATGCCCTGGGAATTCTCCAAATTGACTCCAGGCACCATGAGCATGGCATCATGTCAAACATGAAGAAAAAAAATCTTGCTATAGCAACTATGCTTCCTCGCTGATAAATCAGTACGTCTCCACATTGAGCACCATTTGGCAGTACTGAGGGTGTCAAGGACACAGGGTGGGTGACCTCAATACACCGAGCTGCTAGAGTTCTGAAGGCCAAAGCTACAAGATTGGTTCTATGACCACATGCCACAAGCCCAACAAGAGACAAAACACACTAGACTTCAACCTCACCAATTTACATCACACAGATGCATCTGTGTTTGACAGTATTGATTTGGGTGACCATCACACTGTTCTTGTGGAGACAATAAGGTTACCCTCCATCGTGTTGTGTGGCACTGTTACCTTGCTAAATACGTGAGACTTTGAATAGATCTATCAAATCAATACTCGGCCTATAGGAGGCACTGCACGCCCCAGCAGAACTATATTTCAACAACGTGCAACCTCTTAGCCGTGGATACCTCCCCACTCAACCATTACCATCAAACAAGGGATCAATACTAGTTCAAAGAAGAGTTTCATAGTAATAGAAGCAGGAAGTGGCCATTCTTGAACATATTTAATTAAACTGCCTCTCCTGCTTCCTTGGGCAGAGAAATCCATAGATTCACTACTCTCTGGGAAAAGCAGTTCCTCCTCATCTCTGCCCTAAATCTACTCCCCCTGATTTTGAGGCCATGTCCCCTTGTCCTAGTCTCACCCACCAGCAGGAACAACTTGCCGACCTCTATCTTATCAATCCCTTTCACAATTTTATATGTTCCTATAAGATGTCCTCTCATTCTTCTAAATTCTACTGAGTACAGTCCCAGATGGCTCAACTTCTCCTCGTGGGATAACCTCCTCATCTCTGTGCAGAATACAGATGGAATGCCAGAAGTAGCACTAGGCAGACCTAAAAATGAAAAGGTCAACCTTCTGATGCAACAAAACAGGACTATTTGTGATATCAAACAGTATGACAGGCTAAACAATCCACAACCAAAAAAATCAGATCTAGGATCTACAGTTCTGCAGCATCCAACCATGAACGGTAGTGGACAACTAAACTAGTTATTGGAGGTGGAGGTGCTACAAATATCGCCATACAAATGATTTTGATTGGGGGGAGGGGGGAGGAAATGTGGAAGACTGCTCTGCAGCACTGATGATCCATCTTGGCTTCCTCTGAAGGTTGCCAGCATCACAAATGCTAATTTTCAAACAAATCAATTTAATCCACATGTGGAAGTCTGCTCTGCAGCACTGATGATCCATCTTGGCTTCCTCTGAAGGTTGCCAGCATCACAAATGCCAATTTTCAAACAAATCAATTTAATCCACGTGACATCAAGAACTGGTTTGAGAGGGTGGATACCGGACGGGCTATGAGGTCTGACACTATTCCAGGCATTTTAATCATAACGACCTGTGCTCCAGAACTTGCCAGGGCCCTACCCAGAACAACTACAGCACTGGTGTCTAACCAACAATGTAGAAAATTGCCCACTCGTGTATGCACAACATGCTGGACAAATCTAACCCAGCCAATTACTGCTCCATCAGTCTACTCTTGATCACCAGTAAAGTGATAGAAGGTATAATCAGGAATGCTATCGAACTAGTAAGGTGGGGAGGATGGGACCCAGGGAGATAGTGAGGAAGGAGATCAATCTGAGACTGGTACAGTTGAGAACAGAAGAGAGTCAAACAAACAGTAAGGGCAAGCAGGCACAAAATAGGACTAATAATTTAAACTGCATTTATTTGAATGCAAGGGGAAGGCAGATGAACTCGGCACAGTTAGGAACATGGGATTGGGATATCATAGCAATTACACAAACATGGCTCAGGGATGGACAGGCCTGGCAGCTTAATGTTCCAGGATACAAATGCTACAGGAAGGAAAGAGGGGGGGTTGGCATTTTTGATAAGGGATAGCATTACAGCTATGCGGAGGGAGGATATTCCTGGAAATACATCCAGGGAAGTTATTTGGTTGGAACTGAGAAATAAGAAAGGGATGATCACCTTATTGGGATTGTATTATAGACCCCCTAATAGTCAGAGGGAAATTGAGAAACAAACTTGCAAGGAGATCTCAGCTATCTGAAGAATAATAGGGTGGTTATGGTAGGGGATTTTAACTTTCCAAACATTGACTGGGACTGCCATAGTGTTAAAGGTTTAGATAGAGAGGAATTTGTAAAGTGTGTACAAGAAAATTTTCTGATTCAGTATGTGGATGTACCTACTAGAGAAGGTGCAAAACTTGACCCAGTCTTGGGAAGTAAGGCAGGGCAGGTGACCGAGGTGTCAGTGGGGGAGCACTTTGGGGCCAGCAACCATAATTCTATTAGATTTAAAATGGAAAAGGAAAGACCAGATCTAAAAGTTGATGTTCTAAATTGGAGATAGGCCAATTTTGACGGTATTAGGCAAGAACTATTGAAAGCTGATTGGGGGCAGATGTTCACAGGTAAAGGGACGGCTGGAAAATGGGAAGCCTTCAGAAATGAGATAATGAGAATCCAGAGAAAGTATATTTCTGTTAGGGTGAAAGGAAGGGCTGGTAAGTATAGGGAATGCTGGATGACTAAAGAAATTGAGGGTTTGATTAAGAAAAAGAAGGAAGCATATGCCAGGTATAGACAGGATAGATTGAGTGAATCCTTAGAACGGTATAAAGTAGGAGTATACTTAAGAGGGAAATCAGGAGGACAGAAAGGGGACATGAAATAGCTTTGGCAAATAGAATTAAGGAGAATCCAAAGGATTTTTACAAATACATTCAGGACAAAAGGGTAACTATGGAGAGAATAGGGCCCCTTAAAGATCGGCAAGGCAGCCTTTATGTGGAGCCATGGAAAATGGGGGAGATACTAAACGAGTATTTTGCATCAGTATTTACGTGGAAAAGGATATGGAAGATCTAGAATATAGGGAACTGGATGGTGACACCTTGCAAACTGTCCATATTACAGAGGAGGAAGTGCTGGATTGTCTTGAAACACGAAGGAGGATACATCCCCAGAACCTGATCAGGTTTTTTTTTAAGATTAGATTACATTACAGTGTGGAAACAGGCCCTTCGGCCCAACAAGTCCACACCGACCCGCCAAAGCGCAAGCCACCCCTTACCTAACACTACGGGCAATTTACGTCTATAAATTCTACGCCAATTCACTTAACCTGCACATCTTTGGATTGTGGGAGGAAACCGGAGCACCCAGAGGATACCCACGCAGACACGGGGAGAACGTGCAAACTCCACACAGTCAGTCGCCTGAGGCGGGAATTGAACCCGGGTCTCCGGCGCTGTGAGGCAGCAGTGCTAACCACTGTGCCACCGTGCTGCCCACGGGCAGAGCGGTAGATGTGATCTATATGGACTTCTGTAAGGCATTCGACAAGGTTCCCCATGGGAGACTGGTTAGCAAGGTTAGATCTCATGGAATACAGGGAGAACTAGCCATTTGGATACAGAACTGGCTCAAAAGTAGAAGACAGAGGGTAGTGTGGAGGGTTGTTTTTGAGGGTGGAGGGTTGTTTTTGAGACTGAAGGCCTGTGACCAGTGGAGTGCCACAAGGGTCGGTGCTGGGTCCTCTACTTCTTGTCATTTACATAAATGACTTGGATGTGAGCATAAGAGGTATAGTTAGTAAGTTTGCAGATGACACCAAAATTGGAGGTGCAGTGGACAGCAAAGAAGG
>NC_057730.1:30181546-30189904 GCF_004010195.1 Chiloscyllium plagiosum
ATGCTTTCCTTTATTGGTCAGAGTATTGAGTACAGGAGTTGGGAGGTCATGTTGCAGCTGAAAAGACATTGGTTAGGCCACTCTTGGAATATTGCATGCAATTCTGGTCTCCTTCCTACTGGAAAGATGTTGTGAAACTTGAAAGGGTATGTTGCCAGAGTTGGAGGATTTGAGCTATACGGAGAGGCTGAACAGGCAGGGGCTGTTTTGCCTAGAGCGTCGGAGGCTGAGGGGTGACCTTATAGACGTTTACAAAATCATGAGGGGCATGGATAGGATAAATAGACAAAGTCTTTTCCCTGGGGTGGGGGAGTCCAGAACTAGAGGGCATAGGTTTAGGGTGAGGGGGGAAAGATATGAGAGAGACCTAAGGGGCAACGTTTTCCACACAGAGGGTGGTACATGTATGGAATGAGCTGCCACAGCAAGTGGTGGAGGCTGGTACAATTGCAACATTTAAAAGGCATTTGGATGGGTATATGAATAGGAAGGGTTTGGAGGGATGTGGGCTGGGTGCTGGCAGGTGGGACTACATTGAGTTGGGATATCTGGTCGGCATGGACAGTTGGACCGAAGGGTCTGTTTCCATGCTGTACATCTCTATGGCTCTATAAGTGTAACCTGTCAAGCAAAACTTGCTTACTGATGCTTAGTTTGTGTTCTGCCAGTGTTACTCAGCTCTTGACCTTGGTTCAAACATTGGCTAAACTCCAGAGGCAAATTAAGCATAACTACCCTTGACCTCAAGGCTGCATTTGACAGAGGAAATATTGGAAAATTTACAGTCAATTGACGTCATGGGAGAAAGACTCTTTGCTTGTTCAAGCCTGATACAAAGGAGATTGTTGTTGTCAGTGGTCAGCAGTCTTAGCTCCAGAGCATTTGTGCAGTAGTTCCTCAGGTGGTGTTCTGTGCCCAACTATGTTTGGCTGCTTCATTAATAACCTTTCCTCCACTATAAGATCAGAAGTTGGAAGCTTGTTGGTGATTGTACAAATGATCAGCATCATTTACAAATCCTCAGATTCCGAAGGAGTCCACGTCCAAAGGCAACAAGACCCGGTCTATGAAACAAAAACAGAATCTGCAGGGAGAAATTCAGCATCTACGGAGAGAGAGCAGAGTTAGCATTTACAGTCTGATGACCCATCTTCAGAACAGTTCCAATGAAGGATCTGATGATGGGTCATTAACATAAAATGTTAACTCTTTCTCAACACAGATGCAGCCTGATGTGTCAAATGTTCCCACATTTTCTATTTATATTTCAAATTTCGAGCATTAGTAGAACTTGGCTTTTATGTTTGTGTCCAGATACACTTTTCAGGTCTGACATATGCAAAAGAAATTTACAGTGGTCAGTTTTGAGCTAGAGAATAAGATGCCTTCTCTTTCAGATGAGGCATTAGACTAAGGCTTTGTCTGCCCTGTCAGGTGGATGGAAAAAAAAAATCAGTGCTGCTTGTGGGAGCTTTTTATGCTCAAATTGGTTTACAAGAACTCCTGCATCATAACAGTGACTGCACTTAAAATGGCTGTAATATGTTTTGCGATGTTTGACGGTTATGAATATTGTTATATCAATGCAAATTTTTCTTTTTGTCTCCTTCCTTCCCGAGCCTGTGTTAAATTTTTTTTTAAAAAAACACAGTGAATTGTAATATCCCACAGCTCCCTCTATGGTTTACTACCTTGGGGTCCTGCAAAGGATGCCTTGGGGTTAAATAGCACAAAAAATCTTTTCATCAAGAACATGCAGTTTAATGTAAGGCAAAAAAATTTTAAACCTAACATCGAATATGCTTTGCAAGTGAGATAGAGTTTACTGAAGTATTAGATAGAATTTTTAAATACTCATTCACAGGAAGTAGGCACCACTCGTTACGGCCTCATTTATTGCAGTTAAGTCAACTACATTGATGTGGATGTGGAGTCATATGAAGATGAGACCAGGTAAGGTTGTCGTTTCCCTAAAGGACATCAGTGAACCAGATGGATTTTTATGACAATTGACAGTGGTTACATGTCACCATTAGGCCACCTTTTTATTAGAGATTTGCTATGCAATTCAAATTTCACTATCTGCTATTGACTGGATTCAATCCCTTGTCCCCAGAACAGTGGCCTCGAGCACTGGATTGTGACATTACCAGTATGCCTCAGTTTCCTCTTGCATTTGGTAAATGGTGCATGGTTTTAAACACAAGTCTGTGGTATTCATTGTTAGGTCAGGAGGTGTACAGAGGATCAGTGCTCATTAGGGTACATATCAATACTAGAAAATGTTTGTAATCCAGAAAGCTTTGCAGACGCATGGGGTTACTTAGGTTTATTGGGGGTAAGTGTTTGCTGTGGAAAAAGGATTCTTGCATTGGTCAGTGAAACGTATCTAAAGCAAAATCATCAATGCAATAGAGTATACATTTCCTCTTTCCACAACTACAGTACAATTACAGAAATGCACAGGCATGTGAAGAATGACTGGAATTCATTGATGAAAAGAGCAAATCAAACTAAAATGTTGGCAAGAAGGCATTAGTTTGAAAGTTACCAAGAAGCACCTGCAAAGAACTGCATGTTACTATGAACCATCATCAACTGTGGCTAGTCAGCCAACAGCACCTCAGCAAGGGTACCTCTCATGTCCCTGAGAGAAATGACCTTCTCCCAGCAACAGACACCACATCTTTGAAATTTCTTGAACCACCCCATATGCACTTCCTAAGAGCAGTAAACAAAAAAAACCTAAAAGGGAAAATAACCTCTGGAATTTCTAAAGTTCCCGAATTATGATATTAAACAATAATCCTGATCAGCTGCATTCAAAAGAACAAACCTGCTGTGAGAAAAGCAAAAGATATTTAACTTATACACATGCTAGTTTTTTTAAAAAGTACTAAAGCTAGAAGAACCTGCTCATCTTTTTTTACCATGGTAATAAATCAAAATATCATAAACTATTTTAACATGCATTAACATAACTGTACAGCGGAAGATTTTTTTCAGGTCTACTAAGGTTCACTTCAAGCTTTGGAATAACAGCAAGTATTTTTGATGGATTATACTCAATAAACAAAGCTCACAGTGTTGCCAGGGATTCTCATGCATTCAAAGAGAAATGCTAGTAACTTCCTTTGCTCAATACTCCAGTGTATCCATTCATGTATTACAAGGTTCTGTGGACTTCTATAAATTAGGGCCCCTCCTCAGAATCAGTTTCAAGTATTTAGCTCAAAACCTTGAAACTGATATCTACATAAAGAAAGTCCCAGAATATTTCCCGTGTAAATCTCATATCTACAGGATTCCCTCATGCACTTCAGAACTAAGATTATTTTTGAAATGTGTTAATTTATATAGGCAAACAGTGGGAGAATACAATAAGGTTCCAGCAATGGGATGGATTGATGTGTTAATTTGTTTCAGTGCTGTTAGTTGAGGTAGCAAGATTAGTCAGTGCTGTCAGATCTTCCTGATTTTTAAATAATGACATGGTATCTCCAACAGCTATCCAAACAAGGAGACAGGGTCTCAGTTTATCATGCAATGGGTAAAGAAAAAAGGCATTCATGTCAGGCCAGCACTCTCTCGAGCACTGTGCTGAATCTCAGTGTAGACTTGGTTCTCAAGTCCTAGAGTGATATTTAAATTGAAGACATTTTGACACAGGAAGCTAGTATTATGTGCTTTAAAGTGAACTGAGCTAAGTGGTTAGATAACACATTTCATGCATCTCAATCACCAGTAACAGACGATATAGGTTTATTCCCATCCATGTGAAGGTCCTTCTCCCATGTATTATAGGAGAGGGGCACAGATGGAAGACAAATCATCAGACAGATGGCATTTGGTGGTGAAAAGAGACAGAAGATGGGGAAGGCAGCAGAGAGAACCATGGAATAAAAGATAACCCTATACATAGCAAACATACACAACTTAAAAATTGCATTTACAGACAGATATTTAAAATTCGTACTGTTGAGAATGATCCCTCCCCGAGAATCTTGCCAAACTTGAAGTCTTCAGGCCGTTTTTTTCGTGGCTGTTGAGTGTGCCCTGCTGTCTGTTGCCGCTGGGACTGCGATGACGGTTGTTGCCGTTGTCCTGCGTGCTGTGGTAAAGGACTTACCACTGGTCCAGTATCACCTGCACTACTGTCCATGGTGATACCAGAGATAGCAGGCCGTGTGCTGGAATCAGACTGATTCCTCACCATTGATGGAGATGGGCAGGAGCAAAGGACCACACTGGACTGAATGGGAACAGCATCATACTGCAAAATAAGACAACAAAGCAAAACAAACCATTAAAAAATTATACAAGTTCAAAAACAGAAGTCAAATCACAGAGTACAGGATCAAGACATCCATTGTATGGCTCGAAGTACAATCCATGAGAAATTCATGAGTCATAGTTACCAAACACATTAAATCCTGCCCTTTGCTACAGATTATTTTCAAACAATACAACGAAGTATTGCCAAACCCCCTAATTCTCCAGCACTCACTGGTAACTAGCCCCCTACTTAGGAATAATATTAATGTACTCAGATGAGGAAAATGGAACAAACACAATGGATAAAGGATGATTCTTCTGCTTAGGTTTGTAGCCAATGGGACTGCTAACAAAACAGTTGGAAAGTGCTTTGTTTTCCTGTATGGTTCTCCTCTTTTTCCCAGTCATGGAAGGCATAGTTTCATAAAGTGATATCTTGTTGACAGTCATTCCTTGTGCGAGGGCCAGTAATTCTCATTAGGCCAAGCATCATGCCTGACCATCTCTTCACCAGGCATCTACATCTTTACTTCTTATAACTGATCATTGAATAAAGTGATGCACAACAACACAAGAAACAGATGAGAGACTTGCACAAATGGTGGCCCCATCCTTTTTTGATCTGACATTACATCTAGTGTAATGTATCAATGTAATAAAGTAAGTGCAATAATGCAGTATTAACTGCATTTACAAAGTATTTAGGGGATCCTTCTGAACTCATATGCATCTAATACCTGCTGAAGAGTACATTAAATATTTAGAATGAGTCATTGCTACACCATAACTGTATAAATATTTTAATACGCTAATTATGTATGCAGTGAACTCCCTTGGACAGAGAAGTTGCCTCAGCAAGCAGTCTAATTAGTTCAGTAAGTCCTCACTTAAAGTCAAGGCCACATTCCTGAAAATCATGATTTTAAGCGGAACATTGCTTTCTATGGAAGCAATGCCAAAACCATTGGGTTCTGTAAGTGGTCATAAAAAAAACAAATATTAAAACAAATGTATTACTAAATTCCCACTGTGGAAAATGATATAACATTTAAAATTAAATAAATTCAAAAGAAAAACCTGACTTGATGTTTATAGTAATTCCTTTTTGCTGGCAATGGTCCTTCTCAAAACTTCTGCCACCTGATCCTCTTGGTCTCTGAAGATCCTCCCCTCTGCTCAGAGTCATCACCTTCCACCCATCTGCCAACATATACTCCTACCGTTTCATTCTCCCGGATGTACATTCCTCTACAAGATCCAGAGTTCATCTGAAGCTGGAACTTCAGTGTTGCGGAAACACATCTCAGTGATTCAGAAGTTCTAGGTTTTCACAATCTGTGCTTTTAAAAAAACATTCAAAGTTGCACCTGCCTTGCTGCTGTTCTCCCAAACTCTCACAATAAGGGTTCAGAAGAGTGAAGGGGCAAGTCTGAGCATTTTTAAAAAAGCAGACTGTAAAAGACCCAAAACCTCTCAACTCTCACTTCCACATCATTGAAGGTTCAGCTTGAACAGGAATAAAAGTCTGGGAGAAGGAAGTGATATGAGGATAGGGAAAAGAATAGGTAAGATTGCAACCTGAAGTCAGGAGTGAGGAAAAGCCACAACTATGCAGTTAAGGAGAAAAGACTACACTGTGGGTTTAGAAAATAGAATACATGCTGATCAAGTCATTTAGGAAATGACATTAAAATAAATCTCATCATGCTTAATTAGATTACATGCTTAATTATTTTATGTTAACGTCAGTTGACCAATGTTAAAAAAGGCAACATTAAACAAAGACAGCTTGATCTGCATCATTATTGATTTGCACAAAATTGACTTCTTTCAGCCACCAGGAGGAACTCCTGAGGTCTTTTTTCAAAAACCAGAAAAGACGACACTTGAACCAGTCTCAATTTGTGAATTTCTTTCCCATAAACAGCTGTGTAAGCATCTGATGGTTCAGTTTAGAATGAAATATGCACTCAACCACGGCAAGTGGGATTGAATTATACCAAGCCTAAGGATCCAAAACTTCAATTATGACCAGAAAACTGCAAACGATGAATTCACATGTGCAAAACAAAAGAGCACAGCAGAGCAAGGACATTAAATATTTATTTACATTAATATCCTGTTCTGTATTCTTTCATATAGTATCAGATTAAAAGCCAAATTTTAAAAACTTCTCTAAACATTAAAAACTTTACAATTTTCAAGTGTTTCATCAATATGCTCAGTTGTTCTTTAAAAAAAAAGTCCTGTGGACTTTCTACTAAATAAAAATAACATCTGGTACTTTCCCAGTAAGTGTCTTCAGTTACCATTTTAGCCTTAGAAAATATACAAAAGCCACAAAACTTTGTAGGTTTCTTCCCAAGACTTACTGAAGTTGACAAATCCAGCAAAATCAAGACAATTACTCATACCCCAGAACACTGATACTTAAAACACATTTTACGGTAATTTGCTAATTAGTCAGAAACAAAAGTGCTCAAACAAAAAACAAGCATTACTACTCAGGGTTACAGAACACACATTAATTACAACATTTCTAAGTAATCTTTCTCAGGAACACAAACAAAAGTAATTCAATACCTTATACCTGTCCCACACAAGATCACTGCTCAATTGTACTGCAACATCATTTAATTGCCTTTGTTCCCCTTATATAGAAGGCATTTTCTGATTTCACTACCAAACGGTATGAATAATTTTAAGATTATGCCCCCCTTGTCCATCAGAATTTAACATTCCAAGTGGTAATATTATTTTGCATGGTATTCTGAGAAATGATGTACAGAACTGAAGACTTTTCCAGATGGGGTCAGGTCAAGGCTCTGTTCCTTCATTAGGCAGTACCAGAAGTGATTTGAATATCTTGCCTGCTAAGTACAGATTTTCCTTGTATTTATATAGTACTTCTTCACACTTGATATATTGACATAACAGCTGATTGTTCATAATGCCCGATAAACAGCAATGGGATTGATGAACAGTTACTTTATCCCTTACTTTTCATTTTTTGGCTTACTACCTTCCGTTACAACCTCCACTTTAAAATCTATGACTTGACATCCCAAATAGTGTCTCAGTGCCACACCTCAACTGGCAAAATATCCATAATCTCAAATCCATAAACTGAAACTTGCATTCTGATAGGCCTGCCTGACCAATTCAGATGTGTTGGATCACTTCCAATTCCCTCTTCACCAAAGCTGTTCACAACCATATCTTAGGTGAGTGATCTAAAATTCTGGAATACAAAAACCTGACCTCAGTGTAAGAATCCACACCCATGCTCATTAATCACTTTAGTTTCTAGCCCTTTTGCATTAGGCTCAAAATTGTCTTAACTTCAAGTTTCTTTTTTTCTGCTACAGCTCCATAGACCACATGCCAATATTTAAAAGTTGTATTTTTTACAGCACCTCACATAACTTCTCACTTCATAACCAAAACTCAGTTATTTATATAACACGGCTGTTTGTAAGGGTTTGTTGTGTGTAAATGGGTGGTGACATTTCTTACAACATTGATGATACTTCAAAACAAATGCTTAGAGTCATACAGTGTGGAAACAGGTCCCTTAATTAGCCGTGAAGTGCTCCAGAATATCCTGACATGAAGAAAGGCAATATATAAATCTAAATTGTTGCATGAATCATGTAGAATACTTTGACTTTATTAGGGGTTCTTACTGTTAAGTTGAATTTAAATGTATGAAACGAGTTCAAAAACCACTTCATTCTGAAATATGTGTGTGAGAGTGAATACTTTGACTTTATGAGGGGTTCTTACTGTTAAGTTGAATTTAAATGTATGAAACGAGTTCAAAAACCACTTCATTCTGAAATATGTGTGTGAGAGTGAGTGAGAGAGGCGCAGAGGCAGAGAGAGAGAGGCAGAGGCAGAGAGAGAGAGAGGCAGAGAGAGAGAGACAGAGGCAGAGAGAGAGAGGGGCAGAGAGAGAGAGAGAGAGAGAGAGAGAGAGGCAGAGGCAGAGGCAGAGAGAGAGAGGCAGAGGCAGAGAGAGAGAGGCAGAGGCAGAGAGAGAGAGGCAGAGAGAGAGGCAGAGGCAGAGAGAGAGAGGCAGAG
>NC_057730.1:30192791-30235742 GCF_004010195.1 Chiloscyllium plagiosum
AAAAAGAGAAAGAAAGAGAGAGAG
The DNA here is from genome assembly GCF_004010195.1 of Chiloscyllium plagiosum. NCBI lineage: Eukaryota > Metazoa > Chordata > Chondrichthyes > Orectolobiformes > Hemiscylliidae > Chiloscyllium > Chiloscyllium plagiosum. The sequence continues at coordinate 30,192,816 of NC_057730.1, forward strand.
AGAGAAAGAGAGAGAGAGAGAAAGAGGGAGAGAGAGAAAGAGAGAAAGAGAGAGAGAGAGAGAGAAAGAGAGAGAGAGAGAAAGAAAGAAAGAAAGAAGAAAACAGAAACCATTTCTTGTCTGCATATTAGTCTCACTATTATACCCCATAACTTGCTGACAGAAATAAGGTCTTCTTGACTGACTCAGTGAAACCTCCACCCAACGCTATTTTCGTTAGCTTTTGATATTTTAAAAATATGGGGATTTCTCTTCCCATTCATTACAGTCACGTCTCAATGAAAATACACTCTACTGTTACAAAGTTGAAGCTTTGAAATCAAGCTCTCTTCAAATATTGTACAAATTTCAATATCTTGAAACTACCTTACTGAAATCAACAGAATGGAGGAAAGAGAATGGAGCTTGAAGAACATCTCATAGCTGGTAATCAGTCTGCTATAGTTTGAAAGAACCTATGCTCCTGATAAACATTTCTCAATGCAATCAATTATACAGTCAAGTGGTATAACACATGCCCCAAAAAATGAGGAATTTGGGTTGGAGTAATTAAGGGATCATTCACATTTTAATGCAAATTCTCTACCCCCCCCCAACATTTCCCTCTTCAGTTCCATTATTGCTGGGCACCCACTGCTAAATGGTGACAACACAATTAATGCTACTTCATATCTTCTCTATGAGCCATTATAGTTTTAGCAGGCTATCAAACGGTGAAGATGGCCAGAGCAAAGGCCAATTTTGACCTCATCAAATATCTTAATATGCTCACTTGTGCAGCAGTCACCAAAAATGAGGGAAAATTAGCTTATTCTCCCTTCTTATCTAAACTGGAGCACTGCTATTGTGAGCCCAATTGATCAAATAAAGCAGGCCAAGGATCAAACAGCCTTTTCTGACAGCAAGCATTGCAGCGATTCAGAGAATGCACAATCCACTAATTAACTGAAGATAGGAAATTCTCGGTCTGGTTATAATAGAAGTGCAAAATCTAATGAGACTTAAATGAAGTACCAATATTCAGAATGTACATTAAAAAACATTAACTGTAGTAACCATATTTAGTAATTCTTACTGACTGACAGAAAGTGAGGACTGCAGATCAGAGTCGCAAAGTGTGGCATTGGAAAAGCACAGTAGGTCAGGCAGCACCGAGGGGCAGGGGGAAAATAAAATCAACATTTCGGGCATAAGTCCTTCATCAGGAATGTACAAGTCAGCCCAATCCTGATGAAGGGCTTATGCCTGAAATGTCGGTTTTCCTGCTCCTCGGATGCCGATATCCAGTTACAGTCTGATGGCAAATAAAACATCATGGAATACGTGAACTCACAAATATGGAAGGCCATTCTCTCTTCACACCAATTTCTTTAGTGTTAACACATTTACATGTGACTCCAGATCTACAGAAGTATGGTCGACTCTCAACTGCCCTCTGGGCAATTAGAACTGAGCAATAAATGCCACATCCACAATGATTAAAATAACCAAAAATCACAGCACCTGTCTTCCACAAATCCTGAACAGGCTCTCAAATGAACAAAAGGTTTTGCTAAAATATAGGTAGGCCTTTGCTGTAATTCATCCATTCGTGGTTTCATCTTCTCAGAAGGTTGATTTCCATGGATCTCTCCCTCTGTCAATCCTGAACTGCCCTTACACATTTAACACAAGTCTATCGCATCCAGTCCATTATGTCTGTCAACTACTTTTTCTTCTGCTTCTTTTAATATATAAATGTCTATAATAAGCTGATGTCTACCATCTGCTCTCATGATATAGCTGAAATGTTTACCTTTCTCTCTTTGATACTGTTTCTTTTTTCTAGCATTTTGTTTATTTTTATGTAATAAACATCGTATGTTTCCACATGTATGCGTACATCTCATTAATTGCTTGTTTGTTGTCTATGGCACTTAGGGAAAAACACACAATCAAATGTAGAACCTCAGCATCCTTTTCTCAAGATGCAATTTCTTTAATGTTAACACATCCTTCATTTCAGCAAAACGGATGTTGGCTATCTCAATTTTTGATTTGATCCCATATTCTCACAATCTGTTACATTTACCCATGAAATGGGAACATTTTTGCTTATTCCAGAAGTTTTTCACTTGCTTTAATTTTCCCTTTGAGGGTGAAGTCTCTTTTGGTCTTCTTCACATTCATTCTAAAGTATTGTCCACAATCCTTGATTCTATTTTATTTACCAGATCTCCTAGTGGCCCTTTTAACTCTGGAATTATTGCCCTGTCATCTCAAATTTCTGACGTTCAAGTCATCAATATTGTAATCTTGCAGATCTGTCTCTGAAGACAGCTATAGTGTCCGGGTTGGGACAGAGTTCTCACTCAACGCACTCCTTTTTTGAGTGAAAAGCTGACTGATAAGCCCTACCAAGTCTCATCACTCATGATTTATTAATATAGGTTCTGAACTACTCTTATTATTTGTCAATTTCTAGGCATTTTAGGCATTCCATTTTCTGGTAGTAGATGCCATCAAATACCTTTATGTTGTCTAAAAGGCATACAGGATTTTGCACTTCCAGATATCTTTAAATGACTTTCAAGTGAAAGATGCCCTCGCTTTCCCTTCTTTGGTCTACATCCTGACTACTGTCCACTTCTACTTGTGTGGACCGGCCATTTCTTTCCAAAACAGTTGCCAAGATTATTTTCATCACATGCCTCATTATTCTTTACCCTCAACACTTTAGGCTTTTTGTTTTCTTTGGAAATTCAACAGACACTGACTACATAAAGTCCTCAAGTAAGAATCCTGATCTGTAAAATTTTTAGTAGAGGAATAGCATATTCAACATTAACATTCACAACTCTTAGATATTCTGCTGGCCATTCAATTTACAGGTGTTTTTCTTGCTTTAACTTTTTTTCCCTCTGAATGGACTTCTGCCTCTATTACATCTGGACCTTCACTTCCCTCACAGGATATCAATTCAATTCAGTTTATCACCATACAGCTCGCTGATGTATTCCATCCATTGTTTCTCTACACTTTTTTTGGGCAGGGTAAAGGACAGCTGTGCATTTCCAGAAATTTACCTGTACTTCCACAATGGCATATACTGTATCCGTTGCACCCAATATGGTCTCCTCTACATCGGGGAGACAGGACACCAACCAACTTGCAGATCATTTCAGAGAATATCTCTGGTTTACCCACACCAACAAACCCCACTGCCCTGTCGCTGAACCCTAACTCCCCCTCCCACTCCACCATGGACATGCAGGTGCTGGACTTCCTCCATCGCCAAATCCCAACGCCTCAAGGAAGAATGCCTCATCTTCCACCTTCGGATACTACAACCACACGGAATTAATGCGGATTTCACCAGTTTCCCTATTTCCCCTTCCTCATACCTTATGCCAGTCCCAACCTTCCAACTCAGCACGGACTGGTTGAACTGAAGGATCTGTTTCCGTGCTGTATGACTCAAGTGTTTCTCCTATATACATCAATGTTAAAGTCAGAGTAAGGTTCCAGAGAACAATTTTTGCCAGAGAAACCAACGTAAAATTTGAAATACTCTATTATGCTTGTACAGCAGTGCATATTCCTAGTTGAAGTAACTTGTAAAACAAAAAAAGTGAAGACAACAGGTTTTTGCTAAAAGTCTTTATAGAGATTTTTAAAATTCGTTGACAGGATGTGGATGTCACTGGCCAGGACAGTATTCATTGCCCACTCCTAATTTGCCAGAGGGCATTGAAAGTCAACCACATTGACAGAACTAAATTTACAGTAAAGGTACAGAACAGGTTCCCTAACTAATGTACTTGTATAGGCACAGTGCAGTACAGCAGAGAATTATTTTAAAAGACACAGCGGTTCTACTAGTATGGGTACAGACAGAAATTTTAAGAAAAATGTAAAATGAAGTTTATTTCAGTACCTGAGCAGAGAACTGTTTTATTCCTTCAAAGAACTCAAATTGGATAATAGGATTTCTTTTTCATGAACCATATTAACTTTTCCTAATTTTTTTTTAAAAACAGCCCAGCTACGTTTAAGGATTAATTGAACTACTTCCCATGACAGATTTAAAGCTAACTGGCTTATAGTTTCACGCTTTCTATTTTTCTTCACCCCAAATGTAAATAGAGGGGTTATTTACATTTGTTACTTTCCATCTGATGAACTTCTTAAATCTAGGGAATTTTAGAAAATGATTATTAGTGCATCTATTAATTCATTAATCCTCGCATTCAAGATCCTAAGATGGAGACTTGACACTCTGTAGTTCCATCAGTTTGCTTTGAACTGCTTTCCAGTGATTTGTAATTTCACTACACTCTATCCCTTTCACCTCCTGACGTAGAGATACTTCACTGTTACATTTTGGGTCACTAGCAAAAGAATTGTATTTTACCATAATCTGCACCTTCTTGACCTAGCATATTCAGCATATATCCCTCAAACTAGTGAGCCAGATTTGGTTCATTAAGAGTGGAGAAGAGCATAACAAACCTACTTAAAAATGAGGCACTGACCTAGTGAGAAAATAGAGAATGAACACATGGCCAAACAGTGGAAACAAAGTGCTTTGGACAGCTAAATGATCTACAATCAAACAGCTCAAAGTTCGGCAAGCCTGCCACATCCAGTTATGAAAGGTGTTATACTATGTAAAAAATTAAACCAAGATTAATGACTTCTTTAGAGACATGTTAGTTTCACTGTTTAGCAAGTGTTCACTCTTCATATAGTGAAGCAATCCACATATACGTCAGGGAAGACATGTATAATGTTAAGGCTTGTGCTAATAAAGGGTGAGTAATGTACCAGCCACAAACCTGTCAAGCAATAATCAACTCCAACAACACTCCAATGACTGATATTCAGGGACAATAAAATGGTCAAACACCTCACTATTAACATTGACGAGTCACCACTGATTAGAAAATTAACTGAATCAGCCACACAGACAGACATGGGGGAGACAGGAATGGCAAATGTGAATGAGAGGGACACACGCCAAACAGTAACAGTTGATCTGAAATTGAGAGAAATTTTGAAATTAAACATTTGAAAGCAATTCTAATTAATTTCAAAACGCTCTTGTCTTGCCTAGTGACATTGAGACTATATACAGCACGTCTAGACAGCCTGAAGTTCATTCACAAACAGATCCCACCAACTTGCTGGTTAGACTTTTTTTCCCTAATCAACTTTTACAGAGCTGTTGTTACATACTACTGGTGTAGGTGGGATTTGAACCCAGGACTCCTGGTCCAGAGATAATGACGCTACTATTGCTCCACAAGACAGCACATCTTTCTCAAGTTTCACCACCCATCATGGTGGGATTTGAACACTTTCAAACATTTCTCTGGAGTTTGGGATTACTAGCCTAGTGGAGTTATCATGATGCCAATGCCTTTTTATCAACATGGCTGAGATCCTTGCTCCCATAACTCTACAGGTCTATTGTTGATCCCATTACATTCAGCAATGCACAAAGGCATTTTTAAAGATGTGTAACTAGAATTGTGACTTTTCATATTTGCTGCTTTGTTATTGAGCAATTAAACATTCCAAAAACAAACCCATCCAGTTGAAACCTGTTGTATGTTTTGTAATCAATGAAACAACTTGATTGACTTGACTGAGCAATTTAAATGAATATGGGACAGGCAATGAGGTATGATCAGAATGAAGGGAAATTGAGGAACACCTTCATGTTTCTTATGTTGATTAGTATTTCAAATTCTCCTGTGTCCTCTAAAAACTGAAAAAAGCTTTCTTGACAAATAACTGGTAGCTTTGCTCCGAATCTTTGGAATTTTCACAAGTTGCTTTGTATAATTATTAAATAAATTGTAATAATCTACAACAGCTTAGTTCTCCATCGCTAGACAGGAAATTATAAGTAGACAGCTTTATGTACGTACTTTTTGGATGCCTCTAGAATCCTGTATGGGGCGTCCTTGTTTTAAGGCTCCCTTTCTATAATGGATTTTTCACTTAAAATGGTTTACGTACTCCTTACTTGTCTAAAGTACTATTTCCTTTTTTAACATCCCTTATGTCCTGGTCATGTTTTGCATCATTGCATCTTTCAAGTCATTGTGCCTCTTGCATCATGAGGAAACTGCCATTAAGTCAGCGAGACCCTACTATTTAAGTTAGTATCCTTGTGTCTGTGTGCTGCAGTCAAATATAAACTCACTTGTACAGATTAAAATATTGGTTATAACTAACCACTGACAATCACCTTAAAAAAGAAAATAGTAGACCACAGCTACTCAAGGTCACCGACATTCAATAACACCTCAGCTGATCTTCTCAATTGCAATGTGAAAAATGCAATTCCAAAGACTTGACCTTGAACAACTTTTTCACGGTTCACAGCCCTAAAATGTAGAATTCCTAAATTTCAGGCTGTAAAATATCAATTTTGTTCAAATTGTACAATGCTAGTTTTATAATGAAATCCTGAGAATAACCTAAACAATATTTCACCATATTTACTGTAATACTGGAAATCTTCTTACAGGATTAGATTAGATTACTTAGTGTGGAAACAGGCCCTTTGGCCCAATAAGTTCACACAGACCCTCCAAAGAACAACCCACCCAGATCCAATCCCCAACATTTAGCCCTTCATCTAACACTACAGGCAATTTAGCATGGCCAATTCACCTAACCTGCACATTTTTGGACTGTGGGAGGAAACCGGAGCACCCGGAGGAAACCCACGCAGACACGGGGAGAATGTGAAAACTCCACACAGACAGTTACCTGAAACGGGAATTGAATCCAGGTCTCTGGCTGTGAGGCAGCAGTGCTAACCACTGTGCCGCCCAGGATTGAACAGACTCAAACTTCAAAAATGACCACTCGTACGAGAAGAGTCAGAACTTAAAAGAAACTCTTTACATAAAAGATTGCAAGTGCACAGAATGATTCATCACTGAGAGTAGATACAGTAAGGGTAAACGTATATTTCAAGAGGAATTTAAAGCTTTGGAATGAGGGACGACCCTTGAAGAAAGACAACAGGGTAGGCCTGTAGTCTCTGGATTTTAGAAGAGTCAGAGGTGATTTAATTGAAATGTAAAACGATCCTGTGGGGCTTAACTGATGGATATTGAAAGTGTGTTCCCTCTTGTAGGAGAATCTAGGACTAGGAGTAATAGTTTCAAAACAAGAGTGCCCATTTAAAACAGATAAGCATTTTTTCTCCTAGATGGTCAAGTGCCTTTGGAATTCCCTTCCTCAAAATGCAGAACATTTAAATATTTTTAAGGCTGAAGTATATAGATTCTTGATTATCAATGAGATGTAAAGTTATCAGGGATATGCAGTATTGTACAGTTGAGGTTAATATAAATCAGCTACTGAATGACAAATTATGCTCAAAGGACTGAGAGGCCATTCTTGTTCCTTGTTTGTACGTAAGTTCAGAGGCAAAGAGTTAATGGAGCAAACAGTAAAATTAGTTTTCAATACTGTTACCATAGTGATCAGACATGATTAGCCAAATGACCTTCTGAACTTCGAACCTCAATGGATCAATGTGAACTATTTTTAATCTGAATATTGGAGGAGGACTGAGTGGTGCAGTGGTATGGATATGGCAATGTTTATGTAGGTGTCTTCAAGCAAATCAGGATAATGAAGAATATTCCTAGATGTTGGTCTAGTGAGACCAGCAGGTTTACAATGAAGTAACCAAACTTTCAGACCTGACCCTTCCCAAGCTAGCAGTTGAGGGCAGAAAAAGGTCCTGGCTGTTATTTTTCAACTTACAATTGAATGACTAATCAACACATTTTATATACAAAGAACAATATAGCACAGGAACAGGCCCTTCAACCTTCCAAGCCTATGTTGACACATTTTGCCCTTCCATACAAAACAGTCTTCACTTACAGGATCCATATACCTCTATTCCCTTCTTGTTCATGTATTTGTCCAGGTACTTCTTGAATGCTGCTATTGTATCCGATGCCAGAGGAGATGTTGGAAGCATATTCCAGGTACTGACAGTGTATGAAAAACGTACTTAGGACATCTTTTAAAAATGCCACCCTCACCCCCCGCACATTTTGAATCTGTGTCCAATAGTAATTGACCTCTCCATTCTGGGTAAAAGCGTTATACTTTCCACTCTATCCATACCATTCACAATCTTATAAACTTTTATCAGGTCACCTCTCAATTCCTCATAACAGGTAACATCCTGGTAAACCTTTTCTGTATCTTATCCGAAGCATCCACACACTGCTGGTAGTATGGTGACCAGAACTATATGCAAAATTCCAGTGTGGCCTGGCTAAAGTTCTATAAAGTTGCAGCATAACCTGTATAATCCTTATACTCAATGCCCCTTTCAATGAAGGCAAGCATGCCATAGGCCTTTTTTCACTACCTTATCTACCTGCGCTGCCACCTTCAGTAATCTGTGGACCTGCACACTCAAGTCGCTCTCCATATCAATACTCCTAAGGGTTCTGCTATTCACTGTATAATTTCCACCTGCACTTGACCTTCCAAAAATGCATCACCTCACATTTGTCCGGATTAAACTCCAACTGTCATTTTTCTGTCCATGCCTCCAACTGATCTAGACCCTGCTGTACCCTCTGACAATCCGCCTAACTATCCATGACTCCACCAAATGTCATATCGTTTGCAAGCTTACTAATTAGACCAGCCACACTTTCCTCCAAATCATTTCTGTAGAACACGAACAGAAGTCCCAGCACTGATCCCTGTGGAATACCACTAGTCACAAACCTCCAATCTGAAAAGCATCCTTCCACCGCTACCCTCCGTCTCCTATGATTAAACCAGTTCTGTATCCAAGTTGCCAGCTCACCCCATTACCATGTAACTTCACATTTTGTACCAGTCTGCCACGAAGGACAACATCAACCACTTTTCCATCAATCATCTTCATCACCTCCTCAAAAAACTTGAGCGAATTAGTGAAGCGTGACCACCCCACACTAAAACATACTGTCTATTGCTAATAGGATCATTTGCTTCTAAATGCGCATAGATCTTGTCCCTGAGAATCTTTTCCAATAATTTCCCTACTACTGACTTCAGGCTCACAGGCTTGTAAATTTCCTGGATTGTCCCTGTTATCCTTCTTAAACAAAGGGACAACACTGGTTATTCTCCAGTCCTCGGGGACCTTACCTGAGGATATAAAGATGTCTGTCAATGCTCCAGCAATTTGTTCTCTTGCCTCCCTCAATATTCTGGGATGGATCCCATCAGGACCCACGGATTTATCTACCTTAATATTTTTTAAGATGCGCAATATCTTTTCCTTTTCAATATTAACTTGGCTTAGAAATTCAACATTCCCTTCCCTGAGATCAACCTCCACCAATTCCTTCTCTTTGATGAATACTTACGCAAAATATTCATTCTGTACGTTGGATAGGGTGGCATGGTGGCTGAGTGGTTAGCACTGCTGCCTCACAGCACCAGGGACCCAGGTTCGATTCCAACCTCGGGCGACTGTCTATGTGAAGTTTGCACATTCTCCACATGTCTGCATGGATTTCCTATGGGTGCTCTCATTTCCTCCCACAGTCCAATAATGTGCAGGTTAGGTGATTTGACCATGCTAAATTGTCCATAGTGTTCAGGGATGTGTAGGTTAAGTGCATTAGTCGTGGGAAATGTAGAGTAAAAGGGTAGGGGAATGGGTCTGGGTGGGATATTCTTCAGAGGGTCGGTGTGGACTTGGGCCGAATGGCCTGTTTCCACATATTAGGGATTCTATGATCTTTGAAGTGGGGAGAAGAAAAGAGGGATGTACAGGTAGATGGAGATATTTCCAAAGCTTAGAGCTAAATCAGCTAAAGGCAGGGTCACCAATGAAAGAGGGATTGAAATCAGAGAACTTCAACAAATCAAAGGAACACAGATGTCTCAGAATTGCAAGACTGGAAGAAATTAAAAAGATAGACAGGCAAATATATGGAAGAATTTGAAAACCAGAACAATAATTTATTTTGAAAAGACATTGTGCAAATGGGAACAAATGTAGAACAGCAGGCACATTGGTGATAAGTGCACATGTATTGGTGCAAGTTAGGACACGAGGAGCTGAGTTTTGGATGGTCTTAAGTTACAAATGGTAGCATGTGGGAGGCTGGTCATTAAATTCTAGACCTATAATGCACATGCTTGATTAGAGCTAAATGTTTTTCTCTAACAGTGCCACTTAACAGCAAATTGGAAGTAAACAAGCTTCAACAGCTTTGAACTCGATAGACAATACTTAGTGTGGAAATAAGTACAGTATTTATTTCATACCCAAGGAAGTCACGAGCTCTCAATCTTCCTGATGAGTCACAGTCTGAGTTCCAGTTCCTCAAGTGTTTTATTTATACACCAAAAGCGAAACAAAAAACATATTTGAAAGGAGTAATTTTTAAAAATATAGAAGACAATTCAAAACTCCTTTGTAGATCATAATACAAGGCCCCCTCAGCAGAAACAAATGTTTGTCATTGCAAAAATCTCAGAGCAGCAAAAAGTAGAAATATTCTGACCAAAACTTTTAAATATATTGAAGGTTAATTTCACGTGCCCTTTGATCACTTCCTTAACCATATAACTACTACAAATTAAGAAAAAATTCAATCTTTGATCTGAAGTGATCTGACTGAACTAGAATTGGCTTTGATACCTCCAAGCTCCTGCTCATTACCTTAACTATTCAAACCCAAAACTTTTTAACAATGTGCCAACTCAATGCTGAAGAACCACCACTTGAGGGCAAGCACCATCTGTGCAACCACAGCCAGAGGGAATGAACATCTTCAAAACTGCTTGTTTTCCAACATTGATTCTGCTTTACTTTAAGTTGCTTAATTTGGTAGATTTTTATATCACTTACATGGTTTGATTTTATTTTTGATTTTTGCTTAAGAAAAATTCTGTACTGCCATTCAACAATTAAAACAGTCCCATATGTCAAGTTTCTTTAAACAATTAGATTTTCACAAATTTTCCAAATTGGAGTTGTACAAAACCTAGGCCCTATAATGTTATTATAAAACTCTCTGTAAACAGACATTCAAAAACCCCATATAATTGGAGAATAAACTCCTGTCAGGAACCTTGCATAAGAAAGTTCCCGATTAGAAATGCCCTTCCTGCAACACTAATAATGCCAGGTTCATAAATATATTGCACAAGTAAAACTCAGTTGCCACAGTAGTGTTGGCACTAGTTTATTCACATAACAGCTCCCATGCAAGTGTTCAAATGATACACCATCTTAAGCATGTGAATGTTATCTACACCTGTGAATTATGTGGTATGTAGTCCTTTAAAGCCGCAAATCTGATCACCAAACAGAACTTCATAACACCACTAATTAATTCAAGTAATGCACCAAGTAGAAAATGCTTTGAAATTTTAGGATTTAGATTAGAAGCACCTGGGAAATCACCAACCGACTCTCCTTTTAAAGATTGCATATATCACTGTTATAAATCCAAAGCAATATGGACTTGATAGCATACATCACTATATAAAAGTAATACATTGTTAATTTCAGACCAAAACATACACACTTGTCGTCAAATTCAGTTGATTCAACAGCTGCATGTGCTCCCACCATTCAAAATGGATCTGCAAGTGTCTTGGTATACAGGACAAACTGCTCTCCAAGGACAAAGCACTGACGGAATTGCATTGTTGAGATCAACAGTACAAAAAAAATATATTGTTGCAATTTACTGAAAGAGTGGAAAAGGTTACATTTAATTCTGAATGGTCTTGACAATATGAATGTGGAAGGGATGTTTGCTCTTCTGGTTGAATTCAAAATGGTAAAACATACCTAGAAATTAGCAATACATTTTTAGGATAAACAAAAAAGTCACCATTCCTGGCACCATCTCAGGTACCCAGGTCCAAAATCATGGGTACAAAAATGTCTGGGTTAGGTGAATTGGCCATGCTAAATTGCCTGTAGTGTTAGGTGAAGGGGTAAATGTTGGGGAATGGGTCTGGGTGGGTTGCGCTTTGGCGGGTCAGTGTGGAATTGTTGGCCGAAGGGCCTGTTTCCACACTATAAGTAATCTAATCTAAAATTGAAAAAATCAAGAAATAAGTTAGAAGTTCAACATTACAGTCCTTTTTTAGCCATGGGCATGCAGATGCTCCACGCTTGGCTTTACTTATGAGGGCTTGCACGCCCTGGGCATGCACTCATCTATGTTGCCAACACCTCACTGACTGCTAGAATCCCATCTGGGCTCACCAGCCACCTCACTGCCAACTGAGAGAGTTCATTATTTAAGGCAGAGATAGATAGATACCTTTGCCTAACAAGAATTTAAGGTTATCGAGCATAGATGGGAATGTAGAATTCAAAACACAAACAGATCAGTCATGATCTTATTGACTAGCGGAACAGGGTTTTTGCTTCAATGGCCTTTTTTGTTTCTAATTTGTACACTTGTGAAAATCTCAAATTCACTCAACCAGTCTGTTCATGGGGTCTCATTTACCAGAATAGACAAGCCATTATTTGGCCATCTTGCCCATGTCAACAAATGCATCAAATTCCACAGTTTCAAGTTTCTATATCCCAACTCAGTATAAAAATCCCATTTTCCAACCACAGGAATGCCAAAGGACTAACATCATTCCCCGAGATGAAATGATAGATGAAGATACAGTAGATGGAGAATGCAGTGAATCTGATCAGAAAGTGTGTCAATGTATCATGTAGAAAACTACTGGACAAAATGAAGAGACAGAATTAGGAGAGAAGCAAACTGAATTAAACATTGGTTGGAAAAGAGATAATTATCAAGGGAAATGTGTCAAAGATTGGAGTAGGTAGTGGGATCCCATAGGATTTCTGCTCAATGAAACACCTACTGGCTGAGAAAAGCAAAACAAAAAGCCATTTTCTTAGCTGCCAATGTAGAAAGCAACCAAAACATCCCATTCATAGCTAAAACTAAAAGAAACTTTAAACAGTTACTGCTAGAGAAAAAAAAAGTTAAGTAAACTAATGGGATTAAACGTTGGCAAGTGGCTACAGAAAAATAATAGATGCACTGGCTGTAATGTTCTTAAAAATTTCCAGATTCTGGAAAGGATCCAAGGGATTGAAATACCACAAATTTCATGCTTCGTCACAAATGGAGAAAAAGCAGGAAAGCTAACAACTGCCACTGGAAAATTAGCAATAGGACATTTAGACAATCAAAGTATGACAGATTTAACATTATTTCACAAAAGAAAAGTTTGAAAAATTTTAGATTTCAAGTACAGGATGTTGGTTAGGCCACATTTGGAATATTGCGTGCAATTCTGGTCTCCTTTCTTAATGAAGGACGTTGTAAAACTTGTAAGGGTTCAGAAATGATTTACAAGAATGTTGCCAAGGTTGGAGGATTTGATCTATAGGGAGAGGTTGAATAGGCTGGGCTGTTTTCCCCTAGAGCGTTGGAGGCTGAGGGGTGACCTTAGAGGTTTACAAAATCATAAGAGGCATGGATAGGATAAATTGACAAAGTCTTTTCCCTGGGGTGGGGAGTCCAGAACTAGAGAGCATAGGTTTAGGGTGAGAGGGGAAAGATATAAAAGAGACCGAAGGGGCAACTTTTTCACGCAGAGGGTGGAGCTTGTATGGAGTTTAGAATGAGAAGTGATCATATTGAAGTACGAGATTCTGACAGGACTTGGCACACTAGATCTGAGAGAATATTTTCTTTTTGGGGCAACCTATAACTGGAGGGCATAAATGGTCTCTCAATTTAAGATAGAAAGGAGGAGGAATTGGAGAGTCATAAATATTCAGAATGCTCTACCACAGACAGCTGTGAAATTAATGAATATAGGCATGAATTATAGATTTTTGAACTACAGCGGAGTTGAAGGTTATGGAGATCAGGCCGAAAAAGTGGAGTTGAAGCCAAGATAAGCTTAGCCACCACGTTGCTGAATGGCAGAACAGTTTGCAGATGCGTTACTACCTACTCCCACTCTTGTTTCTCACCTTTCTACACAGGCCAGATATACCACAGCCAAATAGAATGCAATTCCTCCAGTTCTGCATCAGCACAGACAACAGAACCACCAACATCTTGTCAAACAACTCCCTGCTACCTATTGCAACAGTGACACTTTATCCTATTTCCCACACCAGCAACCTTAGCATCATCTGCACTACACTTCAATTTACACTGCAAGTGCACACCACTATAACAGGCTTGTCTATAGAACCTTTTAACCAATGGATAGAGAAGATTGTCAACCCATCAACATGGTCTGGATTTGAATTTCCTTTAGTTTGTGATCAGAGTCTTCAATGGTAATATCAAAGAACTGATAACACACATACAAAAATATCATATCAAGTATGAACACTGAACTTTCACCTTTAGAGCCAGGGATGAATTGGAAGCTTGTCAAATAATGAAAGTTCCTTGCTATAGGAAGTTTACACATACAAAACACTAGCAACACACAACATAACTAAAACATTGGCCAAGTTTAGCTACTGGCAGTTTCAAAGTCTTTAGCGATGGGTCACAAATGTCAGAGCACAGCCTCAGCAACAGTTAGGCAGATCAAGTTAAGAAAAGGATAAGCGACCTTGAATCCAAGAAATTTTAACCCACAAGTTGCAATCTCCCTCTCAAAATTGTATTAGTGTGGCCAGTTGCCAATGTTGTTCATCAGGCAACCTCAGCTGGGGACTGAAGAAAGGCATGAGGATAGTTTTGGAGTCAGGTCTCAGTGCAAATATTGACACAATTCCAGGACAGGGAAGGCCTTAACTTTGTACATGGGGAGCATAGCAATACAAACATGCAAAAAAAAACCCTTTATGTCTTCAGGACATTCGGCCTACACTGACCTTCTCATTTAAAGAACCGCCTATCCAAACCCAAATCCAAACGGGGAATCCTTACTTAAAGTTAAAATCAGAATTTATGTGGGTTCTGACAGCAGGATTTTAATCCATTATCAGGATAGCAGGTTATGGATGGAGGTGGATTAGAATTTCAAAGCAAACGAATGTAATTGAATATTAGGAAGTCTGCAAGGCCATAAATATAATGGTATAAATTCATTTATAGGCATTAAAAACTATTTCTCAGCTTCAATCTGATAGACAGGGCCATAATGGTTGCATATTAAAGAGATGGAAATATGCATAACCTCTAAAGCAGACTGATCGCAAATTTACTAGTTATGTAAAGTGGTTTTCGCAAGACATGAAAATGCCAAAAAAAAACCACCACCCAGCTTTACCCTTATAGAAATACCAAAAATCAATTCCACTTCTCAGATCAAGGGCAGTTGCATGTGCACAATGAATGCTGGCCCAGCCAGTGATGCTTACATCCCAATAAAAAAACAACTCTGGCCCACCCAGTTTACAGCAAATTTAACACCACTTCCCTATTGTTAAATTAGAGCTAAAAGAATCAAAAGGGTATGGAGTAGGATGATTGGCCAGGTTTGGAGGGCCAAATGGTCTACGCCTGTTCCTTTTTCTATGTTAGCACGTGTTATCTAACAAAAAAAATGGAATAACTTAAGCAACTGAAGTGTGAAATTAATTGGCATAATTTACAACTCACCAGGCGCACAGAAAATTATAACCAGGTTGCCACTGCTGTGTACAAACCTGCATGTCTTAAAGATGTAGCTCTCTTTACTGATAAGAATTCATAAAAGAAGTGCTACGGAGTACTATCAGTGGAGAAAATTTGCTCAAATCAAGGTAAACATTTTATTTTCAGTTTAGAAATTCAACTTAAAACCTAGAAAGTGAAAACTTATTAATGTAACTTATTTCAAGTATGGTTATGTTTTATTAAAATGAACAATCCATACAAATTCTGAATTATTAGCAAGTAATTGAGCTAGTAAAGACAGTCAGAGTGGACAAAAAGGGGCAGTCTCCATTCCTTGGCTGTGCAAGATTAGCTAACTCATACAATATGAAAATTAGGTTGTGATAAATGTGCAGGAATGCCAAAGACTAAGAAACATTGGCAGGTCTTACCCCTTTCTACTCTGTAATGTCTCAATGAATAGCAAATGCGGTTGTCCTGTCAAATAGATCAACATGATGGATGACTTTGCAAGGCACTCATGAAATTGTATGTTGCATAAATATAATGAATAGATGGTTGGGGGAGGGTACATGGTAAACAATATGACATTTATGTGACTAATATGTAAAATAGAAGCAGACAGATTGCAAGCATAAGACAGACAAACACTTTAAATGAAGCTTAAGCTAGTTAATACCAAGCTCAAAACAACAAAGCCCAGCTCCAATAAACAGCAGCAGCTAAGGTTCTAGCATACTTACGTTACCAAGCAGATTAGGCAGAGTGTGGTTTCCTGTAGTAGTAACTAATACCTCTTAGAACTTTAAGAATGGAGAAGTGGGTTCATTCACATATTTCATCTTTACTGCAGCTATTTTAACCACAGGGACCTCCAGCTTCGGTCACATGTAAAACACTAGCTATACATTACTTCTTTCTGGAACTTTTAAAAATTAATTTTAAAAATGGCTTTGTAATAATTAGATTGCACTTGCATTAGTAGATACACTGCAATCTTACTTGATACTCACACTGAGTGCTTAAGCCAAATTAACTTGTCTGACCAAAAAGCTTCCTGTTGTCTGTGTTTCCTCCTCTGACTTTATTCACTTTCCTCTACTTATACCATTGTTTAATTATTAAACGATTTTCAGCAAGTTGCTTTTAAAATTCTGACAAGTGAATGAGGAATAATCACTATCTTACAAACTAGTACCTTTGCTCATCTCTAAATCGATTCCAGTACAGCCAGAAGTTCAAAACAACTTCTTTGATCTTTCCAAGTTACACAAAATATTCTCCAACCCATTCTTTCTCCTCCTTGTACCCTCAGTCTTGTCATTCAGACTTCAAAACAATGCTGCCCAATACACTCACTACATGTGGTGAATTGGCCACAAGTATATAATGAAGCAATAGTCTTCACCAGGTGAGAGATTTCAACCAGATGGACATTAGCCCATTTCACCGAGGATGTGATTTCAGACTGTGACACAGTCTGTTGCCATGTAAGAAAAAAAACAAGAAAATCTTGCAGGAAAAATACTGAACATTTAAAAACTGGGCCCTAGCTCTGTTTTAGGTTTGCAACAAAGAGCCCTCAATGAAGGAAGTGAAAGCGTGTGGAAATATTTTAGTTACTGCACAACATGAAGCTATGTAATAAGTGGCTACTGTGACAAAATTGTTGCTGCCACAGTACAATACACACTGACCAGCTTTAATGGTATTCCACAATCCCAGTGCATCTCTAGGAGATTGTTTGCAAGATTTACCCCATCCTTTGCATACGTTACATATCACATGGCAAACATAGTGACCAGATTAACAAGATGCTAACATAAAATACTGCTCTAAACCACTCTTGTCCTGTGAAGCCACAGCAGTTTTACATTTCTCTTAAAATGTTCAGAACTTTAAAAATCTAAATTTAACAAACCTAAATACCCTATCCACACAAGCACATCACCATACATATGAGTGCTTGAAGGTAGCACAGGATGCAAAAAGCAGGAAAACCAAAGATATGAGGAATTCTGGCCTCCACACACATCTCGGGGCATTTTGATAATGACATAAAAATAAAGTGCCAAATGCTTCAAGATGCCAATATTACTCGCAAAAGCAAGAAAGTTGGGAACATACACAACATGGCCGAGGAAAATTTGTTAATGGGTGACAAAGAAAAAGAGACCTTTCTGAAGTTTAAAACTCTATTACTGAAAACAAACTGAATTTCAATCAATTGTTTTGAAATAACTGCAAGCACAAAGGAGAAAAGATGAATATATTGTATCAAATGGCTCATTGACAGTGCTAAAGGTGTGGAACAGATGTGCATTTGAAATTGGTTGGCAAATTAGAGGATTGAACATGAAAGATTTTCAGTGAAAGCAGTAAATCAAGACACAAGTGGTTATAGGTCAGCAATGTATATAGTCTGCATGGATTATAATATTCAAAGTCAGAAACTGCTGGAAAATTTTGTTTCTGATTTCCACAGTTCTTTGGTTTTTCATTTGTAACATTCAACTTTTTCATCTGATTTGGTGTGTTTGACAAGATGAAGAGGTGAACATTGAGAGGGCCTTAAAAGATAGGAGCTAATCAGTGAAAACAATTTTTAAAAAATTTTTATTTTAACATACAGCTGTTACAGTTAACTAAGCTTTAATTTAAGTGTATCAAGATGAAGGGGCCTATTCCAAAGATTTTTTTCCGAGTATTACCTACTGCCCTGAATGAGGGAGAGGATGTCTAGTACAAACAGGAAGAGAAAAGCAAATGCAATTTTAAAGTCCTCAAGCTGCAAAAGTAAATCGTGAGTCACTAGCTGTTTTCTTGCTTCCTTATTAGTAGGAAATTTGTACAATCCAAAGTTCTTGGCAAATATTGGCTTTCCCAGTTGCTTAACCATGAGAAAAATCTTTTGACAAATAAGACACAGGAAGAGAGATGGGAAAGAGAACAAACCTTCCCAGATCTATTATGAAGAATTTATATTCTTCACTTTGCTAAGTAGGGTCCATTTGTGTAGTCCAGAGTCTGTCATCATTGCCTGTAAAGTATTCAGCTTGGAAGAGAAATGTTGCATCTCCCAATATTCAAATTTATGAAAAGTATAAATTAAACAGGATTCAGATTTCATGTCTTCTGGATTTCACAGTTTTTGAATGAAATTGTAATTTCAATGCAGCCAGTTTAATGCACTCTCTGGATTTATTCAATCTTGGTTCAGGTCTTCATAGCTGCCATTTTAGATCAATATCATTTTAAAACACTTTAGTTCATCATGGTGGTGTCTGGCATTAAAATCAGATTAAAAGGTTGAATGTTACAATTGAAAAACCAAAGAACTGCGGAAATCAGAAACAAAATTTCCCAGAAACTCCTGACCTTGAATTTTATAATCTATGTTGAACTTTATCATGACAACTTCCCACCTCTAACCTGGGATACAAACAATATTGGTCCTGTCTGTTTACAGTCAGTCTAAGTCAATACTAGATCAATATGAAAGAACACAAAAATTGAAGTGACAACACACACATTCTGCACTGTCTTCATCCTAACATGGGTGACCAGCTCACTGAACTGTGCCATTTTACCCAACACTTAATGTTGAAGTGTGTGTGTTTAGATATCAACTGAACACCAAGTTATGATTTGCCCATCTCCAAGCTAAGCTGTTCAGTTTTGAAGATAGTTCATATGGTACCAAGAGGGTGCTGCAGCATATGAAGTCAAGCCCACAGGTTTTTAGCAGTGCAAGTGATAAAGCAGCAGAAAAACCTGATTTGTTCTGAAAAACAAATAAATGCAATTTTACGCCAAAGCACAATTCTATCTGCTCAGAACTGTCAAAAAGAGCCTGAAGGAATTTTAAAAAGGGGTAAAAAAAATTGAATGCTTATCCCAGCCAACTCTGCTTACCCAAGCTTAGAAAGTCGGTGCAGTGAAGACAAACAAGGCTTCCGCTCTTGATGGGCACATGCATACCTAGGTAAACGGCAAATGGAAAAGGATCCATGCTCACCATTCATTATACAATAGCTTATTGTGGCCACAGATACATGAGCAGGGAAATTTTATTGACTGTACCTCAAGAAACAGGTTCAGAATCCAGAGTGATGGGAATATAACAACACCTTAAGCAAAGCCAACTGTAAAACATTTTAAAAATAACATGAGGACACAGCTCATCACAACAATTTCACAACAGGACATCCTGCTTTCTCAAGTTTCAGATGAACTGATCTTTCATAGCATGACAATAACATTTTCAGTAGAAAACCTTTACTGATCGTTAAAATGTGACCAAACATAAATGTCTACCATTTCATAATTCTCTCGAATATGCATGATTTGGGAAAGTAGCAAAGATTGTTATTTTATCATTAATAATTTAAAAGTCTTCTGCAAGAGTTTCAGAAATTGAAGTCACCCCAGCCGCAGACCTTGCAGTTTAATATTTAAAAAGGTGCTGGATGTTATAAAGGCACTTGCACATAAGATTCATAAAAGCACTCAGGTAGTGAACAAAACCAGCATACCTGATGCTAACATAACATGCAGTTGTGAACTTTTCTATAGACACTACACAAACTGAATAACTTTAGGTGCCCATTCAGTCTTTTGCAAATATGCACATTTTTCCATGGCAATTTGCTACCCTGCGTATATTTATCTTAAACGCAATTTCCATATGATCCTGCAATAGTAAATACAATTGGTTCTGATATAATGTGATAGCTTGGTCCTTGTGCAGTCTTGCGTTATAAGAAAATTCTGCAGTAGCTGCACCATTTAAACTAACAGGGCCGGAATCATGCTATCTTCGAGGAGAAAGTGAGGTCTGCAGATGCTGGAGATCAAAGTTGAAACTTTATTGCTGGAACAGCACAGCAGGTCAGGCAGCATCCAGGGAACAGGAGATTCGACGTTTCGGGCACAGGCCCTTCTTCAGGAATCAGGAATCCTGAAGAAGGGCCTGTGCCCGAAACGTCGAATCTCCTGTTCCCTGGATGCTGCCTGACCTGCTGTGCTGTTCCAGCAAGAAAGTTTCAACAACGGAATCATGCTATAGCCAGTGCAGGTAAGGCAAGTTCACATTCTGCAAATAATGGTCTAAATTTTTCAATCACATTAAAGCACATTCGCGTTAAAGAAACACTTTATAGCAGAATCAATCGTAGGCTCATATTCTCTGGGTCTAAAGGCAATGCCAGCTGCAGATCAAAAGCCCATTGTCATGATCTCAGCTGATGTTACTAATTGATAAGTCAGATCCAAAAACAAAATCTAATCAGATTTCATCATAGGTCATTAAAATCTTGCTCATTCTAGACTCCCAAGTTACTGGTTTCATGTTTTCTCTGTGGTTGTGAACCCCCAGAGTATAAACAAGCTTCTTTAATATTCAAGAAGCCATACACTGGTTTACAGTCATGGCTTTGGAAACAGTGACATAGTTTATTATTAAATCTCTTCAATGGAATAATGTGCACAATTCTGGTCTCCCTCCTATAGGAAGGATGTTGTGAAACTTGAAAGGGTTCAGAAAAGATTTACAAGGATAATGCCAGGGTTGGAGGGTTTGAGCCATTGGGAGAGGCTGAATAGGCTGGGGCTGTTTTCCCTGGAGTATCGGAGGCTGAGGGGTGATCTTATAGGCGTTTATAAAATCATGAGGGACATGACTATGGTAAATAGGGTAAATTTCCTTGGGTGGTGGAGTCCAGAACTAGAGGTCACAGGTTTAGGTAAAAAATATGAAAGTGCCAGAAGGGGCAACATTTTTCACACAGAGGGCGGTGTGTGCACAGAATAAACTGCCAGAGGAAGTGGAGGAGGCTGTTACAATTACAACATTTAAAAGGCATCTGGATGGGTATATGAATAGGAAAGATTTAGATGAATATGGGGCAACTGTTGGCAAACAGGACTAGATTAGTTTAGGATATCTGGTCGGCATGGACGAGTTGGACCAAAGGGTCTGTTTCCATGCTGTATGACTCTATGACAAAGAGAGACCAACACCTATATGATTCCAAATTAAAATCCCAACTCAAAAAAAACACATACGCACCTAAAATCTCATTCTCATGTTAGTTTGCTCAAATGATTTCACGCAAGTCAAATGGTCAAGTTCACACCTCACCCCCAGAATTTGAGCACAAAACACACTAAGTGTAGTGTTGAGAGGGTGCCGAGCTGGCTTAAAAATGGTACCAAGATGTTAGTAGAGTATTGGTTGAGCAATTACGATGAAGTATGAGGTGTATCATGCTACAAATATAAAATGCCTTTAATATAATGAAATATCCCAAGGAATTTAAGAGGAGTTATTAGCAAAGCAAACTATGACATCAACCATCTGAGGAAAATCAGCCTGTGTACCCAGTCCTGATTGCTTTTGATTCTAGAAGGTGCACATTTCTGGAATAATTTATCATTTAAGATAGTGACTCCAAATCTCATCACTTTCAAAAAGAGGGCACAGGATACCGATCGAGTGTTTTCACAATATCAGAACCATGAAAACAGACTAATCAGCTATTATCTTCTAAGTACACTGGCAGCCAGTTTTCAGACAGGAAGACTGTACCTACATTATATACATGATCTAGTAATCCATTTTGGAGATGTAAACTGATAGATTGAGTGTTGGCAAGGAACTGAGAGGACTCCCTGATTGAGTACCTTCAGATCTTTTACGTATATCTGAACAGACAAATTGAGGCTCTCTCCATCAACTTGTGAAAGAAAGCACTCCTGACAGCTCTGCACCCTCTCAATGCTGCACTTAGTTTGTTTTGCGCTCAAGTTCTGGGGGTGAGGTGTGAACTTGGCCATTTGACTCTAGTGAAATCATTTGAGCAAACTAATATGAGAATGAGATTTTGATTTATTTTTTCCTCTCCCCAATTTGGGATGTTCTGCTGTGCCAACTTAACTTACTTTGGGCACCTCAGGTGCAAAATCATTTGCAAGACCATGAGAAATAGAAACAGGAATAGGCTGTCTGGCCACTTGAGTGTGCTCCACGATTCAACATTCTCACATCCACTTTCATATCTTCTGCTCATAATTCTCTTTTCCCTGTCTGATCAAGAATCTATCTCAGCCTTAAACACATACATAGACTCTGTCTCCACAGCTCCCTGTACCAAGGAGCTCCAAAGATACTCTACCCTCTGTGGAAAGATATTACTCCTTGTCAGTCTTAAATTGGCATTCCTTTATTCTGAGACTATACCATCAGATCCTAGTCTCCCACGAGTGGTACCACCCTCTCAGCATTTACCCTGTTGAGCCCCTTAAGAATCCTATAAAGTAAACAGTTGCGGTCCCAGCATTGATTCTTGTGGAACTCAGCAGGTTAGGTTACCAGCCTGAGGAAGAATCCTTACCTCATTTGCAGTTTCTTGCCCATTAGCTAATTCTCTATGTAAATATACTCCCTGCAAGACCATGGGCTCTTATCTAATGACTTAACCTTTTGGGAGTCACTTTATCCAACACCTACTGCAAGTCCAATGCAACACATTTACTGGTCCCTTGCTATTCAATTTGGTTGAAGTTTCCTTGTAAAACTCTAATTACATGATTTCCCTTTCATGAAGCCATGCTGACTCTGCTTGATTTGAGCTTTTGAAAAGATTTGTAGCTTAGGTTGTGGGCGAGGTGATGAAATGTCTGCAAAAAAAAAAACACACCAACTCGGTGAATGAATCTATGACAGAGATTATGATTTTCCAAAAATTCAGTCATTACTTCCTTAATAACTTATTCCAACAATAGATATAGGGGTGTCATGCTGGAAATTTTCCAATCCTCCATTACTTTTCCAGAATCCAAGAAATTTTGGAAAATTACATTAATTAATCCATAGGCTTTGTGGCTATTTCTTTTGGGATCCTCAATGCATGCCATCAGGGCCAGGGATATTATCTGACCTCAGCCCTACTAATTTGTCTCAAGCTTCTTCTAGAGAATTAATTGTGATCTGTATAAATCTTCACTTTAGGCATCGAGAGAGAAGTGGGGCAAAGAGGTGACAAGAAACACATGAGGAGGAGATATGGTGGCTCAGTGGTTAGCACTGCTACCCTACAGCACCAGGGACCCGGGTTCGATTCCACCTTGGGTGACTGTCTGTGTGGAGTTTGCATATTTCCCCACGTCTGTATGGGTTTCTGCTGGGTGCTCCAGTTTGCAGGTTTTGCAGGTTAGGTGGACTGGCCATGCTAAATTGCCCATAGTGTTCAGGGATGTGCAGGCTAGATGGGTTAGCCAGGGGAAATATAGGGTAGGGGGATAGGCCTAGGTGGGATGCTGTTCAGAGGGTCACTGTGGACCAGTTGGGCTGAATGTCCTGTTTCCACACTGTTTGGATTCTATGATTCTATTCTAGGACATACAGAAGTATGTATAAAGGTCAGGGCTGGGAGATTTTAATGCTCCTGACCAAATTGTTGTGTGATTGAATTGTCCATTAACACCCTCAGGATCCAACTACATTGGCTTCTGAAAAATATGAATATCAGTGACAGCATTGAACGACTGGCTGCTTAGACAATTTTATTTGAGAGTACACTTGATTGAAGTGATTCTGTACATGTGAATCAGCTGTTTGGGAGAAAATTAATTGTCAAACATTGAAGATTGTTTTTACTGGGACCAGGGAGAAACCTTAGCTAAAGGGATTTGCTCTATGCTTCTTGGCAGTTGCTTAGGGAGTGTTATTGACACAAAAAAAATTGAAAAACAAAAAACATCTCTGACTCAACCAACCGTATATGGGCATTAGCTTGGAATAGATTGCACTCTGTATTTAGTCCACTGAGCACATTATTGTTTAAAATATTTGACTCTAAAGCCAACAGAAATTGGAATTATGACAAACTTCAGTTGAACTAGTAGACGGCAGATTGGTTGTCACCTGATGACAACCACCCGATGAAGGAGCAGCACTCCAAAAACCAGTGCTTCCAAATAAACCTATTGGACTATAACCTGGTGTGTGATTTTTAACTTTGTTTACCCCAGTCCAACACCAGTTTCTTTTTGATTTGGAAATGCTGAGTATCAATTTATGAGATTAAACGTAAAATAAAGTGTCAATCAACATGCTCGGTTTTGTGCTGATGACTGCAATATAAGCAAAGTATACATGGCCTTCAACTCACCAGAGCCCTGAAGTACATCAGAATTAGGTGGTTACAAATGTGTATTCCATTTGAAAAAAAGTTTAATAGATTACGAGTTTACAGAACTATGAAATGAAAACTAAATGACATTGAAATGCAAAACCATGCTTCTTCCAACTGCTTTGTTCTTAAATAATTTCCATTTCATCTGGTGTTTTCTGTAGTCTAGGAATGACCATAATTCTGTTTAAGCACTGTTATACTTTAAAATGGTCATAAAGAAAAAATTAAAATGATTATATGAAAATGGTTGAATGTTCTCCTTTTATTATAGCCTCAGGATAAAAATATTCTAGATGTGATCATTGCTTTGCAATAATCTCCAACCTATATCTTCACGGCTGTGAAATCTGTGCAAGTTGGTTCAAAAGACAGTGCTCTCACAGCTGGTCACAAATGGACAGAAAACCTGTCAAATTCACTAGGACAGCCAACAGGAAGAGCAGGTGGAAAATTACATTAAAAAAAAACCTTGAACAACACAGCATTTCTCTTTTGGTAGCTGTTTTATTTGCAGTTTCTGTCCAGCTCCCCTGTGCCTCGTGCATTCTCAAAATTAAACACAGAAGAGGAAAGGGCCATATCCGGATGTCCTGTATCATTAGAAAAATACTTTGCCAATATCATCACAATAAGCTTGCATCATACAACTCAAACTCTTCTGCTTCCCCAAGCATGCGTACTGGTGGGTAATTGTAGCTTTCACTGACAACCTGCATTATTAAAGTACTTACAAGAGAGTAAAGTGTTTCACAGGAGAGTTTTCAAACAAACGTTTCACAAACTATGAGGAAAAACGTCCAAAAACATGGTGACAGAAATAGGTTTTAAGTAGCATCACGAAAAAGGGCGAGTCGTTTAGTTCAGGAACTCCAGCTTTAACAGCCTAGACAACCGAAGAAACAACTAGGAAAAGTAGACTCACAATAGGGATGTGCAAAATTGCACTGTCAGGCTGAGAGTCAATGACCGAACGGAGTGAGAGGTAAATACAACTTTGCGAATATTAGGATACAGAGTTTGGCTGAGTGGCTACCAATTCTTGAATACATGCAGGAATGAGTCCTCACCTGCCACATTGCACACATCCTCCATTTTACTGTCACAGTTTTTGTTCTTTCTCTGTTAGCTTCCCTTAAAAATCTCAACCATGCTCCTAACTGACACACCTCCACTACAAGTAATTTGCACTTACATTCTATATTCAACAAGGCTTTCTATTTCTGTAGCTTTGTCATCCCTCCTCTAAGCTCAGCTGTTACTTCTATTACAAATACAAAGTCTGGCGAAAAATGACGTGCTTCTCTGACAAAGGAATAATAGCACAGCAGTAAATGATTAAAGCACTCTTAAATTTAGTCCTCTTTAAATCAATATAGAATCTCTGAGGACAACATCCTCTGATAATTAGTGGCCTTTGAGCAAGTTATCAGACTACAAAGTGTGACCAGTGGGAGGATAGGGAGGTTTCCACTAAAGCCGCACAATTGCCACCAAATATCAACACAAACATCTTCACAGAACGTTGTTCAACAGTCAGGTTTGGAAACTTGATCCACTTTGCTCCTTGTGCTCCACTTTCAACACAGATACTGAGGAAACCAGGAACATTCAAATCAACCCCAGTCTGCTTTCCTTCCTTTCTCATCACCCACCCTGAACAGGTTGATTAGAAAAATAGGTTAAATAAAAGCCAAAGTTCCAGTTTCCTTAATTACTTGCTCCACCTGCATGTCAATTCATTGCACATAGAACAGAAGAACATAGTAAGGTTTGATCACATGAGATCTCGGGAGAGATAGCCAATTAGATACATAATTGGCTTGACAGTAGGAGATTGTGATGGTAGAGTTTTGTCTTCCGGGCTTGTGCCGCAAGGATCAGTACTGGGTCCACTGCCGTTTATTATTAACATAAACAATTTGGATCAGAAAATAGGAGGCATGTTAGTAAGTTTGGGGATGACACCAAAATTGGTGGCATAGTGGACAGTTAAGGTTATCTAAGAGTACAATGGGATCTTGATCAACTAGGCCAGTGGACTTCGGAATGGCAAATGAAGTTTAATTCAGATAAATGTGAGATGTTGCATTTTGGTCAGAGAAACCAAAACAGGACGTACACAGTTAATGGTAGGGCCCAAAGAAGTGTTGAGAGAGAACTGGGAGTGCAGGTACATAGCTCCTTGAAAGTGGTGGCAAAGGTAGACAGGTTGGTGAAGAAAGCTTTTGGCCTTCATTGATCACGACACTGAGTACAGGGGTTGAGACATCATATTATGGCTGTACAAGGCATTGGTAAGGCCACATTTGGAATACGGTGTACAATTCTGGTCACCTTGCTACAGGACAAAAAAGATTTACAAGGAATTTAGCATGATTAGACGGTTTGAGTTATTAGGACACACTAGATAAGCTGGGACTTTTTCCCCTGGAGCACAAGAGGTGAGGGCTGACCTTACAGAGAATTATAAAATTATGAGGAGAATAAAGAAGGTGAAGGGCAAA
Organism: Chiloscyllium plagiosum; assembly: GCF_004010195.1. NCBI lineage: Eukaryota > Metazoa > Chordata > Chondrichthyes > Orectolobiformes > Hemiscylliidae > Chiloscyllium > Chiloscyllium plagiosum. Next base: position 30,220,125 of record NC_057730.1, read on the forward strand.
TATCTTTTCCCCAGGATAAGGGAATCTAAAACTAGAGGGCATAAGTTTAAGGTGAGGGGGAAAGAGTTCAAAGGCACCTGAGGGACAATGTTTGTCCACACAGAGGATGGTGCATATATGGAACAAGCTGTCAAAGGAAGTGGTAGAGGTAAATACAATTACAATATTGAAAAGACATTTGGACGGGAACATGGATAAGAAAGGTTTAGAGGGGTATGGGCCAAACAACGGCAAATGGGACTAGTTCAACTTAGGTAACTTGGTCGGCATGGAGGAGTTGAGCTGAAGGGCCTGTTTCTGTGCTGTATTATTCTTGAAACATAAGGTCCAGAGTATAAAAGCTGGCGTTTCAGCTATTCACTGAGACTGTAAAAAGCTCTGGTTGTAACCAGAACCAGAACATTGTATTCAGTCTGGGCCATCATATTCTAGAAGGATGAAAGAATCCTTAACAGAATTATCATAATGATTCCAGGGATGAGAGATTTTAGCTATAAGACTATGTTGAAGAAACAGGATTTGTTCTCTTTGGAGCAAAGGTGAATGAAAATATATTTGATAGAAGTGTACAAGCTTATGACAGATTCAGATAAGGTAGAAAAAGAAAAGCTGTTCTTATTGCTGATGGCACAAGAACTAGCAGCATAGATTCAAGGTTTTGGTCAAGAAGTGCAGTGGGACTAAGAAGAAAAACTTTCATGCAACCAGTGATAATGGCAGCACGCAGAACACGCAGCCTATAGAGATGGTGGAAGCAGAAATGATTTTAAAACATCTGTGTGCTAACAGGGGGAGGGACAGCGGGTAAATTTGTCAACATTACAAAATGCTTATAAACAGGCAGTAAATGTTAGGCTATTTATCCGCACAGGCTATCACAGCTAACTGTGAGCTTAATTTCTTTCCATATGCCCTTCCCATAAATTATTCAATACTGATCTCAAGTGGATATTCTTTGCCTTTCCACTTCCACTCCTTCCCCCATCATCCCCTTAATCTTATTGGGACTGAAGCAAATTGTGGTGCTATAGGTGTACATGAACTACATAGCGTTATGTCTGTCTGTATGCGTGCTATTTTAGTGATATAGATTATTGCCAAGCCTGCATTTGGTTCTTAGTTGGTTGCAGTAATAATGTTGATTAGTTTGTAGTGCAGCGGTGTGGAAAAATGTTGACTAATTTGTAAGCCTGATTTTAATAAACACAGTAGTCTTTAATATTCACCTTGTGATCAAACAAACCCTTTTGGAAGGAAATTTGCTGTCTAATGACAGCTTGCTGTCCTGCCCGTTTATCTTTTTCTTTCAGCTTGTAACTTGTATCATCGAAATTGGACTTAATTTGGGAATTAAAGCATAGGGACCTGCTGTTTATTTATGTGTTCCTGAGTAGCATGTCAGTAACTTGTTAAAATGTTTTATTGGCTCATTTGTGGATCAGTGGAGTATATAAACAGCTTTTTAAATAACTTCTTCTAAAGGAAAGGGTTTTTAAAAAGAAATCACCAGTTTGGTAGCTCTTCTGTGTTTCTGCAGCTGTCACAGATTTGAGTCCTGACAAAAAGCACCTGTCGTAATTGTTGGCTGACATGAATAAACACTTTACACAAGAGGAACTAAAAATAATTCAATTGGAACCTGAAATAACAAAATTTTAGAAAACACCAGGCCATTCAACTCCTAAAAAAATGGGTCAATCACTGCTTTAGACTCGGTAACACCTATTTCAGACCTCCCTTTTCTTTTAGATGTTGATAGAATGTCTGTTCTAAGATCATCAAATGTGCTTTTTTATTTAATAGTGTACTTTGCTGGAATTACATTCTGACAGTCAAAATCAACAACTTCTCGTCAATCCTGCAGAACTACAACTAAGTGATACCTCCCTAGATACTTGATTCAATCATTCGATGCCCGTGACTTGTATTTAATCGAGTATCCCTTGACCTAAAATGAGATATCGTACTGGTTATGACATTGGGCAGCAATCCAGAGGTTAAGAGTTCAAATCTTAGCTGTGAAATTGAATACAATAAATCTGCAATTTGTGAACTGTTAGCTGTAAAATGACCTTGAGAGCTGTTAAACTGTGGGAAATCAAGAAATCATAGATTAACACAATTTAGGAGAAGTCCATTCAGTCCATCCTAATTGTATCAGCCCTATGTAACAGCTACAATTACTTTCACTTCCTGACATAACTCAAACTGGCTCATTGATATCATTACGAAAAGAATATCCCCATTCTGGCTTCCATGGGACATCCAATATATGGTTAACTCAAAACGTCACACATTCAGGGCTACTAGGGAGAGAGATTACATATCTTGTTCCAAAATGATTTAAATTTAGAAATACATATTCAAATATATATTACAGCTTAGTCAACATTCAAATATTAAATGAGAACATACAAATTCACAAAGAACCAAACCTTACTGGTACATTGGCGGAATAAACAAACAAAACAGAGCTATCCTTGAACACAAGTGAGAGAGTAGAGCTTTACAAAAGTAAACCTGCTATGTTTTTGCACCCTAAGGGGAATTTTGTTTTTCTCTTTCCCCTGTTAGTTCTCCAGTATGCAACCGTTCAAGTGTTCTCTGGCTTAAACTCAAACCACAATACTAGTGGCAATTCCCTGTCATCCCCATGCTGTGGAACTTGGGTTGTTTTGACAATTTTAAACAGCCTTTTCACTACTGATTTGGGTAGCTCTCTTTCCTGTCAGCACCAAGGGGTAATTACAGCAGTACCACAACAGAGACAAACAACTGTGAGGAAAAAGCAAGTCATGTGACCAGCTTCAGCCCATTTTCTTCTATCTCTTACTTCAAAATACTCAATCACATTGTTTAGGAACTATGCCAGGAAAAAAAAATTGTAATCAGCTAAAATATTTGGGTATATCTACCGTGCGCACATTAATTAACCCCAATCTCCAACAGGATTTGTAAAAATAAAAGCCTAATAACAGATTTTCCAGTGAAATTTATGCAATAAACCTTTGGACATTTCAAAAAAAAGGACTGGGTTTTGATCAATGATCCCCATGAGTCCCATTTCTACCATGAGCCAGGACATGGATACAATCATAGCGAGAGGATTCAAGTACAGGAAGGAGGATGTTTTGCTGCAATTATACAAAGTATTGATGAAGAAACACCTGGAATATTGTGTACAGTTTTAGTTTCATCTAAGGATGGATATTCTTTCTGTACAGCAAACACAGTGAAAGTTTATCAAATTGATTTCTGGCAAATTGACGTATGAGACGAGATTAAGTTGGTTTAGGATTGTATTCTCTGGAGTTTAGAAGAATGGAGAGGATCTCATAGTAACCTAGAAAATTCTAACAGGATTACACAGGTTAGGTGAAGGATGAATGTTCCCAATGATGGGTGGAGTCCAGAACCATGGATCATAGTTTGAGGATAAGGGGTAAACTCTTTAGAACTGAGACGAGGAGAAATTTCTTCACTCAGAGAATGGTCAGCCTATGGAATTTACTGAGGAAGTGGTTGAGGCCAAAACCTGTGTTTTCAAGAAGGAGAACCTATAGATCACATGGTAAATGGATATGGTGGGAGGACAGGATTAAGGTATTGAGCTCAATATTCAGCCTTGATCATACTGAATGGCAGAGTAGGTTCGAGTGGTTGAATGGTTTACTCTTGTTCCAATCTTCTATGTTTCGATCTACAAATAGTGGCATCTATGGAATGTCCAATGCACCAATAGATTCCATGTGTGAAAGGAACAAAATTGTTGTTTGTGTTTAAACTAAAACGTCAAGTACTAATATGCCATCATTTAGCTGATCAGAAGATTGAAGTCTTGTGAGCTGAAAACTACAAGATACCTGATGTCTCTTTATAGATGTTGCCAGATCTGCTCGACTTTTCCAGCAACTTCTGCTTTTATACCTGATCTGTAGCTCAGGTCTGAAATTCTTCTCCAGATACTTTATGCCATCTGCTATTTTCTCTACTTAATACACCACCACAACATGTAGGGTAATCAGCACTGGCATCATTTTGTACCTCAACAAACAGTCAGTCATTCTTTTTTCTGTGCATGACTAAATTCACTTGGTCACACACATTTTCCCACAGAAAAGATGGATTCGGGAACTAAAGGAAGAACTAAGTTTGACATTGTCTCATTAGCCTCAAGTTTTCAGAACAATCGCAATACACTATATAACACTTCTGCAAATTTATAAAGGTTGAAAATTGAATTAGGGATATTAGTTGGCATGTATGATTTTGTGCCACACCATGCAGTTGGCTGACTACCTTGAGAGCTTGATATTGTTTATCACTGGCTTAAGAAAAAAAAATCACCAGTTTATCTACAGGCAACACAATCTCTAGAGTACAATCCTTTCTGCAAGGGCATAGACAGTCCACTTTTACATCATACAATACAAAATAGACCTTTTGGATTGCTGTTGACTGTTCGTTATAACTAAACAGAAAAGAAGCTGATCAGTAGAATATAACTGGAAACAAATATATGGCAAACAGGACTTGAAAAACAAAAGGGGCGTATTTTATCACTTATAAAGACCATTTCAGCTTAATTACTGAAAAATGAAGGTCACTATAAAAGATTCAAGTCAGTTTACGATTCACCGATTTCAGACATCTATTTTCTAAGACAAATGGCAAATTCTAGGACAGGCATTATTAAATGCAAAAATCCCACTTTCATTCAAACAGAGAGCCATGAAAGAGTGAACAGGTAGTAACCAATCCAAAGATGCATTTCCTCAGCCACAGTGAACGATAAATCAGTGATAACAGTGCAAGACAGAACCATATCCATCAACCATCACTGTACACTAGCACCAGAACTTTTAATCAACATCTTGAACACTGATAAAAGTAAAGACCTGTAATATATTTGATTAGTGCTTTCAAAATTTAGTAGAGGACATTGGAATAAAATCTACACAAAACTATGTTTCACAGGGACATTGCCTGTAATGACACAGAAGTCAATCATAACCACAGAAAGCAAGCCTTGTTGTTTAGTCGGTTTAAGTTTTTTTCATTACGCATGATATAAAAGAACAGCAAATTATTTACACTACTTCAAAAGCAATGGCCTACTTCAATTAAGTCCTTCTGTAGTTGAATCCTGTATCGTTTAATAAATAATTTATTCTGAGAAGTCAAACTGATCCTACTTCCATCCCATTCCAGAAGAATATTCTACAAAGTCTGGTAGCCACAGAATGAATAGACATATTGCACATAAGAACTAAAGACAACATTCAGAAACCAATACAACTTATTATCTTGCATGCTTGTGTATAAACTTTAAGCACACAACTCTGTGCTGGTGCGCAGATATCCCATGTCTGCAAACACAAACACACGTGCATCATAGCCCCTGGCATGCATTAACGTCTGCACCCCGCAATTATGCACACATCCTCCCTCACGTTAAATGCTGTATATCATTCGCAAGAAGGTTGGAGATAGCGAGGACTGCAGATGCTGGAAAGTTGGAGTTGATAAAGTGTGGAGCTAGAGAAAACGCAACAGTCAAACAGCAGAGAAGCAGAGGGGTCGATACCTTAAGCCCTGATGAAAGGTTCTGAGCTGAAACGTCAGCTCCCCTACTCCTGCTTGACCTGCTGTGCTTTTTCTAACTCCACATTTTAGCAACCTCCCATTTGTAAGCACACATGCATGGCTTCATTAGCAATACATGTTGACATCGTCACTCCCAAGCACCCACTCAGTCCCAACCTGCAAATATCCAATGCTCTCATCTCGATCTTCCCAACATAGGCACATACCATGTACCCATGTGTACATGCTTTTCCCCTCTCCCCCACTTCCACATGACATGCACTCTCTCCCCACCCCTCCACATGGACATCCATTCTCTATCTCCCAAAAATGGACCTGCACTCCAAACCACTTCCTCTCCTTTCCACAACTTACAACGTTCACCTAATTTGCCTTCCTAAATCAGATGAACACACACACTTCTCCCCCTCCACACCACATACACTGACAAGCATGCAAATCGCTGTCCCAATACAAATCACCTTGGAGATGCATATACATCCATTTCAATCCTTCACAGATGTATGCATCTCGATCCCCAGACATACACACACAAATTCCCACTCACCCTCCAAAAGACAGGTGGGCCTGTGCACCCATACTCCCCCGCTCTCAACCATCCCATTCCCTCCACATCCTCGCTCTCAACCACCCCATTCCAGTCGCTGCCAATTGTCGCCCATACCAGACCTTTCCCATCCTCATTCTTCCCCCACAACGCTCACTCTTTTTCTCTTCACCTTCCTCTTCCAGCAACTCCGCATCCACACAGCCTGACAAGGTTATGGAATGGGATTAACGAACAAACCAAGGCCTTCCGTGCCCCTCCCAGCCAGCGGCAATGCCTGCGCCCGACCTGCAACAGTGCCATTCCGTCTTGTGTTATGTGAGAGGCGCCCTCCCCTGATATGGTGACAAGCGACAGTCTCTCCTCGCCCCCTTAGCTTGGCCCCTGTAGACGGGCCTGCTTCAAGGCCTGCCGTCTCGTAGATGTTCTCTGAAGGGAAGGGAGTATGTGTCAATTTCACGACTTCCCCAAACCGACCCATTAGGACCTGCGTTTTCACCAGGCCAATACCTACCATTTGGCTGGTGGTTCTCGCCATGGACATGGACACGGTCCCCACCCAGCCTTTCTCCGGCCTATGGCCTGTCCCTGGTACCGGGCCCCGGCGCTGATCACTGCCCCCGCTTGGCGGCTGCTACCTCCGCCATTTTCCCTCTCCTTACGTCATAGCACAACAATGCGCCCCGGCCCAATAGGAAGTCCCGCCTCCTCGTTCTGGTTTGACAGCACGGCGGAGCCCGGCTTCCCGCGGTGTAGAACCGCACCTCGATTGGCTAGTGCAGTGACAATCAAGGTGTAAAATGACCTATCGTATTGACGAATCGCCCCAGGCCGTGAATTAAAATTGCGCATGTGCATGACAGGACACCTGATAAAGTGTTAACTGTTACTGTGGCAGGTAGCAAAGGCTTTGTAATTGTTGAGTGGCTTTTGCTACCACTGAACATCTTAACAAAGCTATTTCCCTCCGTTGAACTAAAAGCAAAACACTATAGCTGTTGGAAGTCTGAAACAAACAAAGAAAGAATGGTTGTGAAATTCAGCAGACCTGGCAGCATCTGTGTAAAGTGTTTATTATATTTGATTTGTTATAGTCACGTATGCTGAGGTACAGTGAAAAGTGTTGTCTTACGTGCTTTGCAGGTGGATTGTACTATATAAGTGCATCAGGCTCACTGAACAGAGTTCAGGATACAATGTTACTGAAGGTGCAGAGAGAAATCAACATTTTAAAGAAGTCAATTCAAAAATCTGATAACAGTGGGGAAGAAACTGTTCTTGAATCTGAATGTATGTGTATACAAACTCTTATATTTTATGCAGGGAAGCATAACTGGGGTTGGAGGGTTCTTTGATTATGTTGGTTGCTTTCCTGATGCAGTAGGAACCACGGATGAAGTCTGGATGGGATGTTGATGGACAGGGCTGTGTTCACAACACTCTGTAATTTCTTTTGGATATGGAAGGAGCAGTTGCCATACTACACTGTGATGCATCCAGATAGGATGCTCTCTATGGTGCATCTGTAAAAAAATGGCAAGAATCTTTAATGACATGCTGAATTTCCTTAATCTCAATGCTGTGTTTTCTTGAACATACTGTCAACAGGGTGGACCAGGGCAGATTGGTGATTGTCATTCCTAGGATCTTGACTCTGTCCACCATTTGATGCAGACCGGGGTATGTCCTCCACTCTGCTTCCTGAAGTCAATGATCAGCTCCTTCATTTTGCTGATGTGAATGGAAAGATTGTTGTCTTTACACCATGCCATTAAGCACTCTGCCTCCATTTCATTGTCTGAAATCCAAACTAAGATGGTGTTGTCAGCAAACCTTTCTGTGGAGTTGGTGCAGAATTTGGTCACACAGTTGTGTGTGCATGTATAAGGACTATATTGGGGGCTGAGTATGCAGCCTTGCAGGGCATTGGTGTTGAGAATTATTATGATGGAGATGTTGTCACCTATCCTTATTGCGGTGTCTTGGTCAGGAAATTGAGAATCCAATTATAGAGGGGGGGAGCAGAGACTCCAGTCCCAAAGTTTGGAGACTAGATTGTTTGGAATTATGGTGTTGAAGGTTGAGCTGTAGTTAATAAGTAGAAGCCTGATGTAGGTAGCCTTGTTATCCAGAGTTTCCAAGGATGATTATAGGGCCAGGGAGATGGCATCAGCTATGGATCTGTTGTACTGGTAGGTGAGATACAAGGGATCAAGACAATCTGGAAGGCTGGAGTTGATGTGATCCATGACCAACCTCTAAAAGTGCTTCATAATTCTGGATGTCATAATTACTTGGTGGTAGTCATTGAGGCATGCTGCATGATTTTTCTTTGGCACTGGGATGATGGTGGTTTTCTTGAAGCAGGTGGGGCTTTAAATTGTAATAAGGAGAGGTTGAAGATGTCTGGGAATACTCTCCCCTGCTGGCCTGCACAGGATCTGAGTGCATGGCTGGGAATTCCATCCAGGCCAGTCGCTTTCTGTGGGTTCACCCTTAAGGCTGATCTAAAGTCTGTGGTGGTGACAGAGGGTACAGGTGCATTCGAGGCTGCTGGAACAGGTAATATCGGTTCACTGCCCTTCTGTTCAAAACAAGCTTAGAGTGCATTTGAGTTCATCAGTTAGGAATGTACTGTTGCCTATGATTCTGTTCAACTTTGCTTTGTAGACCATGGAAAGAACGTCTATGGAGAGAAAATAACTTTTGAGAACTTCAGTATTCGAGTTGTATCAGACGCTGAATGTTGACTATTTCTCCCTCCACAGCTGCTGCTAGACCTGCTGAGTTTCTTCACCACTGTCTACATTTGTCTTTTGTTTTTGAAAATATATTCTCTGTTTATCTTGTAGGAAATAGAGTAGATAATTTATTTTAATGGATGAGTGATAAATATTGACCATGAGACTCTCAAATCTTTGCTGTCCTTCAAAATAGTGCCATTATTTTCCATCTACGTGAATGAACCAACAAGACTTTGATTTAATATTACATTGAAAAGACAGCATTATTGAGAGTGCAACATTTCCTAAGTACTTAATTGCCTCCATGTTTATGCTCAGATCTTCAAAATGGGCTACAGCTCACAACTCTGACTCAGAAGTGAGCGACATACATTTGGAGCAAGAGTAGGCCATTCAGTTCCTTCAGCCATTTTCCCCCCATTCACTAGGTAATGTTTGATCTAATTCTAACAACAAATTCCCACTTACCCCAGATAATCTTGCATCCCCTTGCTTCACAATAATCTACTTCTGTCTTGAAAATATTCATGCACTTTTGACCTGAAAATGTGGTGGCAGCAGATTCCCAAAGATTTAGGACCCTCTGAAAAGGCTTTTATCTCATCTTTGTTTAAAAACTAGGCGTCATCCATTTAAAACAATGATACCTAGTTCTGGATTCTTCCATATGAGGAAATATCCTCTCTATATCTAACCTGTCAAGACTTTTCAAGATCTTAAATGTTTCAATCAAGTCACCTCTTACTCTTCTAAGCTCCATTGTATGTATGACTACCCTACCCAACCTTTCCTTGTATGATAATCTTCCTTTCCAGGCATCAGTATATTAAACTTTGTGAACAACCTCCAACGCACTTACATCCTTCATTAAGTAAAATGGCAAAAACTATGCACAATACACCAGATGTAGTCTCAGCAGTGACTTGTATAACTGAAACATGACCTCCAGCTATGTTATTTGTTATGAAAACAACAAATGCTAGAGATCACAGTAGGTCAGACAGCATCCATGAAAAGAGGGCTAGCTTACGTTTCGAGTCTAGATGACTCCTCATCAGACCTAATTCTATTTGTTATATTAGCTTTGTAAATTACTTGCTGTACCTGCATGCCAACCTTTTTAAGATTCATACACCAGGAGACCCAGATCCCTCTGCAATTTCTCACTAGTTCTTTTATTCAATGTGTTCTTTTATTCCTTCTGCCAAAATGAATAATTTTACATTTCACATTATACTCTTTTTCCTCTATCTTTGTCCACTCATTTAACCTATCAATATCCTTTTAAGGCTATTCACAACTTACTTTCCCACCTGTCTTTATCGTTAGCAAGTTTGGCAACCATACCAGCTGTCCCTTCATATAAGTCATTTATATAAATTGTCAATAGTTGAGGTCCCATCACCAATCCCTGTTGCACACCACACTTTGGAGGTCAGCCAGGTAGACCTCATAGAATATGAATTCCCTGATTGGACCAGGTTAACTGTCACAATCAGGGAGGCCTGGCTGACAGATATAAACAAGAGTATCTGAGGTTTTGCTCAATCTGAGAGCTGGTTCTAAGGAAGCTGAAACAGTGTCAAATACTATGCATGTGTAAATAATGGGTGATGTGGTGATGGGATACCGGTCTCTGGAGTTATTTTGCTCACTAGTCTTGCCAATCTGAAAAAGACTCATTTAAGAGTGGCACGGTGATTCAGTGGTTAGCACTGCTGCCTCAGTGCCAGAGACCCAGGTTCAATTCCACCCTCTGCTGACTGACTATGGAGTTTGTACCTTCTCCCAGTGTCTGCATTGGTTACCTCCAGGTGCTCTGGCTTCCTCCCACAGTCCAGAGATGTGCAGGTTGGGTGGATTGTCCAGGCTAAATTGTCCAGAGTATTTAGGGATGTGCAGGATAGATTGATTAGCCATGGGAAATGTGGGACTATGAGAATTAGGTGGGATGCTCTTTGAAGGGGCAGTGCAGACTTCTTGGGCCAAATGACCTCTTTCCGCAATGCAGGCATTCTCTATGATTCTGTATGTTTACTCTCCTTCCTGTGAGCCAGCTGATCTTCTATCCATACCAACATACTATACCCGACACCATAAGATTTTATTTTCTGCAATAACCTTTGTAAAGTAAGAGTATTTACAAGTGCCAATAAGTTTTTGTGGTCACTTTAACAAAATAGTTACATTACATTCAGTTCTTGTTTATGTCAAATATTTAAGCCTTTCATTATCTTATTACCTAAAAATTGTTTAACCAAAAAATGTAATTTCCTTCACAACATTATTGGAACAGACATTTTGTAATTCATGCACCATAACACTCAGCTTGCTCTGTACCACATAATTTCTCTCTATTTAAATAATATGCATCATTTCTATTCCTCAGCCAAAGTGAACAAGTTCTTCTACATTATACTGCATCTGCCATATTTCATCCGATCATTTAACTTGTCCGTTATCACTCTGTAATCTTATGTCCTCTTTGCAACTTACTTCCCGACTCATCCTTGTGTAATCAATACATAACATGTTTAGCAACCATACATTCAGATCCTTCATTCAATTTATTGATATAGATTCTAAACTGCTGAGTCCTCAGCAGGTTCCTATAACATTCATTTATAAGATCTTGCCAAACAAAAATGATCCATTTTTGCCAACTGTCTGTTAGCCTATTAGCCAACTCATCCTCTATCTATATTAATGTTGTCCTGTAATGTAATCCTCTTTTGTGTAAGCTTTGGGGCACAATATCAAATGCTTTCTGGAAATCCAATTCATAGAACACATCTACAGAATCCCCTTTATCATGTTGCATTTTACTTCCTTAAATAACTGCAACAATTTCCGTTTCACAAAGCCATGTTGACTCTGCCTGATTGCATTGAAATCTTTGAAATATTTTGCTATAATCTACGTAGAAATAAATTCTACCATTTTCCCCTTTACAGAAATGAATCTCACTGGCCAGTTGTTTCTGTATAGAAAAGTTGGATTCACTTTTTTTCCCAATCTGATGGGGCCTTTCCAGAGTCTAGCTAACATTGTAAAATTAATATAAAACATCCACTATCTCACTTCTTTCAAGACACTAGAATGAAGTCCAGGAGGACTTAGGGACTTACCAACTTTAAGTTTAGCTGCCATTTGAAACTTGTCTTCAGAACATTAGCCTGGGCCTTTGGATTACTAGTCCAATTGCATTACCATTATACTAATAACTTTCTTATTACCCATTCTGTGGTGATTTCAATTGTATTAAGTTACAGGTGTTACTGAGATGATATTTGTATACCCTTTAGTAAAGATAAATGAAAAATATCTGTTCAATTCTTCTGCCATTTTCTTATTTTCTGTTAGATGCTCTCCAAAAGACCAATGCCCATTCTTTCCCTTTTGAAATACCTGGAGAAACTCTTACCAATTTTGTTTTTATAGTTCTAGCTGGTTTTCTCTCATATTCTAATTTCTCCCTAGTTATTTTGTAAATTTACTGTTTTTATATTCTGTACAATCTTCTGAGTGGGTCACCAAATACCATTAAAACTTAAAAAATGATTATGGTTCTTTACTTTCAAAAGACCTGGATTTGAAAACTCCCTTTAAAGGCCATTTAACCACCGACTGCCTTAATGACTGCCGTGCTACCATTACCCACAAGCTTGCAACTTTGAAGCTGTGCATTTAAAAAAAAAATAGTGGGAGTGGGCTTTGCCAGCATTTATTGATCATCCCTAAATATATTTGAATTGAGAGGCTTGCTAGAACATTCAGAGGGCAATTACGGATCAGTGTTATCAGATCATTGTGGATCTGGAGTCACTTTGTGGTGAGATTAAGTAAGGGTACAGAATTCCTTTCTTAAAGGGCACTAGTCAACAATAGAGGATGAACGATTGGTTATGGATACTGAGGCTAACTTTATATCCCAGATTTATTAATTGACTCTAAATTTAGCTGCCATTTGAAACTTGTCTTCAGAACATTAGCCTGGGCCTTTGGATTACTAGTCCAATTGCATTACCATTATACTGCCATCTTCCCCTTTCAACAAATATGAAAATAAGGGCAAAAGCCCAACAAAAAACAGGGAAATGAATGCCAAGGTTCTCTACAAGAAGGGAAATAATTAAAAATAGTCTAATAACAATGGGAGTGATTAGGGCTCTTTGAGATCGCAAGGACCCTGTCTCTGTACAGTGCTGCTTGTTGTCTTGGCTAAATTCATATTTGTAAGTATATAATGGGCATTTGATCTGTCCATTACACAATAACACCAGATAGTTAACCGGAATAGCCTGCTTTAATAATAAAATTGTAAATAAGTTTCAGTATAATTACTGAGTCACATGCACCAGGAAAGTTGCATGTTTGATTCAGTCATGCAGAATCCCCAGGTTATTAGGCGGAAAAATCTATTGGCATTCTGGTGCCTAACTGTTCAGTGAAAACCCTCAACCTTTTCTGAAAACTAAGTGTCAGTAAGCTGGGGAAGAATACAATCATGAATTCTAATCCAGTGACCTTTGATATCTATTATTGGCACAGGCTAATAAAGGAGACTTCTTTCTTTTTTTGGGAGAGGAGGGATAGGTAAAATGGCTGCAATGTTGACATACTACCAAGAGGTGTCACTAATACACTGAACACTGACTAAATAAGTGTATTTCTGTCAAAAATTTGGGATACCCACAGCTCTGAAAACAAATAGTGGATTTTCACAAGTACAGATACATTAAGGTGCCGTTTATCAATGCCCTAACCTCCTGTTTCTGCATTTCTCTCCTGAATACTCACTGTTAATCTGGCTCTGGAGATCAGTGGCAAATGGCAGAAAAAGCAACTGCTACTTGTAGGAGGTAAGTTCTCTTCGTGGTTTGTGATCAGCTTCACTTCTTTTTTATAGGGGGTTGTTTAGGGTTAAAGAGGACCCAAAGAGCACTCATTGTTAACTCTATTTCTCTCTCCACAGATGCTGCTAGACTCAGAGTTACTGCAGCACTTTGTTTTTATTTCAGATTGTCAGAATCTACAGTCGTTAGCTTTTGTTTTAAGGCTATCAGGATTAATGCTAAGATTAGGGTATTGTGATTATAGTTAGTGATTTAGGGTTAAGGTTATGATGTTGGTATTGACCTTAGATTTAGGTTAGATTATTAACATTGATGTTAAGCTTACAGTTAGGTTTGCGTTTTGGACTGTGTTTCATTTAAATTTTAAAGTAATTAGGTTATGGTTAGGTTCCTAGGGTTTTGGTGTTTGTTAGACTCTGAGTTGGGGCAAGAACAATGTTTAGGGTTAGGTTTAAACGTGAGGTTAAGAAAGGGAAGCAGCAGGTGAACTATATCCCTTAATTGCATTGTTCTTCTAGGTACCTTTTACAAAAAGCTATTGGAGTTGTTTGAAAAACAATGGAAATTAAAAATCAAAATATAAAAAGAAAACGTTAAAAGATTGTTATCATGGGTGTCAGAAATTAGACTGACAGCGGGTGGTTTCCTGAGGGTTTTCTGTAAGAAAAGTAGAAGTATTTTGAGGGTCCCAAGGGAGTGAGGGTTTTTTCAGTTTGCAAATGAGGACAGAGGGGATTTTGGGGAAGATTGCCAGGGTGGGGCAATCTATAACAAAGTCAAGGATGATGGGGATAATATGGTTTAATCTGGACGGGGATCAGAGTTGGGATTTTTCTTCTTCCCTTTGCGTTTGGATACATTTAAGTCGGTCTCTTGTTATATGACTTGCAGGGAAATCAGTCAGGTTAACTGAAATGCCTGTTAATAGTTTTATGTCCCTTGATTGTTCTAATTCCTCAGTCTCTCCAATGCCCTGTATAGTCGTAGCAAGGCATTTATACTCCATCCACCTTGCAATTAAGGGCAATTCCATTTGCCTTCCTAATTAATTGTTATGCCTGCTGACGTTCTCTAGTTTCTGTTTATGTCAGGCTGCCCTGACTAAGTTCTGTCTCTGTATGATGAATTGTATAATATCAGTTTACCGTCCTGGAGCTACTGATACAGTCATCTTATTTTCTCTCTGTCAATTTTCTCTCACATCTCACCCACAGTCAGTATCTAATCTGCAATGGTTAGTGGTGCTGGAAAAGCACAGCAGGTCAGGCAGCATCCGAGGAGCAGGAAAATTGACATTTCGGGCAGGATCCCGAAACATTGATTTTCCTGCTTCTCGGATGCTGCCTGACCTGCTGTGCTTTTCCAGACCACTCTAATTTGACTCTGATCTCCAGCATCTGCAGTCTTCACTTTTGCCTACATAATCTACAATAGCATTTCTTCCTTGTCCACAAAGATCTATTGTCTGTTCCCTCCTACTCTTCAGGTACATATTGCTCCTCTGCCATATGGAATGAACAAAATATTTGGAGAAATGTAGTTGTACTAAGTGTATTGCTGACTTGCTATTGTCAATTGGTCTCTATCTCTGTGCAGCCCAATACACATCACATGAAACATGCTGTCAGATTGGTTCTGAAAATGTGTTGCTGGAAAAGCACAGCAGGTCAGGCAGCATCCAAGGAACAGGAGAATCGACATTTCGGGCATAAGCCCTTCTTCAGGAATGAGGAAAGTGTGTCCAGCAGGCTAAGATAAAAGGTAGGGAGGAGGGACTTGGGGGAGGGGCTTTGGAAATGCGATAGGTGGAGGGAGGTCAAGGTGAGGGTGATAGGCCGGAGTGGGGGCGGAGAGGTCAGGAAGA
>NC_057730.1:30236107-30243566 GCF_004010195.1 Chiloscyllium plagiosum
ACTCCGGCCTATCACCCTCACCTTGACCTCCCTCCACCTATCGCATTTCCAAAGCCCCTCCCCCAAGTCCCTCCTCCCTAACTTTTAACTTAGCCTGCTGGACACACTTTCCTCATTCCTGAAGAAGGGCTTATGCCCGAAACATCGATTCTCCTGTTCCTTGGATGCTGCCTGACCTGCTGCGCTTTTGCAGCAACACATTTTCAGCTCAGATCTCCAGCATCTGCAGCCCTCACTTTCTCTGTCAGATTGGTGCAGCTGAAAACGTGGATTTTCAGAGGTATAAAACATACAGTTTCTTAAAGAAATAGCAAGGAAGAACAAAAATAAAGTCTGCAGCTTTGAATTCTGAATTAGTCAAAATGGCTGTGTATTTTCTACTTCCTGCAGTTGTGGAAATGAAATGTGATAAGATTCAGAATTGGAATTTCCACTGGCAGGGGCAGAACTATGAAATAGCTACAGAATAGTTGTAGAATTAATTTAAAAAACTAAAACATTAACAGTTTCAACCCAGTTATCCATGCTAGCTGCTAAAAGCTGTTTTACTGTCTGGATCATACTTTGAGGAATGAAGAAACCAGACAGGAGAGATTTTGCAGGCTTTGAAAGTATAGGTTGAACCCCATATTATTGTTACTTTATGATCGTATTTATTCAACAGAGCTCAATGAAAGAGGCTATTGACCACACTGATGCTGGTAGCTGAAACCCCTGTTTGGACAGCCTAAAAATGATGCAAGAGATAGGATCATCTTAGACATGAGGTCCTTCACCCACAATACATCTGCCATGAGAGGAAGAACTTAGTCTCAAGAAAGCTATTGATATATGCAGAATCTCTGAAATTATCGATCATCTGCTATAATATGTTACTGGGAGAACAGAAGAGCCTTTGCATTATGCTGAGAGACATTCCACACTGAACATGAACAACATATGGAGCGGGGTGGGGAAACAAAGAAATATTTGAAGAACAGCACAGCAGAAAGACCAAGAATAGAGACATCGTACAAAAAAAAGGAAAGCATGTCCAGTGTATATGGTGGTGGGAGCGGGGGATGTATTGCTCTAACTGGGAGAAACTGAATCATTTTGCATCCAAATGCTCAGCTGGAAAGAAGCAAAACTATGAAGATGGCTGCTTGATTGATGTCAGGCGATGATTCTGGCAAATCACTTGAAGCCATTCAAAAGATTAGATGCACAAGATATTAAAGGTAATAAATGGTTTGTGCTGGTCAGAACAATAAGTACAGAAGGAGAGCACCAAGTCAATGTGATGTGTCAGATACGTTACTGCAATTCATGCAACATAGTGGTTTGCAGGTCTGTCCAACATCATTCAAGGTAGTAACTGAAAAATGAAACCCTCAAAAGGTAAGTGTGAGGTTATATAATAGATTGATATTCGTGCCAAGATGAGAAACCATGCTAAGGACCCAATGCAATGGGAAAAATGAAAAACTGGAATTCCAGATGGTAGATATTAAGCAAAATTAATTCATCTCAGCTGAAGCCAATCTAAAGCTTGGACCAATAGCCCTAAATATGTCAGAAACAATTTGCAGTGTTTTGCAGGCAATTAAGCCTTTGACTGCCAAACAGATCCTAAAAGATTAAAAGAGATGTTTTTACAAGTCTTTGATGTCTTCCCAAAGAATGTCTTGATTATGGGTGAGTGTGAGAGACCCAACTTAGCCAAAGAGAATTCCAGCTGCCCTTAAGACCAGCCTGAAAGATAACATAGAAGATCTAGTAAAGGATCTGATAATTTAGCAAGTTAAAGCTCCTATAGACTGGCTTAGCAATGAGATAACTGTGAAATAAAAGGCTCTGAAACTGACAGTATATATAAATCTGTAGGATCTGATAAAACTTTGAAGAGAGCTCTTTACCCCATGTTAACTATTGAAGAAGTCTTGCCACAACTTGTTGAAATAAAGCTCTTTACTCCCCTTGCTACAAAGGGTGATTACTGACACAAGATATTGTATTATGATTTGATTTACCAACTCACAAGTGCACTATGTTTACTATACCATGTTTCCATTTATTCATAAAACTGTGTCTTTGTAGCACTTTTTTAATATTTCAAGATAAACTAAAACATCTCTTAGAACCCATTACTACTTCGCACCTTTCAATTCTTACTGACCCCATGCTGCAAGCAGTGTTTAGACCTGTCTCTGTATCAAATGCTACACCTGAAGAAGTGTTAATACTGTAGCCAACTAGGAACAATGCCAACCCACCATTGTGTCTCCATAACTCATTCAACACTATGGAAACATTATAATATATTAATCAGCCCTTAATAATCATCTCTTGGGACCTGAATAGATTAGAGAACATCAAACCTTTGCTCTACTAGGATGTACTTTTTAAATACCTATTAAATAGGGCTGCTATCCCCTTTAAGAAACTTATTGTCAAAACTGCAATTCCATGAAAATGCACGAATGAAAGTAAGAATTGTTAAAACTGGCAATTATAAATGAAATCTCACAACCCAGCTGCAGAAGATTAGTTTAATATCCAAATACTTTTATTTAGTATATGTAATTTCTCATCTATTTTGATCACATAGGTGTAATATTTCTACCACCAATACTAACTTTAAAGACAAAAGAAGTAACACCTCTTAATTATGCAAGCTCAGACTGGACATTATAATTCCATGAGCATTCAACAAGTGCTTGAACCACCTCCTGTTTCCCCAGGACAGATGTCACATATATGTCAACTTTTGTGTATTGTAAGTACAACTATGTAACACAGTGCTAAAATTTATATGTATGTAAGAACTGTGTATAAAAAGGCTCCTGTGAAAACTGTACTTTGGATTCCATTGCCACCTTGAACTGTGCTACTGTAGATGCTCAATAAAGAGACTATTTTTTCCACGCACCGATCTCAATCATTATTGAACACGATCCTACACTGACAAAAGAAACTGGATGAAAGCAGCAGTTTTCTAGCAACATTTTTGGGTGCCATTTAGAAGTTACAGTTAGAGACTCATACCATTTAAAATTTTCACTGCTCTGAAATAATGTCAATGAGACAAGGACAAAAAAATTGTTTTTCTAGGCATAGCAACTAGATATAGTGAATCTAAAATAACATATCGCAAAGAGAAAAAAATTATGGTGGAGACGGTAATGGAGAAATGGATAGGGACTTGACTGAGGATGCTGGCTGCCGTTGTTCCTGACAATGGGGAAGATTTTGCCAGTGACTAATTTCAGAATGTGTGTAAAAATAAATGTTAACATTGTGGACATGAGCACAACGGCAAAGTGCTGCTTTGGTTTCGTAGAATGTGAAAGAAATTACATGGTAATTGCTGAGATACTTCAAAAAACTCTAGTGACAAACCATCTGTCTTGGTTTGGGCAATCCAAGTAAAGAAATCATTACAAATGGTAGGGGTGTACAGACCATATAAATTGGTTTTTGGGAGAAATCTAAAAAGAAACTGCTAATAAATGGTAATATCCTGGCTTAGGAAGGGACTACAGTTAACCCCACTTTTGTTTTGAGCATTCAAGCAGGGAGAAGGACATTTATTAAGGATAACATTTCAGAGAAAAATAGCAAGCCTTACAGCATCATGCAGTAATCTGAAATATACTTTAATCCAGGGAACATGGTATATTGGAAAAGAGTGGAAAGCTGTTGGGAAGGTAGTGAAGGAAACAGTATGTTTATACAGTGTGGTAAACAAAACTGTTAGAGATATTCTTCAAGTTTAATTGGCACTGCTTATGCACTTGCGATTAGAAAATGGAGGCACCATGAACTTTTTATATATATATATATATACATATGTACACGTTGGACAGTTATAAGGACGAGATTATAGCACGTGAATATAGACAAAACAAAGCTATTTGACCCAGAGATCAACAACTGATAGTTGGTTTTAAATAACATATATGCCCCAGTGAATGGGATAATCTTCCCCCTTACAGGGAGAGCAGAGAAAGCCACAGGCAAGTATAATCGTGGTTTAAAAGTACAAGACAAGGGACAGGATTGGCAAAATGAAATAAAGATGTGGAACACTAGAAAATGCAGCATGAGTTCTGAAAAAGTGGACCTGGAAGTAAACCTAGCCCCAAGAAAACATGCAAACTTGCGCAAGGATTTTGCTCATAGGAAATCTTGTAGTCGTTCAGCGTGAGATAGGAGAGTAAGTAGAGGACGTGTTTTGTCCAGGATATTGACAATAGGACAGGCTAGGAATACCACGAGAAGTAAAATTTTTAATGATTGAATGTTCAGTTGCTGCAAACAAGAACATAAATTGATGAAGTATGCCAAACAAAAGAAAAGAATTTGGTATGTACACCAGATAGTGGATACCCGGTCTTATTTACAGAAGGAATACTGTCTGATAGCAAATGTGAGGAATAACGTCAGACCAGTGACTCAGGATTTTGAAAGAATCTTTGTG
Organism: Chiloscyllium plagiosum; assembly: GCF_004010195.1. Classification (NCBI taxonomy): domain Eukaryota; kingdom Metazoa; phylum Chordata; class Chondrichthyes; order Orectolobiformes; family Hemiscylliidae; genus Chiloscyllium; species Chiloscyllium plagiosum. The sequence goes on from NC_057730.1 coordinate 30,240,570, forward strand.
ATCAGGATGTTTAGTGCAGATTTCCCTCTGGAGGGAAGTAGTGGCCGGGAAGATCTTTGCTCTTTTAGCAACATTCTTCTGGGAACATAAGTTACTCAATTTTAAAAAAAGGTGCATTTCTTGCAGAGTGAAAAATTTCAAAGGGAATTTTTTTACTAAATATTTTAATTGAAAAAAATTTAGGTTTTTTACAAAATTACAAAACCAGTACAAAATAATATGACAACTTTATAATATAATAGCAATAATAGAGAATAAACTACTACTCTACTCCACAGGCTACAAAAAAAATACAAAAAAGCCCTATAAAAACTACAGTTCAATAAATAACCAAGGAGAAAGAAGAAAAATAAATAAAGATGAAATAAAATTAAACCAAGTTATAACAAGGTAATTTAAATGATACTCAATTAAATTACTGCGCACAGCGCAATTTCATCATAGCTTCCCACCACTGGGACCAATAGTAAGTAGACCTTGTTCGGGATTCTTCCTCCCAGGGGCCCCCAAACCAATGGACACAGTCCTCATGGCTAAACAAAGGCCCTGAATAACATAGCTGATACATCTACGTCAATATAATTCAAAAAGGGCCGCCATGTGCTGTAAAACAATTAAATTTTCTGGTGCACTATACTCATAAGGAAGTCGAGGGGTATGTGTTCCATGATTATCCTGCGTCAATTCTCCGACACCCAGCTCATTAGAATGTTCTTCCTCGCGCAAAAGGAAAGAATATTAAACAATTTCTTTCCATGCACATCCAGGGAGGGAAGATTTAGGATACCCAAAAGGAGGGATACAGGATCCAAGCTAACCTCAGTTCCCAAAACCTTTACCAAAGCACTCGCTATTTCATTCCAATGCCTGTGGATCTTGTGGCATGACCACAAGCAGTGAGTAAGAGTACCAACCTCCATTTTGCACTTGGGACACATTGAGGACACTCCTGCCTTGAATTTCACAAGCTGTTCTGGTGCCAGGTGAACCCTATGAAGTACCTTCAGTTGAATAGCCTGGGTCCTCTTACAATTCGAGATCTTCCTAACATTTTCCCAGATATCCTCCCACATCTCTAAGGAGATTTCCACCCCTAATTCTTGAGTCCAGGTTTTATATAGCCATTCAATGTCCTTCGAAACATTACTACCTAACAAGTATGGAGGCTGCTAACCGAGAGGGCGCCCGTAGACCAGAGCACTCTCCATGTCTGACTTGTAGGGATTAACCATCAATGTAGTCATTTTTTGTATCAAGTCTCTAACCTGGAAGTAATGAAAGAAATCCTTCAAAGGGAATTTTTTAAACCACCTAAGGAAACAGATGATTTGGATGGGTACAAGTTAAGCAAGTGTATATTTATGGGTTGGATGATACAGCAAGGGTATGGTATTTCTCTTTTAGTCCATTTTGCTGAAAGACTGTAGGACTTTTAGACAATTTCGGATCAACAGACTTACTTGGAAAGTACTACTTGCATCCTGATGAATAAAGTCAGGTCCTCACAGATGATGATTTTGCATCCTGGGAAGAAACTGAGCAGTTAAGAAGTTTCATCAGGCAATTAAACTGATTGTGCACTCAACCTAAACCTGATGTCAGTTACAATATATTGGAATCTAGAGCTTTGGTGGAACATACTACTATTGAGGAAGGCTTCAGAACAGATAATCATTAAAGAAATTCAATTCAGAAGAATGTACATTCAATTTTCCAGCCTTGGGTGATCCAAAAGAAATGAAGCTAGTCCTTTATAGTGATGTCTTGTATGCCATTTTCTGGATGGCTCTTTGAATGCAGCAGAGCTTTTCATTTCTTTTCATGAGAGAGAAAATAAATGTCCGTTGACCTGGGAAGCCAAAAAATGAAAGAAGTAGAAAGTAGTAGCTTAGCTACTGAAACATTGTCACTACTATAAGCCAGGTATAAGGATGTATGGAGTCTGAGATATGTTTGCCCATAGAGTGTTGTGGATAATGGCTCACTTTGGAACATAGAGGGTGTTAACTGAGAAAATATTGCGGATTGACCTTGCGATCAAAGGAAATATTAGAAAGAAGGCATTTCCAAAAGAGAGCGACATCTGGTGGTTAGACGAACTTTAAAAGAAATAAAATCACTTTTTGATTTAATGCTACAAATTATCTTGTGCAGCAAATGAAAAAAGAATGTGGAAAGTTGGTTGATTGTATAGACAATGAAAAAATATAGGTAAAAATAATGACTGCAGATGCTGGAAACCAGATTCTGGTAGTTTTGTCACTGAAAAAAGGTAAGATGACTAATGTGGAAAAAACAAATTTTTGGTTACTTTTTAAAAATGTTATTCCTTGATTGTACATAGAGTCATAGAGATGTACAGCATGGAAACAGACCCTCGGTCCAACCTGTCCATGCCGACCAGATAACCCAACCCAATCTAGTCCCACCTGCCAGCACCTGGACCATATCCCTCCAAACCCTTCCTATTCATATACCCATCCAAATGCCTCTTAAATGTTGCAATTGTACCAGCCTCCACCACTTCCTCTGGCGGTTCAATCCATACACGTACCACCCTCTGTGTGAAAAAGTTGCCCCTTAGGTCCCCTTTATATCTTTCCCCTCTCACCCTAAACCTATGCCCTCTTGTTCTGGACTCCCTGACCCCAGGGAAAAGACTTTGCCTATTTATCCTATCCATGCCCCTCATAATTTTGTACACCTCTATAAGGTCACCCCTCAGCCTCCAATGCTTGAGGGAAAACAGCCCCAGCCTGTTCAGCCTCTCATTATAGCTCATATCCTTCAACCTTGGCAACATCCTTGTAAATCTTTTCTGAACACTTTCAAGTTTCACAACATCTTTCCGATAGGAAGAAGACCAGAATTGCATGCAATATTCCAACAGTGGCCTAACCAATGTCCTGTACAGCTGCAACATGACCTCCCAACTCCTGGACTCAATACTCTGACCAATAAAGGAAAGCATACCAAACGCCTTCTTCATTATCCTAT
>NC_057730.1:30245524-30269972 GCF_004010195.1 Chiloscyllium plagiosum
GAGAAAGTAGCATAGAGTACAATGGGTGAGTGGGGGAGGGGATGAAGGTGATAGGTCAGGGAGGAGAGGGTGGAGTGGATAGGTGGAAAAGGAGATAGGCAGGTAGGACAAGTCCGGACAAGTCATGGGGACAGTGCTGAGCTGGAAGTTTGGAACTAGGGTGAGGTGGGGGAAGGAGAAATGAGGAAACTGTTGAAGTCCACATTGATGCCCTGGGGTTGAAGTGTTCCGAGTCGGAAGATGAGGCGTTCTTCCTCCTGGCATCTGGTGGTGAGGGAGCGGCGGTGAAGAAGGCACAGGACCTCCATGTCCTCGGCAGAGTGGGAGGGGGAGTTGAAATGTTGGGCCACGGGGCGGTGTGGTTGATTGGAACCGTTGTTGGGTGCAGTAATATTTTTGGATATAAAAAGAAAAAAAAGATAAAAGGGGAAACAGATGGGACATATATGGAGGGAGCTATATGACTGAATAGTGCATTGCTTTATTTCCTCCTCTAAATCCATTTTAATTTAGTTCCCTCCTTCTCTCTCACGCAAATCTTCCTTATTTTGATGTTCCAGTATCCCTGATGGTCAATGTTTGTAAATGTTTTGTTTAATTAGAGACTGTGGGTGATTTGGTGATTGGGGGGAAAAAAGAAGTTCAGAAGGTATATTAAAGCTTTTCTGGATGAGGAGAAACAAAGTGATTGCATCGTTAATGAACCTGATCTAGAAAGAAAGGTGCTTTGATTTCTGTCTTACCGACTGACTTGGATCCAAAATGGCGTGCAGTGCTTGTGCAGAGGCTAAGATTAGAACTGACTGGAGTTAATACAGTTTCGTTAATGAATAATAATTTTCTTTATTGACCATTTATATTTGTTAATGTATTGATTGCAATGAGGTCAGCCAGTTGGACCTCATAGAGTATGAGTTCCCTGTTAATCTGGACCAATCAGAGAGCCCTGACTGACATATAAAAATGAATGTCAGAAATACTGAAACCCTGGTGCCTGACTCTGCAAGAGGCAGTACTATAGTCAAGAACTGTTCATGTGTAAATAAAGGATGACTTGGTTACGGGATACCAGCCATAGTGGAGTTATTTCAGTTAACTTGAGTAATTTGTAAGTGGAAATAGTTTGTGCATTTTTTAATATTTTTATGAAAAGAGGAATGTTCCGAAAAATGCAGTTGTACTGATGTACTCTCTGGTCTGCTGTAGTTATTTGACTTCTTTTTCTGCAATATGTCCTTTGTGTCCAGTCAGTGTAACCCATAAACACACATCACTTGTAATAACGACAGGTACCCAGCTTTACTTCTCCATTATTAAACCTTAATTCAGAATTGTTGCAGTGCTGCTGGTTGCTTCCATAATACTAAATCGCAGATGAAATAAAACTTTGATTCTAAACCAACAAGTTCAAAATAATTGTGTTCACCTATTGTACCTGATTTGATCTCCTGGCCTTGATTCCCTAACTCATTGCTATCTCAAGCTAAAATCGAAAAGCATTCAACCTCAAATTCCTGTTTCACCTCCCAGAGTGGAGCTTTAAAGCCCCTATTTTGGTTCATTGACAGATCTCATTCCCTCTCCAGGCTATTGGCTATCACATTCATATTTTTGCCACTTCAAGATTCACTTTTTTTCAATTATAAAAGCAGAAAATTTCTTGAGAATCCTCAACAGGTTTGGCAGCATCTGTAAAGAGAGCAGAGTTAGTGTTACAAAGTCTATAAGAGTGTAACTTGGAGCCAAAGTATTTTTCAATGCCTTTCCTACCAAGTTGTCAACCTCCAAATCATTTAGTTCTTTACCAGCCACATGCTATGCTCCAAGAAGATCCTTTCTCCCCACTGTGATTGAATTCTGTTCTATGATGCTGTAGCTTCCTCAATGTCTTTTGGCTCCTTGTTGCCTTTCTTGACCTTTACACTCTTTTCCGGAACTGAATAAAGTACATGGAGCAAAGAATAAGGAGGAGATCTCATGCTAAATTATCTTCGGCCTTCACTACCTGATCTTACAGTGCTTACAGCGTTTCCTATACTTGTTTCTGAATAAAATGAAATAGATACTTAATTCCTTTTACCACAGAAACAGTAACAAAGAAGAGGATTTTTTTTAAAAAGTTAGAGATTTCCTGGTGCAGCCCTTTTAACCAGGCCTGTTCTTTGTCTGTTAGTTTGAGATGGCAGTAAATTGTTTTACAATGCCTCATAAAGGATTTGAGTTTGCAAATATTTGTAGCCATAAAGACGTTCAGATAAGATCTTAAAGATATGGTGTAAACAGAAGAAGACTTGACACAGCAAAGAACTAGGTGAAGGGCCAAGGCCTATGCTGCCACATCAGCAGAGTTGGAAAAGATAGGCAGTGTTACAAATAAAAAAGAAATCATGATGCAACGTGAAGCTTGCTTTTGGAAAATAGAACTTACAGGGAAAAAGTAAACTTAACTCTGAAACCCTTATAGAATAAATTTATGAAGTAAATTTGGGGATTAAATTAATTTTTATTTTCCTTTTTGGATATTCATACTGCAAATTGATACAATGACTTGAGTCAAAACTGAATGCTGTGGGATAAGTATTATTCTTACAGTCATAGAATCATAGAGATGTACAGGATGGAAACAGACCCTTCAGTCTAACTCGTCCAGGCCGAACCAGATATCCCAACCTAATCTAGTCCCACCTGCCAGCACCTGGCCCATATCCCTCCAAACTCTTCTTATTCATATATCCATGCAAATGCCTTTTAAATATTGCGATTGTACCCACCTCCACCACTTCCTCTGGCAGCTCATTCCTTACACGTACCACCCTCTGCATGAAAACGTTCCTCCTTAGGTCTCTTTTATATCTTTCCCCTCTCACCCTAAGCCTGTGCCCTCTAGTTCTGGACTCCCCCACCCCAGGGAAGAGACTTTGTCTATATGTCCTATCCATGTCCCCCATGATTTTATAAACCTCAAAAAGATCACTCCTCAGCCTCCGACGCTCCAGGTAAAACAGCCCCAGCCTATTCAACCTCTCCCTACAGCTCAAATCCTCTAACCTTGGCAATATCCTTGTAAATCTTTTCTGAACACTTTCAAGTTTCACAACATCCTTCTGATAGGAAGGAGACCAGAATCGCACACAACATTCCAAAAGTGGCCTAACCAATGTCCTGCACAACTGCAACATGACCTCCCAACTCCTGTATTCAATACTCTGACCAATAAAGGAAAGCGTAGCAAAAATGTCTTCTTCACTATCCTATCTACCTGTGACTCCACTTTCAAGGAGCTATGAACCTGCACTCCAAGGTCTCTTTGTTCAGCAACACTCTCCAGGACCTTACCATTAAGTGAATAAGTCCTGCTAAGATTTTCTTCTCAAACCACAATTTGAGTGACAACTTTGAGTGACAATTGTCTGTCAGTGTAATGTTCTAGATGGGTCTCTTGAACACCCTGTGTCTGACTGAGGAAATATGTTGAGAAAAGTTTTGCACCATAGTGCATTAACCATTATTCAGCTTCAGTCTAGCTATCAATGATATTAGTGGCTCCGCAACATAGTCTAGCAGATTACTCCAAGCGCCTATGCTCTTTGACAGAGAACAATAAATGTGGTGCTGGAAAAGCACAGCCAATCAGGCAGCATCCGAGGAGCAGGAGAATCAATGTTTCAAGCATAAACTCTTAATCAGGAGTGTGACACATTCCTAATGAAGAGCCTATACTCTCCTGCTCCTCAGATGCTGCCTGACTGGCTGTGCTTTTCCAGCACCACATTTCTTTACTCTGATCTCTAGCATCTGCAGTCCTCACTTCCTCCTCTTTGACAGAGAACAAAAGACTTGCATTTCTTTGATTTTCATGACTCTTGGGTGTCCCCAGGACTTTACAGTCAATTAACTACTTCTAAATATAGGGCTGAATGTTGTTTTTTTCTAGCTGAGTGTTAGTTTTGTAGATTTCACAGAGCTTTACTCTATGACATCTATCAAGATTTCTCACTGCATCCTAGCAAACCCATCTCATTAACTACCTACCTGGAGTCTATAGTACCTTTCTTGTTCAAATCTAGCCTCATTCTACCACTCACTGCACTCAAAAGAAAATGTCACTGCTATGATATCCCAGAATAGACTGGTATTCCTGGGTCTGGCACCATTTTTAAAAGTCTTGGTTTAGTTAGTCTGAAGCTGTCTTGTACATTTCTTGAAATTTTTCCCAGACACAATAAACAAAGAAAGATTGGTGCCCTGCTTTATGGGAAAAGGGCTTAGAGGTGTTCATGGATGGAATGCTGCAGAGACAGGGTGTTGTCTTCCCTCTGTGCCAGCAGGGCAGACCAGTAACCAAAGGGATTGCTGAGGGCAGACTGATAGACGTTGTTTACTTGGACTTTAGTAAAGCCCTTGACAGGGTTCCCACATGGAAAACTAATTAGTAAAGTTAGATCACATGAGATTCAGGGTGAGCTTGCCAATTGGATATAAAATTGTCTTCGTGGTAGGAGATAGAGGGTGGTGATGGCGGGTTGTTTTTCAGACTGGAGGCCTGTGACCAGCGGTGTTCATCAGGGATTGATACTGAGTCCACTTTTGTTTGTCATTTATATAAATGGTGAGAATATAGGAGGCATGGTTAGTAAGTTTCCAGATGACACCAAAATTGATGGTACAGTGGATAGTGTAGAAGGTTATCTAAGATTACAAAGAGTTCTTGATCAAATGGGTCAATGGGCTGAGGAGTGGCAGATGGAGTTTAATTTGGATAAATGTGAGGTGTTGCATTTGGGTAATACAAACAAGACAGAACTTATACCATTAATGGTAAGGGCCTTGGGTAGTGTTGTAGAAGAGAAACCTAGGGGCTCAGTACAAAATTCTTTGAAATTTGCGTCATTGGTAGGCAGGATAGATAAAAAGGCATTTAGCATGCTTGCCTTCATCACTCAGACTTTTGAGTATAAAAGTTGGGACGTCAATTTTGAGGTTGTACAGGACATTGGTTAGGTGTCTTCTGGAGTACTGGTCGTTGTGTTATCAGAAGGATATTATTAAATTGGAGAAGGTTTAGAAAAGATTTACCAGGATGTTGACGGGAGTGGAGGGTTTGAGATATTAAAATAGACTGAAAAGACATGGACTTTTCCCTTGAGTGGGGGGTGCTCAAAATTAGGGGCATATATTTAAGGTGAGAAGAGAAAGATTTAAAAAGGTCATGAGTGGCAACTATTTTACACAGCATGGTTTGTGTGTAGAATGAATTGCTCAGGGTACAATTGCAATGTTTAAAAAACGTTTGGCTAAGTTCATGAATAGGAAAGAATATGGTGAAGTACAGACAGGTGGGACTAGTTTAGTTTGGGAACAAGGTCAGCATGGACTGGTTGGACAGAAGGAGCTGTTTCTGTCTATGACTCTATGTCAGCCTGGTCTGAGATTGCTATCTAAGTCTGGGCAGTCTCAGCTGTCTGGAGGAATACATAGCAATGTGTGATGAAGATCAAATGAACCTCTCCACTTCACCAGCGTGAGTGCCACCATCTTCTATCAACACCTCTCATTCACACCATCTATGCTACTATGTACAAACTCCCTTGAAGGCTCATATCCTATCACTCTCACTATTGCCTGAAACATCATCACTCACTTGCTGTCACCCATAAAAACCCTGACACCACTACCCTTGCATGCCCTCTGGGCTGCCTACTCATTCACGTGGGACGCCTTCTAACAGCAAATGTAACAAGAATGTCATCTACTTTCATCTCTCCCTTCTGTCACATTTCAGGAGGAAATGATAGAAATAATCAAGACATATGATATGCTGCCTGACATTTGGCTCCTAAATCTTCATGAGGAGAGGATCCTGACTGACAGCCCTGAGTGTCTGACTGACCTTGTCCAAGCTTCTGGACTGGTAGTAGAGACTGCCCTTGTTTTTCTGTGCTGGGCGCTGACTGAAAGCTGTCTCCCTTGAATTGACTGAGGACTACTGATAATCATGACAGGGTTTAGGCATCACAACCAGTTCTCAACCTGTCCTTGCCCAAGAAGAGATAGACATGTCCAGGTTCTGGAAGGAGGATACTGTTTCTTATTTCTTAAACTAAACAAAAGTACTGTAAAAGAACTGACATTATGTGTTGTATATTTAACGTTAACTTAGGGCAGATAAGGTTTTAAATCTTGAGACTGATGCTGTTTTCAAATGATATTTCTCAGGATAGAATATACTGTACTTGAGCAATACTAGAGGGGTAAAGATAAATAGAGGACACAAGGGGTCACAGTTCAGCACATCAAGTTCTCATATGCAACATTTACGAACATATGATAAGGAACAAGGGGTGTGCCGTTCAGCCCTTTAAGCATGCTCCCCCCTTCAATAAGATCATGGCTGATCTGATTTTAACCTTAATTCTACTTTCCTACATATCCCCTGATAATCAAGAAGCTATCTACCTCTGACTTAAACATATTTTAAAGGCTCTGCATCCACTGCCCTTTGAAAATGGAATTCTGAAGACTGTCAAAGAGAATTTTGTTGTCTTCATCTGTCTTAAATGGGGACCCGCTTATTTTTAAATTATAGCCCCTAGTTCTTGATTATTCCACATTCACCTGGTCAACTCCCCTCAGGATGTTATATGGTTCAATTAAGTAATTTCTGACTTTTCTGAACTCCAGGGTGTACTGGCCTAAGCTGGCGAGCCTTTCTGCATGAGGTAAACCACTTATTCCAGATCTAGTGAACCTTCTCTGAAATGTTTCCAAAGCATTAATGCCTTTCCGTAAGTATGGTGACCAATAGTAATTCAGATGTTCCAGGCGCACACAGTACTCCAGATGCAGTCTCACCAATGCCCTGTATAACAGAAGCACAACCACCCTACTCATGCACTCCGTTCCCCTCACACTAAAACGTAACACAAAATAAAAAATAACAGCTTTTCTGATTACTTGTTATATCAGTAATTCATGCACTAGCACACCCTGACCTATCTGCATCTCAGAACTCTGCAACCTCTCACCATTTAGATAACACACCTCTTTATTCTTTCTGCCTAAATGGACAATTTCACACTTTTCCACATTAAACTCTATTTACTAGATCTTTGCTCGATCACTTAACCATCAATAACGCTTTTTAGCTCAAGTCCTCTTCACAACTTGCTTCCATATTTATCTTTGTCTCATCACCAACACCAGGAGCTTTTATTTTCTGTAATAATCTTTGATGTGAAACTTTATCAAATGCCTTCTGGAAATCTGCGTACATCCATTGGTACACAAAGTTGTGATTGCAATGAGAAAGACTGAGAAAGACAACAGCAGCACAGTACTTGAGAAAAATGTTCATTTCTAATGACAATAGTTTCCCTCAGTGACAGTCCACCCTGGTAGCCCATGAATTAGCCAGCCTGGATGTCCTGAGCAAAGTCAGCCTGATAAGCCACAACATTGACTATACATTGACATCTATTGGTCAGGTTGACCTCAAGTTGAAACTGAAAATGTGTTGCTGGAAAAGTGCAGCAGGTCAGGCAGCATCCAGGGAACAGGAGAATCGACGTTTCGGGCATAAGCCCTTCTTCAGGAATGAGGAAAGTTTGTCCAGCAGGCTAAGATAAAAGGTAGGGAGGAGGGACTTGGGGGAGGGGCGTCGGAAATGTGATAGGTGGAAAGAGGTCAAGGTGAGGGTGATAGGTCAGACTGGGGTGGGGGCGGAGAGGTCGGGAAGAAGATTGCAGGTTAGGAAGGCGGTGCTGAATTCGATGGATTTGACTGAGACAAGGTGGGGGGAGGGGAAATGAGGAAACTGGTGAAATCCGAGTTCATCCCTTGTGGTTGGAGGGTTCCTAGGCGGAAGATGAGGCGCTCTCCTCCAACCGTCGTTTTGTTGTGGTCTGGCGATGGAGGAGTCCAAAGACCTGCATATCCTTGGTGGAGTGGGAGGGGGAATTGAAATGTCGAGCCACAGGGTGGTTGGGTTGGTTGGTCAAGTTGGCTCAAGTTGAAACTGCCTCCCTAAGAACACCTGGGGCTTCCTACATCAAGTGACCTGCAGCAGTTGAAGATTTGGATACAGAACTGGCTCAAAGATAGAAGACAGAGTGCGGTGTGGAGGATTGTTTTTCAGACTAGAGGCCTATGACCAGTGGAGTGCCATAAGAATCAGTGCTGGATCCTCTACTTTTTGTCATTTACATAAATGATTTGGATGCAAGCATAAGAGGTACAGTTAGTAAGTTTGCAGATGACACCAAAATTGGAGGTGCAGTGGACAGCGAAGAAGGTTACCTTAAATTACAACAGGATCTTGATCAGATGGACCAATGGGCCAAGAAGTGGCAGATAGAGTTTAATTCAGAAAAATACGAAGTGCTTAATTTTGGGAAAGCAAATCTTAGCAGGACTTATACACTTAATGGTAAGGTCCTAGAGAGTGTTGCTGAACAAAAAGACCTTGGAGTGCAGGTTCATAGCTCCTTGAAAGTGGAGTCACAGGTAGATAAGGTAGTGAAGAAGGAGTTTGGTATGCTTTCTTTTATAGGTCAGAGTATTGAATGCAGGATTTGGGAGGTCATGTTGTGGCTGTACAGGACATTGGTTAGGCCACAGTTGGAATATTACATGCAATTCTGGTCTGCTTCCTATCGGAAACATGTTGTGAAACTTGAAAGGATTCAGAAAAAGATTTACAAGGATGTTGCCAGGGTTGGAGGATTTGAGCTATGGGGACAGGCTGAACAGGCTGGAGCTGTTTTCCCTGGAGTGTTGGTGGTTGAGGGGTGACCTTATAGGTTTACAAAATTATGAGGACAGCTTCCTGCCAGCTGTTATGAGACTACTGAATGGACTCTCTTGCCTCAAATAATGCTAACTTTGATTGATCTCTCTTGTATGCCCTGTGCAATGTTACCTGTATGTGTCCGTCTAAATCTTTTGGTCTGTACATCATTGCTTACTACGATCTGCCTGTTCTGCTCGTAAACCAAGCTTTTCACTGTACTTCAGTACCACGTGACAATGAATGAATGAATCAATCAATATTGTTGCAGTAAGCAGGTTGCAGCTTATTAAGCTGTGTGCTTAATTGAATTGGATATTTTCCTCCCCAGTTTTCAAAGGTTCTCCCAACTTCCTGTTTGTAGAAATTGTGCACAGCGAGAGTATGGGAAGAAGAGTCTGAACATGTAGACTCGCTAATGTAGAGACACTGTCTTTTGATCTTATAGTCACCAGTTCAGATACTGAAACTGCAAATTTTGTGGAATATTAAAAATAAGAGCTTTATGCACTGCTCAGTCTTTTGATTCTGCTCTGCTGAATGTAAAGCAACTAAGTCTTTGTTGTGCTGCTACCATGGCAAATAGTGTAACTGAACCAACGTGTTACACATTACTCCTATTGTGGTCTACTCAAGATTCTACATAATTCCAGTAAAGTTTGTTTGTTCTTACATTTTGAATCATTTATATGGAGGCAAATTTACTACTTTTTTTCCTAATTGTTTTCAATACTTGCATATTAACTTTTGGTGATTTACGTACAAGTACACTCACCTAAGTTTCTGGGACTACCAGCATTCCACAATCGCTTACCATTTCAATATATGTTCCATTTCGATTTATGGCTGCCAACAACAACTTAAGGTTTACACAGCACATATAAAATAATAAAACTCCCCAATGTACTTCACAGGAGCAATATGGAACAAAATTTAACATCTTAAAACTAACAATTGGAAAAAGAAATAGATGTTGAAGAGTGTATTAAATGGGGAATAGTAATGAAATATGGTACAGAGGTATTAGGAGGGAATAGAGTCTTTGAGATGTACAGCACGGAAAGAGACCCTGCGGTTCAATTTGTCCATGCTGATCAGATATCTTATATAAATCTAATCCCATTTGCCAATATTTGGCCCAATTCCCTCCATTCAAATACTCATCCAGATGCATTTTAAATGTTGTAGTTGTAACAGCCTCCACCACTTCCTCTGGCAGCTCGTTCCATGCACGCAGCACTCTCTGCCTGAAAAGGTTGCCCCTTAGGTCCCTTTTAAATCTTTCCCCTCACACCTTAAACCTATGCACTATAGTTTGAACTCCCCTACCATTGGGAAAAGACCAAACCTATTTACTCGAAGGGCCAGTTGGTGTACTCCTGTTCCTATTTCTGATGTTCTTATGTTTTAATGTATCCTATCTATGCCCCTCAAGATTTTATAAACCTCTATAAAGGTCACTCCTCAGCCTCCAATGCTCCAGAGAAAATAGCCCCAGCCTATTCAGCCTCTCCCTGTAGCTCCAACCCTCCAACCCTGTCAACATCCTTATAAATCTTTTCTGAATCTTTTCAAGTTTTATAACATCTTTCCTATAGCAGGGAGACTAGAATTGCATACAGTACTCCAAAAGTGGCCTAACCAATGTCCTGTACACCTGCAACATGATCTCCCAACTCCTCAACTCAATGCACTGACCAATAAAGGAAAGCATACTAAATTCCTTCTTCACTGTCCTATCTACCTGCGACTCCATGTTCAAGGAACTATGAAACTGCACTCCAAAGTCTTTTTGTTCAGCAACACTCCTCAGGACCTTACTATTAAGTGTCTAAGTCCTGGCCTGATTTGCCTTTCCAAAATGCAGCACCTCACATTTATCTAAATTAAACGCCATCGACTACTCCTCAGCTCATTGGCCCATCTGATCAAGATTCTGTTGTACTCTGGGGTAACCTTTTTTTGCTGTCCACTACACCTCCAATTTTGGTGTCATCTGCAAACTTACCAATCATATCTCCTATCTTCACATCCAAATTATTTATATTAATGATGAAAAGCAGTGGACCCAGCACCAATCTTGTGGCACACCAGTAGTCACAGGCCTCTAGTCTGAACAGCAACCCTCCATTACCACCCTCTGTCTTGTACCTTTGAATCAGTTCTGAGTTCACTTGGCTAGTTCTCCCTGTGTTCCATGTGATCTAACCTTGTTAATCAGTTTACCATGAGGCAGCTTGACAAATGTCTTACTGAAGTCCCTATAGATCATGTCCACTGCTTTGCCCTCATCAATCCTCTTCATTACTTCTACCTAGGCACTGGACTGTGCTGAATTCTCCTAAGTCAGTCCAGCAAGTGGGCTATGATTATAGAATCCCTACAGTGTGGAAACTGACTATTTGGCCCATGTAGTCTGTTTCCCCCTAAAGAACATCACACTCAGATCTTACCCTACCCTATAACCCTGCATTTCCCACGGTTACTCTACCTAACCTAGACATCGCTGGATACAATGGGCAATTTAGCATGGCCAATCTACCTCACCTGCACATCTTTGGATATAAATACTAGGTTGTTCACCGGGGGATGGACTGTGCATTGTTCAGGAAGAAGGGTTGGTCAAGTCTGAGGTTGGTGGTCATAGTGACTAAAAAAACGAGGGAATGAAAGCTGTAGAGGTGTGTGGGGATTAGACAATTTATTGTCATCTTACCCTCAAGAGGAGGAAAGTTTCCAACAAGAGCATGGAATTAATCTTAACAGCTATACAACAAGGCTGAACAGAAATGGGGAGGCTGAAAGAGCTTCAGGAATGGAGGAATGATAGCATAAAAGTGAGTTTTTTGTTGAGATAACTGAAAGGAATATGAAGCGTGAGTGGAATTGTTGTTAGTGTTAGTTGGAGACTGCAACTTACTTGTGAGAACATAATGCTAAAACCTTGCAATTTCTTTTCCCCAAACTCAACTGTGCAATTAGGAGGCAAAATACAGTGCATGTCTGTAATACATGAAGTCAATTAAATGCAGTGTCAGGTGAGTAAGTTACTGCTTTTCTCTTCAGGAATATGTCATTTGCATATGAGACCCTTCTAGGGTCATATATTACTCATGCATGTACTGATACTGTAATGGTCCCCATCTGTCATCAAGTTGTCGACCTTTTATTGAAAAGCCATTACAAGGTTTCGATGCCTGGACTACTCCATCGGTACCTTGCAATATAACCAGAAAGAACCTGCTGATCATTAAGGCCTGCATGCCCTTCATAATTTGATCCAACAAAGTGGGCGATGTCCTGGATGTAGATAAAATTGCAGATTGAGAGCTGCCCTCTGCAGTTGGGGATGAGGACCTTGACCTGGAGGGACATTCAAGAGGCCATGAAAGAGTTATGTACCATTGAGCTTGAGAAACCAAACAGAACCACACTGAAACCAGCTTCCAGGAAGGATGCACTGTGTTAGGATTTCCTGTCGGTGGGTTACTTCCTGTTGTTTACAAAGCAATCAACCCCTGGTCAGTTTATGTCGACCTGTTAATTTCTGCATGTCTTGAACTTTTTGATTGATGAATACTGTAAATGTTTCTTTTTTGATATGGTTGTATATATGGGATCTTCAGCTGATTCCACATGAAGAATCTGCATTTGTAGGGTCTTCCTTTCCTGCTAGGGAGACTGCGGCAGTTAATGAGACAGAGCAGTAACATGGCACAGTGCTGAGATTCGGTGGCTTTTGATGCTTTACTTGTTATGTGGAATCTGAATGTTGCACTCCCTTATGATAGGCAGCAAATTGGAAGCAATCATGAGGCACCTCCTTTATACACTTCTATTATTGGTTGGCCTTCAACATTTGAGAGTATGCATAGGGTAGAAAATTGTGCTGAAATACTTGAGCAACCTATCGGGCAGTTTTTCACCTGAGAAAGAAGAGCTTTTTGGACCTTCTGTCAACAGAGGGAGCTATGAGGGAAAATGTAGATAGGTTCCACCTCCCTGTCTTGAATAGTAATGCACTGTCATACACTAGAAATAACCGTGTTTAAACTGAATTCAAGTCCACAATCATCTCCTTTATGTGAGAGCTTTATTTCAGTTAGTCACACTCAATAAAATTCACACTCTGTATTGATTACTAGCTGTATTAATACAAACAATTATCTCTTAAAATATCCATCACAGTTTCATCATTCCATTAAAAGATAACACACACTCTTTGAAAGCTCTTAGGTAGAATGCAATGTTGCCTGCAGAGATGTGTGGAATCATCACTGATCAGGTGGTGTAAGTATGGATGACCTCTGCAGGTCCTGCGACAATTCCAGCACGTTGCTTCAGTGTTGTATACATAAAAATTCAATGCCAAGCTACAGTTAGCAATATGATGGTTCAATGATCCCTGGTGTCTTATGTTTTCGATAGTTAAGGAGTCAGTTGATTGTGAGAGATGAGCAATGCTTATCCATTACAACTTCTTTTATCCTTTGAATGTCTGAAGAGGATCCTCATATGTCAAATAATTATGATTTCACTAGGTCCGATAGCTACAAAGGGCATTAGCAGATATTTCAAAAGTGTCACTGAATATATATTTGCCTAAGTGCAGGCTTGTTTGCAATGAAATGTGCCTTCAGCACAGTTTTTCATCCTTTCTTTCCCACTATATTTATTTGCCGTTCTGATACCATAACTGGACTGAGGGAGCCCACTTCGTAATTGTCCCAGTTTGTTTGGAAGACTTGGTTGTTCATCTCTACAAAATGATTCAACTCCAACATCAGCAGTCACAAAGTGTCTAGACACTGAGCAGAGAGGAATGGAAAAACTGTACAAGAGAGTTGTAATCAATATCATATATTATTAGAATGTAGAGAAGGAGTTTATTGAACTCCTGGAAGTCAGACAGGCATTCTGGGATAAGGTAAAGAGAGGAATGGAGCAGACTCAAAGTAAGGACTGATAGATGTGGCAAAACCCTCATAACTATCATTATGCTATAATTTTAGATACAGCTTTGCTGGCATGATATATGTTGTATTTTTCCTCCACTCGAACTATCTGAGACATCTTGATAAATTACTTGCTACCAACCCTTTCTCTTGGCATTTGTCTAAATTAGTGTACCAACTGGGGAAGAATGCCACACAATGTCTCAGGCAGAAGGAGGGCTTAACATTGATAAACAGGTTTGTTACATGTTGATAATGTTTGGCACTGGAAGAAGCACAGCGATTTAGGCAGCATCTGAGGAGCAAGAGAATTGATGTTTTGGCTCAACCCTTCATCAGGATTGGAGAGGGGGAAGGAGGTTGAGAAATAAATAGGGGGAGGGGTGAGGCTGGGGAAAGGTAGTTGGGATGGCAATAGGTGGGTGAAGGTAGGAGATGATTGTGATAAGTCAGTGGGAAGTGTGAAGTGGGAAGGTAAATGGACAGGTTATTCAGGTAGGTCAGGTCAAGAGGGTGGAGTCAAGTCAGGGGTTGGATCTGGGATAGAGTGGGGGGGGGGGGTGTGGAGATTTGGAAACTGGTGAATTCAATGTTGAGGCAGTGTGGTTGTAGGCTCCTGAGGTGGAAGATGAGATGTTCCTCCATCGGTTTGAGGGTGGCTTTGTTTAGGCAGTGAAGGAGGCCCAGAATGGACATGTCATTGGGAGAATGGGAAGGGTAGTTAAAATGGATGGCCACAGGAAGTTGGGGTTGGTTGTTTGGTGGTTATGGACAGAGGTGTTCCCTGAACCATTCCGCAAAATTTGCGCTCTGTCTCTCCAATGTAGAGGAGACCACATCGAGAGCAACGGATGCAATAAATGAGGTTCAAGGATATGCAAGTACATAATAGAACATAGAACATTACAGCACAGTACAGGCCCTTCGGCCCTCGATGTTGCGCCGACCTGTCATGCCAATCTGAAGCCCATCTAACCTACACTATTCCATGTACATCCATATGCTTGTTCAATGACAACTTAAATGTACTTAAAGTTGATGAATCTACTACCGTTGTGGGCAAAGCATTCCATACCCTTCCTACTCTCTGAGTAAAGAAACTACCTCTGACATCTGTCCTATATCTATCACCCCTCAATTTAAAGCTATGCCCCCTCATGCTTGCCGTCACCATACTTGGAAAAAGGCTCTCCCTCTCCACCCTATCTAACCCTCTGATTATCTTATATGTCTCTATTAAGTTACCTCTCAACCTTCTTCTTTCTAACGGAAACAGCCTCAAGTCCCTCCGCCTTTCCTCATAAGATCTTCCCTCCATATCAGGCAACATCCTAGTAAATCTCCTCTGCACCCTTTCCAAAGCTTCCACATCCCTCTTATAATGCAGTGACCAGAACTGTACACAATACTTCAAGTGCGGCCGCACCAGAGTTTTGTACAGCTGGAGCATAACCTCATGGGGTTCTGGAACTCGATCCATAAGACCATAAGACCATAAGACATAGGAGCGGAAGTAAGGCCATTCGGCCCATCGAGTCCATTCCGCCATTCAATCATGGCTGATGGGCATTTCAACTCCACTTATCCGCATTCTCCCCGTAGCCCTTAATTCCTTGTGACATCAAGAATTTATCAATTTCTGCCTTGAAGACATTTAGCGTCCCAGCCTCCACTGCACTCTGTGGCAATGAATTCCACAGGCCCACCACTCTCTGGCTGAAGAAATGTCTCCGCATTTCTGTTCTGAATTTAACCCCTCTAATTCTAAGGCTGTGTCCCTCTATTAATAAAAGCTAAAACACTGCATGCCTTCTTAAAAACCCTGTCAACCTGGGTGGCAACTTTCAAGGATCTACGTACATGGACACTGAGATCTCTCTGCTCATCTACATTACCAAGAGTCTTACCATTAGCCCAGTACTTTGCATTCCGGTTACTCCGACCAAAGTGAATCACCTCACACTTGTCCACATTAAACTCCATTTGTCACCTCTCAGCTCAGCTCTGCAGCTTATCTAAATAATCTTCTGGGGTCTTGCACAGAGGTGAAGGGGGAGGTGTGAGCACAGGCTTTGCACCTCTTATGGCATTAGGTGTGGAGAGCGATTGGTGGGGTGTGTGGACCTAATGAGGGGGTCACGGAGGGAATGGTCCCTACAGAATGCAGATAAGAGTGGGGAGGGAAATATATTTTTGATAGTGGGGTCTGACTGTGGGTGATGAAAATGGCAAAGGATGGTACACTGGATTTGGAGATTAGTGGGGTGGAATATGAGCACCAGAAGGATTCTATCCTTGTTCTGGTTGGGGGTGGGGGGTGGGGTGGGGTTCAAGGGCAGAGGTGTTGGAAAAGGAGGAGATAATAGCGTGATATCTGAGATACTGAGAGTCTTTAGTAAGACTTCAGGTAATACTGAAGAGTAAATATACATTTACTGAAACATTCTGGTACACATCTTAGAAAAGTCTAAACAACAATTGGTTAGCTCTTCCCAGGATCAGTCTTTTATAACCTGATGGGTGTAACTAATATTATGTCAGTTAACCCTCTGAGGTTCTAATTGCTTTATACATCAGGGACAGTTTAGTCAGCTAGTGCAGCCTCAACACTGCAGTTCAGCCACCCAATGCCCAGACCCCATGATAAGCGGAATACATGAGTGCACAATAACATAGGGTTGAGTCCAAGGAAGCAGCTCACTACATGGAGACAGCAGCCATAGCACAATCCCTATCATCCCCAAGTCTGTATCAGACAGTTGGCTGAGTGTTCTATTTCAGCAGGCCATTCAACATGCATTCTTCTCCTGCCACGTTTAAATCTGTTAAGTAAACCAACAATTCAGCTTTGTAAAATAAATGTCCTGAGAATACATCAAAGATCTTCACTGCATCTTCAACTGGGATCTCCTTTTGCCCTTTATTCAGCTGACTGCTGCTTTTCCTTGGCAGCTTATTCAAGAGCTAAGCATGGCACAAGCTGCTGATCATATCTGTCATTGCTGCTAGGAGATCATGATGACTTTCAGGGCATTATTCATGAGTAGTGTGGACATCCATGAAAGCTTTTACAGTGGAAACAAGCTTCAACTTGGGTATTGTTGTGGAGTATTTGACAGATAATGATCGTTTATTTTGTGCTCGCATACAGAGAATCTTTAACACAGGTGTCAAAGCCCCCTGTGCCAATTTACAGAATTTCTTCAAGCTTTATACAGATTACAGCATGCAGATTACAATTCCTGTATTCACTATCCATGTGTTCTATAATATCTTTGCTTCCCACAGTCTTAGTAGGCATTGTCTGTTCCTCACCCTTTGACAGCTATTAGTTTGGATGCCTTGTTCATCATTTCTAGCTTTGTTTCTTACTAACTATATGGCTTAAGACTTAACCCTTGCCAGTTTAACCCCTTCACATTGCAATAACTAGAGCATGGGAGATTATTTGAATCCATCAATCTATCTTTATATTTGTTCCTCAATTCCACAGTTCCTCTCACCAGGTAGTAGAATCTAGACATTCAATGTTGTCTGCTAAGGCTTGATCCTATTGCTGGAGTGTATAGTATATCTTATCTGCTCATTATGCTTTGGATGAGGGTGAGATATTTGATTACTGGTGGGATAGCATAGAATTGTTTGGGTGTTTCATCAGGCCATTTTCATGATTCTCTTAGCTTGCCTCTATATATTTCAACTAGTTCTGCCTTTCCCACTCTTGCTGCCACCTGTAGCTGTAGGCACAAAATGGTTGGAGTTGGGGCATGAGTGACTGTTCCTATATTAAAACTGCTGCTGCCCTGTGATAATACAGTATCTCCCATCACCAGTGTATGTGACAGGTGTTGGTTTCTTGATGCCCATGCGTTTCCATTAAATACACATCTTGCCTCTTCTGATATGTATATTGGATGGGTATATACAGGACTTCTACAGGAAATCTTTGTAAACTTTTCATTATATTTCCCCTATCTATTACATATTATGGTATATTGTTGTACACATATTATGATCCTTCTTAATTATTCCAGCACTCTCTAGCCTAAAAAATGTCTTACATGGCTGTTGACTTCTGGTATAACTGAGATTGCCAGAATAATGCCAATTAACATTTTATAATGTATGACACATTCCACATTGTACACATGTAAAACAGTTGAGCTGGCAGCTGGTATAGAAGTACCTGATGAAGGGCTTTTGCCCGAAACGTCGATTTTGCCTGTCCTCGGATGCTGCCTGAATTGCTGTGCTCTTCCAGCACCACTGATCCAGAATCTGGTTTCCAGCATCTGCAGTCATTGTTTTTACCCCATAGAAGTACCTCACCCTTATGAATTTTTCTCAGATCTTCTGTCATCTGCTTGAGTATCCATGATCTAATATCATTTCTGATCCCATAATTTGAGAGATTATCCTGCATCTTGATTGATTTATTAATGGACCAGACATGAATGTCCAGGACTGCGGCTGAGCTTTCAATTACCCAGGTCAGGACTTGGTCCATACTGAGCTGTCTATCCTGGATCTTTGTCCCTTTTCCTAGATTTCTATAAGTTGAGAACTTACAGTCTAAACCTATTGGTCTGTTGTCGCCAAATCAATTGAATTTATCACTGAGACTCTTTGTTTAATGCTATAGCAATATCTTTGACAGAACTGTATTTCAGCTGGTCCTTTCCCAGGACTGGGGTTACAGAAACTTTTCACCTCCACCATTAAGTCAAGCTGCCTGTGCTTTTATTTGTTTATCCAAAGCTGTATACAGTGCTTGGGTTTGATCCAAACACCACTCAAGGAGATAAATATCAGAGATGCTTTGAATATTCGTTCTAGCTTCACTTATTACTAACTATTTGACTGAAGCGTTGATCCTAACTAATTTAACACTGTCCATTTGTATCAACCATGGTGATCTATCAGATTTCCTCTCAATGAAGCTTGCTGCTAGCTTTTGCTGTGTTATAGGAGTCAGACTTAAAAACATAGCTATGTTTTGTGACAGGGAAATCCATGGAAATATTGTAACTCTGCAAGGATCCCAAAAGCAAATAGGTTGAGAAACCCTGGTCCAGTGCATTATTGTTAAATAATAATCCATACAAGGACAACAGCGTTTATTCTGTGATGTGCAGTATAATTAGAGCTTTATATCTAACCTGTAATGTCACTGGTTTGGCAGTATTTGATGGAACAGTATAGAGTCAATTTTATTCTGGGACATTACCTGTTCTATTAATTTCGAAGCTCCTTGGATACTGCCTGAACTGCTGTGCTCTTCCAGCACCACTAATCCAGAACCTGGTTTCCAGCATCTGCAGTCATTGTTTTTACCTCTTTTACATCATCTGTTCTATACCCACCCTTCGACATGGGTGAAATTGTAGCAAAAAATTATGTTTGTTTCAACATTGAATCTTTGCACGAAAGGTACAAAATTTACAAATTAGCACTTCATTCTAATAGTATAATTTTGCTATGCCCCCAATATAAAATAATTGTTAATAACCCACGGAAGAAACGAATGGCTGTATATATATCAATGTCTTCATTTGTATGACAAGGCGCAAATTAGCAGCAACATATATTTTGTAAATATAATTCTTAATGTAGAAACTATACTTCAATAGGAAGCTCAGCTAAATATAGTAAAATGTAAATTAAATATCAGGAAAACCATCAATAATAATGGTCCATTTAACAGGTGCACTTACTCCTAGGTAACGCTTATAAAATTGTCCCATGGGAACCATGTACATGGACTCCCTTTCAGAATAATTAGATTGGGTGCTCCTCCTTCATTGTTCACTGGAAACAGCCATGTCAGACATTACAGCTAAGTAGTGATGACATCAGCTAAATAGGTGGGGCCGATTCACACCAGACTGAGTAAGTGGCAGAACTCTGGAGTCAGACTGTCTTTCCTGCAGTATGAGAGGAATTGGAGATTCGGTTTGGTAGGGGTTGCAAACAGTTTCTTTGGTGAAGTAGCTTAGCAGGGTTTGTTGGGGTGGGGGGCGGGGAGGTGTTGGAGGTGGGCAGGATGGCTTCTGTGTTGTGATCAGGTTTTGGAGTCAGAACCCATTGTTTACTTTCTGCTTAAGATATTGTTGGGAATCTGATTGATGAAAAACAATGCCAATTTGCATTTATAAATGTCGATCCCACTTTCAGACAGGCTTCTCAAGACCTTGAAAATCACAACAGACTGTAAATGGAACAGGAAATCCACCCACTCCCTTTTGACACATCTGTTTTTTGCCAAGTAGCAGGTGTGAAGGAGTGGGTGTGGGGTAAGTTCAAATTTCCACTCTGTTAATTCTGTTATTACCAGCACAACTAGAACGCCAACCTTATTGACATCCAGAATTTTTCAGTTCAGGAATCTCTGTGGAGAGTATAGTGGGTCACAATGTATTTGGTCTCACATCCTGATAAAACCATTTAGTCCTGAGAGATGACACCACGCTCCCCCAGCCTCCCTAGTCATTCCTACCATCAGATTGTTAAGAAAGGGAGTACAACCCACTTTACAGTCTTAAAGTAAACACCACCCAAATCCCACACCCTCACCCTGATAACAGGTGGGTATCATGTTAGTTGGCCTGATTTGATAGTATATTCGGGGGACAGCATTCAATTTGCAGTATATGGTCATCAGATGGACACTCTACACGTACAGAATTACATTGACACTGGAGTGAACTAATTTTAGAATGTAGTGAGTGCAGGCCAATGAGAGGACAAGTGGAAAAGAAGAGGCAGTAACAGAACTCAGAAATGCAAACAGAAAGTGCTGGAATTATCAGCAGGTCAGACAACACCCTGAGAGATAAAACCCTCCTGTCATTCCTACCATCAGATTGTTAAGAAATAGAGTGCAACACTCTTTATATTGGGGAGAAGGAAACAGAATTAAAGGACAGGATTTTCATATTAGCGTTAATCATGTTAATCATGGTAGAGAAAACAAGAGCTGGGAACTTTCCTGGCTCACTGTACCCTCTCTGGGAGAAGGTGCCATGAAGGATGCAATTTTTGATCCAGGGCAGGGTGGAGGTTGGGCTGTATGAATATGTCAAAAGTGTGGTGCTGGAAAAGCACAGCAGGTCAGGCAGCAGGCAGCATCTGAGGAGCAGGAGAGTCGATGTTTTGAATATAAGCCCTTCATCAGGAATGGAAGGGCTTATGCTTGAAACATCAACTCTACTACTCCTTGGATGCTGCCTGACGTATTATGCTTTTCCAGCACCACACGTTTGACTCTGATCTCCAGCATTTGCAGTCCTCACTTTCTCCTGCATGAATATTGTACTGGTTTTAGTTGTGGTGCTTCTACAAGCAGTTCAATGGCAGAGGATGCTGTGTGTCAAGACAGGCTAGTTAAAATGCCTATTTCAATTCTCTGGGACTGATCCCAATTATTTTGTTCATTACTCGCCCATTTAGGACTCACCTCATATCCCTTCATCTGCTTCCACACACTTCCTATGCCTCATGCCACCCCATGGTTCTGCCAATCTTCAATGGTAACTTATACCCTCTTTGCCAAATTATTGGTCTACCCCAATCCCCAATGGTCCCCCATACCCTCCGTTACAATTCATGGCACTCTCATGGTCATTTCTGCAATTTACTTTCTGTATAGAACCAATGAACCCCAAGTAAAAATGGCACATATGAAAAAGCTTTTAAAACCCTTCCATTCATAACTTGCTTTAAAAAAATCTGGTGTTAGTGTAATCCTATTAAGAATGCCTATCAAACAGATATTTAAAGTAACAATGGCAGAAATGATTTGATATTATATAAAAAATGTAACTTTTTCTCCATCTATTTTGTCAATGCTATCAATCGAACATTATTTTGCTTATATCCACTTTGTATCCAAATAATAAATATCTAGGATCTCAACCAAGCGTACTTAATCAGGCTTGGTCCAGAATCCAGAATTCCATTTATTTATAGAAACACGTGCAATAAAAGTGCATTCATTGCTTGATTGGTGGCTTTTTTTTTAACTAAGACCCATTTTGTCATTGGCTTAATTTTTATTTAGACAAGATAAGGAGATGTCAAATATTTAAAAGTTTCTGCTATTGACATTTGGTTGTTGCAGAGGATATGAGAGGTGTTTGAGGTTGCAAACAGGGCATGGGCATGGGCTTTTAAATTATCCAGACTTTGATTCAGTATGTTTCTGAGCCCTTGAGAAGCTAGTCTGACTCGGTGACTCAGAAGGATAGGAAATGACAAATTCTACAATGAGCCAGCCAGGTAAAGAATACGGGGTACAGATTCACTGCCAGCCCCTTCTCCTGTGCTAGTGAAAATTGAGTGTAATGGGAATGGAGGCAGGAATCTCAGAATTGGTCCTGCCTGCCATTTTCAAAAGCCTAGGAGAAAGTGAAGACTGCAGATGCTGGAAATCAGAGCTGAAAAATGTGTTGCTGGAAAAGCGCAGCAGGTCAGGCAGCTTCCTGAAGAAGGGCTTATGCCCGAATCGTCGATTCTCCTGCTCCTTGGATGCTGCCTGACCTGTTGCGCTTTTCCAGCAACACATTTTTCAGCTCATTTTCAAAAGTCTGCATAGTTTCTGTGACTCTACAAAAAATCCCAATCAACATTTTAGGTTATTGATCTTTCACCAGAACTGGGCAAGTTAGAGATGTAGTATGGTTTGAGCAAGATGTGGGTGTAGCAGGGATAAATGGAAGGTCTGTGGTTGTGAGCAAGAAAGGAAAGAATAAGTGACAGAAGTGTCAGAGCTATAATGTCAAAGTAAATGGTATGGAGCAAGAAAAGAAACAGAAATTACAGACTGATATTGTTGAACTCCATGTTGAATTATGAAGTGTATAATGTGCCCTAAGAGGTAAGGTACTGTCAAGCTTGAGGAACTGCACCTCATCATTTAATTAGGCGCTTTTCAGCATTTCAGATTTAGCATTGGTTAAATCTCATTATACAGTGAGTACATTGACTTCAATACAGAGTCACAGAATAGAAGCTGCTACTGCTGTGTTGATGTTGTACAAATGGAGGGCAATTTGTCACTGTCGATTGCCTCCAAACTCATAGGCACATCTCTTTTCTCTGCCTGGCATCCATCGCAGTTGAGTTGGAGGCCAATCTTAGTGGGCACCAGGCCATGACTGGTATCAGAGTGAGAGAGGGTGCAGTAGTCATCGCTGTAGTTATATTCACCGTTTGGATCCTGAGGCATCATGGACAACAGGGTGGCATTAGCCAGGTCCTCAAACAGCAACCAGCTTTCAACCTGCTGACCTTCAGTAGGTACAATGGACTGGTTTCCACTTAAACCACAAATGCTATTACTATATTCCAGCACTGAGTTGGAATAAAATCTATTCCTTGGATCAATGAGACAGTTCTTTTTGACGTACATGGAATCTGCATCATTATTGTGTTTGAGGCTGTTTGGATCAAGTGCTGATGTGTAGTGTATTGGGATTGGTTTTATGTAGGTAATATTAGAAACAGCTTCAATTCTGGGAGTTATGATTACTGTGTCAGCTTCATCTTCCAAGGACCTCTTCATCTTCGTTATCTCATGGACTGAACTTCTGCGAGATCTTTTCTGAATAGTTGATTGGTCATTGCGAACCCATTCCTAAAAGACATAGTCATAATTACAATGAATTTCTCCACCTAAGTTGTGTTGCAATATTTTATGGGTCTTTTCTTCATTATTTACCTGTTATTGTAGCTATTAAGTAACAATAGATTGTTGATGTTAGGCTTTCCATTCGATGGGAAAATTGCTGTTTACTGTGCGATAAAGGTGTTCTTATTTCAGAAGTGGCATTTTACAAATAAAGGAAGATAAGTTTTAGTTTTAGTTCTGTGAAGATAATTCTTTTAAAAAGAAGCCAGTATTCAGTTTGCAAAAGTGGTCTAAATATATCATTTCGAAGAAAATGTGTGACTAGTAGTGTCCAGTTCAAAAACTGTGGTGTTAACTGATGAAATGATTACACCGTACAACACAACATATTAAAAACAAGTGACTGGGGGCACTGCTGTTTTAGTTTGAATTCAGTTTTGAAGAATCAAATTTCAATTTTGTGCTAGCAGGAGAACAATTTCATCTCAGCAGAAAAAGAAAGTTTTCAGTTCAAGACAGTAGTTTCATTCTAGCAACAGGGCAGTTTGCTAAGTCTATAGAGATTAAAATTGTGATAGGTTTTAGAAAACTTTTGTCAGTCAGAATTATGTGGAGGTTCAGGCCATTAGAATTGGAATGAAGCCTTAAAAATGTTTGAACAGTCCAAGAAGCAAAACTGGAGAGAGTCTGTTAAGTAAGAAATTAAATAATTAAGATAGGAGTGATATTTCTCTGGGTTTAAGTATCTGAGAGATACTGAGTATCTGAGAGAGAGATCTGAGAGAAAAATGCCATCCTGTATTCCCAATTCCTCTGCCTCCGCTGTATCTGCTCCCAGGAGGACCAGTTCTACCACAGAACACACCAGATGGCCTCCTTCTTTAGAGACCGCAATTTCCCTTCCCACGTGGTTAAAGATGCCCTCCAACGCATCTCGTCCACATCCCGCACCTCTGCCCTCAGACCCCACCCCTCCAACCGTAACAAGGACAGAACGCCCCTAGTGCTCACCTTCCACCCTACCAACCTTCACATAAACCAAATCATCCGCCGACATTTCCGCCACCTCCAAAAAGACCC
>NC_057730.1:30270462-30289686 GCF_004010195.1 Chiloscyllium plagiosum
TACTTTCTCCCCACCCCCACCCTCCTCTAGCTTATCTCTCCATGCTTCAGGCTCTCTGCCTTTATTCCTGATGAAGGGCTTTTGCCCGAAACGTCGATTTCGAAGCTCCTTGGATGCTGCCTGAACTGCTATGCTCTTCCAGCACCCACTAATCCAGTATCTGAGAGATATGTTGCAGAGAAACAGTTCATAGGAACATAGGAACAGGAGTAGACCTTTCAGCCTACTCCACAATTTAATGAGACTTTGATTGATGTGTGGCCTAACTTCATCAACCTGTCTTTGGCCCATATCCCTTATAACCTTTGCTTAATAGTTCAAAACTTTGTTTTATATGGGCAAAATACTGTGGATGCTGCAAATCTAAATCAAACAGAGAAAATACTGGAGAAACTCAGTAAATCTGGCAGCATTTGTGGAGAGAAAGACAGAGTTAACATTTTGAGTCAGTTCTTAAACCAGACTCGATACATTAATTCTGCTTCTCTCTCCACATGCTGCCAGACCTAATGGGTTTCCCCAGTATTCTGTGTTCATTTTAAACTTTGTTTGGCTGTCTATGTAAAGATTTTTCTAAACTGTCGTATAAACAGCTTTATTTTATTTTTCTGTTGTAGAAGAAACTTACTTTTTTTGGTGAAAAGTATTGGCAGCCTCATTGAATATGTTTAGTGATGAACAACACTAGTTAAGGGACAACACTACCCTTATAGGGCAAACCAAACAAAGAACAGCCAGGGAATTCCTAGAAGCATGGCACTCATCAACAAAGCTGAAAATGTGTTGCTGGAAAAGCGCAGCAGGTCAGGCAGCATCCAGGGAACAGGAGAATCGACGTTTCGGGCATAAGCCCTGAAGCCCTGAAGAAGGGCTTATGCCCGAAACGTCGATTCTCCTGTTCCCTGGATGCTGCCTGACCTGCTGCGCTTTTCCAGCAACACATTTTCAGCTCTGATCTCCAGCATCTGCAGACCTCACTTTCTACTCATCAACAAACTCCATCAACAAACACATCGACCTGGAACCAATATACCGGCCACTACGGCGGACAGCTGAAACTGACAACCGGAAGCGGCAGGGACAGGCCACTATAGATGCCGGAGGAAACACCACAGAAGCGCTTCACAGGAGGCTCCCAAGCACTGAAGATGTCACCGAGACAGGGGACGAAACGTTTGCAACAAAAATTTCCAGCTCGGCGAACAGAACCACAACAACGAGCACCCGAGCTACAAATCTTCACCCAAACAGTGATGAACTATCACTGTCGTCTAGTGCAGAAGTTAAACTTATGACCTATCCAGCCAAATTTCACTTTAGAATCTGATTTATCCAGTGTTATCATTAACTGCGATCGTACTCCTGTGTCCCACTACTGCCCTGCCCCCTGTCAAGATGGAGATCAGGATTTTTTTGTTCATGTGAACTGATGAACAGCAGCATAATTATGTAGCACCAGGGTACCAACACTCAGCTCTTCACTTTTAGTCGATAGGAGATTAACCACCTGTAGGAGTTTAACTATCTTTCACAGATCCTTGCCATTCTTACTATCCTAAATTTTAAAATCATCTTTGATTTTGAAGCTCTCAGTGGCTTATTTTTTCCTTATCACCATTACTTCTTTCTCCCTGACACCTTCTCCAGTTCTGCCCTCTTGTGTACAGTCCACAAATGGCTGCATGTTTTGCTGTCCTAACCTTCACCACTGAAATTCCCTACTTAAAACTTTTCTGCTTCTTGGGCCTCTTTTAAAACCTACATGTGGAATCATATACAGAATTGGTATGGATTATGGCAATAAATCTGGACGAATCTTGTTAGAAGGCCTTTCTTAATGTCAGTAGCAACCCATTACATTTTCACCAGAATTTTGGGCATTGAGACAAGACTCATAGAGGAAACTTGAGATAGAACATAGAACAATACAACACAGGAATAGGCCCTTTGGCCCATGATATTGTGCTGAACAATATTACAGGGATTATTTCTTGTTAACAGTCTCATTAATACTGATTTTCTGTTTCAATAGTGCTTCAGCCAGAGCCTGAATGCTCACTGTTCTGTCATATCAACTTGCTAGTAAAAATCATTCTTACATCTATAGCATGTGTTAGCGGCCTGTGCGACACTCACACTACATGATATTTGAAGCAAATGGCCATATCTGATGTATGTGAGGGCAAGGGTGTTTTGCTACATAGGAGAAGGTGATGGCCCACTAGGTTACTAATATAGGAAACTCAGCTAGTGTTCTGGGGACCAGGGTTCAAATTCTGCTACAGCAGATGGTGCAATTTGATTTCAATAATAAATATCTGGAATTAAGTATCTACAGATGACCATGAAACCATTGTAGATTGTCAGAAAAATCCATCTGGCTCACTAATGTCCTTCAGGGAAGGAAATCTGCCTGTTCTGGCTTACATGTGACTCCAGACTAACAGAAGTGTGGTTGAGTCTCAGCTGCTCTCTGAATTAGCCTAGCAAGCCAATCAGTTGTATCAATCAATATGAAGCTCAGCACTGTCCTCATGACCTGTCCTACCTGCCAATCTTCCTTCCCACCTATCCACTCCACCCTCCCCTCTAACCTATCACCCTCATCCCCACCCCCATCCACCTATTGTACTCTTTGCTACCTTCCGCCACCCTCCTCTCTGACCTATCACCTCCATCCCCACCCCCATTCATCTATTGTACTCTTTGCTATCTTCTCCCCAGCCGCTCCCCCCCTCTCCATTTATCTCTCCACCCTGGAGGCTCCCTGCCTCCATTCCTGATGAAGGGCTTTTGCCCAAACGTCGATTTTCCTGCTCCTCAGATGCTGTCTGACCTGCTGTGCTTTTCCAGCACCACTTTAACCTAGACTCTGGTTTCCAGCATCTGCAGTCCTCACTTTTCCCTCAATCAATTTGAAGTCTCAACAAACAACTGAAACCAGACAGACCACCTGGCCTTGACCCAGGCATTGAAAAAGACAATAGCAGAAACAGTCCTGTCGACACTGTAAAGTCCTCTTTACTAGCATATGGGGCCTAGTGCCAAAATTTGGAGAACTGTCTCACAGACGAGTTAAGCAACAGCCTGACTTTTCACACTCACAGAATTAGAGCTTACAATGTCCAGGCACCAGTCCAAACAGAGGTTGCCACAGAGTGGTATGCAATTAGGGGGGAGTTGCCTTGGGAGTGCTCATCATTGACTCCAACAATGTTATAGCTTCAGTTTAAACTGTATGATTCTGGTTCTAATATTCAGAAAGGAGCCCAGGAAGATGGAGGGCATATCAGCAGGAAACAATTTGGAGATAGTGACGATAACTTGGTTAGGTTTAGTGTTGTTATGGACAGGGATGAGGATGGGCCAAGAATAAAAGTTCTAAAGTGAGGAAAGGCTAATTTTACAATGAGAACATACAAATTAGCCCAAGTGGACTGGGAGCACTTAAAACTATGTCAGAACAGTGAGAGGCATTTGAGGAAAAAACAGCAAGAGTACACGGCAAATATATTCCCATAATGACAAAAGAGTGGGACCAAGACTGGAGAACCCTGAATGTCAAGGATAATGAAAATTAGGGTTAAGATAAAAAGAGAAACTCATGTGGATATTAAAGTTTCAATACCACAGGGTCCTTAGACGAATTTCAATAATGCAGTGGGAAACCGACAAAGGAAATTATGAAGCAAAGAGTGTACATTAGAAAGCATTTGGAGGTAAAATAAAAGAAATCTTAGAGGGTTTTTAAAATTACTTAATGAACAGGACCCTAACTAGCGAAAGAGTAGAGTCATGGAGATAATATGTGTCTGGACCTAGAAGATGTGGGCACGGTTCTCAATGAATACCTTACATCAGTCTTCACAATGGAAAAGGATGACACAGGAACAGATATCAGGGTGGAGGACTGTGAAATGCTAGAAGAAATTAACACCGAAAGTGAAGAGATGCCAGTAGCCTTAAAAGTGGATAAATCTGCAGGCCTGGATATGTTGTATCCCAGGATATTAAGGAAGCAAAGGAGGCTTTTGCCGAAACATCGATTTCGAAGCTCCTTGGATGCTGCCTGAACTGCTGTGCTCTTCCAGCACCACTGATCCAGAATCTGGTTTCCAGCATCTGCAGTCATTGTTTTTACCTAGGAGATATCAGGGGCCTAGGCAGTTCTTTTCTGGCCACAGATGAGGTACCAGAGGCCTGGAGGACTACTAACATTGCCCAATTTTTAACAAAAGAAGAAAGTGATAGGCCCGAAAACTACACGCCAGTCAGTCAAACCTTGGTGATGGGAAAGTTATTGGGAAAGAATTCAGAGGAACAGTTACATCTGCTCTCGGAGAGACATGGATTAATCAAGAATAGTCAGCTTGGATTGTTAAGGGATGTTCTGTTTGACAAGTTGGATCACTTTTTTTGTAGAGGTAACCATGAGTGTCGGTGAGGGTAATACATCTGATTTGGTCTATATGGGCTTTAGCAAGGTGTTTGACAAGGTTTGTCATGGCAGACTCATCAAGAGTTTAAGAAACCATGGAAACTGAGGCAAAGTGGCACATTGGAACCAAAATTGGCTGGAAGCCAAGAATCTGAGTGTGATGATAGAGAGATATTTCTGTGTCTGGAAGTTGGTTTCCTGTGGGGTTCCAAAGGACTCAGTGTTGGGTCCCTTACTGTTTGTCGTGTACATATTCATGATTTAGACTTAAAACATCATGGGTTATGATCAAGAGTTTTCAGATGACACGATAATTATCTAGCCCTAAACTGAAGGAGGATATCAATGGACTGTCTGCATGCTTGCCTGTCTGTCATGGTCTCCCATTGGACAATGACAGGATGCTGATCTGCAGTGGGCTCTGAGGACAGAGCAGCAGGGACTTAGAGAGTTGGTTAATGAGATGTGTCTCTAGACAGATAAGCGGTCTGGCCTGTTGGTTTGATAGCGACTGGGGAAAAGAAGTGACTGGGGCTGCTTGTGGCGGGTAGTGTCAGCCATGCCAGCTATGTGCCATAAACTGTGTGAATTTGGGATTGATGTGCCATTACCTTGTTGGTAAAGAGCAATTCCATAATGCCAATTCTTGGCTAGGTGCTCAGCTGAGATTTAACAATGGTGTTGATGCCAGCAGTGATGGCCTATTCTGTGATATCCTGTGAGTGGTAGTTATGGTAAGTGGTCAAATCATGCTAGGATTAGACAAGAACGGAGGTAGTTAATGAGGAGAGTTTGGGAAAATTGGGCAAGAAATTGCGCAAGGCCTCATAAATACAAACTGTCCGTGAAACTTGACAAAATTGAAGCAGACAAAATATAAATTCAGCCCAACTTCTTTCACTTTAGCTTTGAATAAGGTCTTCTGCCCTAACACATTCCTTACAAAAGCCAGTGTCACATTCTTTCTTGATCATGGGGTGCAAGAGTGTCTGGTATGGTCCACATATTAATGCCCATCTACAATTGCCATTTTGAATCACTACGGACCTATGCTGGAACACACACAATGCTGTCAGGGAAGAAATTTCTGCATTTTGGTAAAGCCCTAGTTAAATGATTTGGAATGTTTAGCAATGTTAAAGAGGCTACATAATGAAGTTGTTTTTGTTGTTATTGTCCTTGCCTGTGTAAGCATGTGGGTTGCCTGACTCTTTCATGGTCTGTGATCCTGCATGTATAGGAAATACCAGGCAGTAATCAGAAATGGAAATCTGAGGTGATCCTGCTTTCCTTTTTGCAACTTGAGAAAATGCAGAGCCCCTTACCAATCCTCAAGCAGGCAGGTCCAGTGTGAACAGATGCCTGGAACTTCCACTCCCAGACAACACTATTCAATAAGCTATGGCATTTAAGAGAAAGTAATCTCAGGTATGAGCATAATTACATAGAGTATTACTGTATTTACCTTGAAGTTTCCATTGTGTTCACTGTAGAGTGGCTGGAAAAAGTTGCCTGGGTTTGGAATATGAATCCATACCTTATTCACAATACTTGAAATGGACAAAAAATTAAAACAGAAATTAATGCATTCAATTTACATCATTTGGATAAAAAAAAAATGTATATTTATTATTGGAAGATGCAGAAAAAAAATTCCTCTAAGAAACATGCAAGTGAGAGAAAACATCAAGTCATCAAAACAGAAAGAGAGAATGAGAAACAATGTTGTGCACAAAGTGACTGGAATATGGGATCCTTTCCCACTGAGCGTGATGGAAGTTGAGTCATTTGTTGAGAAAGTTAGAGAATAACTTTCAAAGGAAAAAAAGCAAAGAGAAAGAGCAAGAAAGCAAGACAAGATGGTTGATATGGGGAGGTTAAGGCAGTGGGATTACTTTTCCCCTTTCTCACCTTTCAGTTGCTTGCAACAAGCTATATTTTAGAAGAAATATTTGAAATGTGTGTTGTGATTTTCAGTTCTAAATGTGAAGGAAGCTTTCAGGTAAGTTTAAATCAAAAGGAAGAGTAATGTATATTTCTTCAACACCTGGAACCATAATGAAACATCTGACTATCTCATCGACACAGAAATATATAGGCAAAGATGGATTCTAGAGGCAAAGTTTTACGCTATTGACAAAATAAAGTACAAGGAGTAAACCACTTGTTCAAATCTCACGTGTTTAAAAATGTACATGTATGGATCAAGCCTGGATAGGTGTTGTTTTGTGGTTCTTTGGATGAATGAAAGTTGTAAGCCTCTAAGTTCTTGATGAAGTTATGGCCAGGTTTCACTGGGATAGCTGATTGCTGGCAGTGTTCTATGTGTCTTGCTGCAGGAAAGTCAAATCCTTTAATTTAAAAACTGATCTATCCCTTTCAATTTCTGGAAGCAAAAGAATTTGACATCTGGTGTTGGTATTGGTCAAGTAATTTCTACAATGCTATATCTCCACTTGCTGTACAGCTGGTTTGATGTTAGAAGCCACTGCTGCACAACAGGATTTTAATGCTGGTCACTGGGGTGTGTGCTATCATTGAATATATTTAGAACAGAGATAGAAAGAATAAGAAATATGGGGAGAGGATGGAAAAGAGAAACTGAAACCTATAATCTGACATGATCATATTGAGTGGCAGAGAAGGCTCAGTGAACCATATGGTCTGCTGCTCCTATTCCTGATGTTCTTATGGGACCAAAGTAAACAGCTGTCATGTGACAGAAGCTCTAAAACTAACATGTAGTGCTGAATAGTCTCTGTTGTGCTGTGATTTGTGCATTTACAAACATACTGACCCTAACAATGTGAGGGTCTGATATTGACTCCAAAAGCATTGGAAAAACTGTCAGTGGTTCCAGTGACACTGGGATAGATTGTTATCAGTTATAGTGACACTGGAAAATCTGTTATTGACTCTAGTGATAACAGGGAAGAACTGTTGCTTGCTCCAATGATATTGGGATGAACTGTTACCATTTACAATGAATACTGGGAAAACTGCTACCAGTTAAAATAAGAACCGGGATAGACTTTCTGGCACCAATAGCATGAAGAGAGACAGTTACTAGCTCCATTGACAATGGAATGGTCTATTTCTGGCTACAGATAGCATTGGAATTGTCTATTATTAGCTGCAGTCAATAGCTGGAGAGATGGATACGGGTTAAATTATATAGACTTACCGTATGTGAATCCTGAAGTACAGAAGTATGGAAATAATGATAGCCAATGAGATTGGAAGCAGCACAACAATCAACAAGCTGCTCTGTTTGGAAGGACTGTCCGTAGCTTTAAAAGGAAAGAACAGAAATAAAGTTTATTATTGGGGTAGGTCATGGGCCAGCTTCACAAGGTAGAATATTTTAAATTGGGCTTCGAGGGAAGTTGCAATGAGAAGTGAAATTGTGGATTTTCTTGAGACACTCTGTAAATGGGTAATCTGCCCCATATTTCATTTGTGACTTGGGCTGCTACTGTGATGGTTTTGAGAAATTTCAGATTTCCAAGAAACATTCATTAATTTTAGACCTCCACGTGTCAACATTCAAGTGTGGCCTGAAGCATCTAATAAAACGTCCTTAACATTGTCTCATCAAGTACTTTCAGGACAGAAGCATCAAAAAGTACATAGTGAAAAATTCTATCACTACCCATTCAATCTTCCAAAGGCAGGAATACTACGGGTTAGATAAAGAGTAAAACTATCCCTACATTATTCCAGCATGAATTAGATACAGAATAAAGTTACCTCTGCATTGAATTTTGAAGATTACCTAGGTTTAGAAAGGAAGGTGAGGAATATGTTAACTACAAGGTAAAATTCATACAAACATACAAACCTAATCAGGAGCAGGCCAACTCGCCCCTCAAGCTTGCACTGCCTTTCAATAAGATTACAGCTGATCTGATTGTAACCTCAAATCCACATTCTCACCTATTGCCAAAAATCTTTCTACCTCTGCCCTAAAAATATACAAGGGCTTTGCTTCCAACACTTTTCCAGGTAGAGAGTTCCAAAGACTCATGAGCCTTAGAAAAAAATTAACCTAATGTGTTTTTAAAAAGTGGAATCCCTGATTTTTTTTAAACAGTGATCATAGTTCAACATTCTCATATAAGAGAAAATGTCTTCTCCATATCTACCATGTCAAGTCAGCTTTAATGTGCCCCTCATTGATAAATTATGTGTTTTACAATATCATGACCTCATTTCATTTATTTAATTGCCTTTTGCAGTCTTGAATACTTGTACCCCAAACTCAAAACCCAGGACCAAACTCCCATTACACAAACTCAACCCATTGCCTAGGATTTCGATGGGCTACATGAGTTAACCATTTTTACTTCAGTATTGGAGCTTTCTTTTTTATTCACTCATTGACTTGAGCATTGATGGTCAGGCCAGTATTTACTTCCCAACCACTGCAGTTCATGGTATTGTTAATCATAATGTGTGGTTGGGGGAAATTCCAAGATTTTAATCAAGTGACAGTGAAGGAACAGTGATATATTTCCAAGGTGGGATGGTTTGTACCTTGGAGGGAACCTTGCAGGTGGTGGTATTCAGATTGTTGTGGACTAGGCCAGACCACTCAAAACATTCTTAAGCAGGCAGTCCAGACCATAACTTTGCAATTTGTTTCAGTAAGTGTACAGTGAAAATTACCTGGAGTAAGTTAGCTAGGTTTTAAAACAGACAAAAATTGATTCACAAAATTACAGAATGGAACACAAAGAACAGAATAAAGAACACCTACAGAACTCAGTCTATCCAAACTAGACTTAATTATGATGTTCCAAATATGCACAACAGTCCCAATAAACAAACCCCTTAAACACGGAGCAAAAAATAAAACAAAGGCTTCTAGGTCAAAGTTAGAAGGACAGAAGGAGAGAGAGTCTAGCAGCCTGTTTCCATCCATTTCCACAGGTGAACTTCTCTAACTGAAATTCTGAACTGAACGGCTCAGCTAGACAGCTCGCCACGCCCCCTTGACTTATACAGGTTACTTTTAAAGACTTAAGCTTTGGCCTAAAGTCTCATCTGTTTACGTATAAACCAAAACGCCTTTCATCTCTGTACAAAACCCAGCCGATTTGGGGCCCAGCCTGTTTATGATCCCTCTGAAGAAAACCAAGGACACAGTACCCTTGATAAAAGGAACAACTTTTAGAAAAAAGGACCAGCTTTGTGACAAGATGCAGTTGCTGCCTTTGTCCTTCTAGGTGGAATGGGTACCAGGTTTGGAAAGTGCTGTTGAGGTAGTCTTGATGAGTTGCTGCATCATGTAGATGGTACACACTGTTGGCAATATGTTGGTGGTGAAGGGAGGATGAATGTTTAAGATGGTTGATATAGTGTCAATCAAGTGAGGTACTTGGTCCTGTTCTGTGTTCCTTACTGTTGTTGGAGCTGCATTCATCCAAGCAATTGGAGAATCTTCAACTGTGCAGACTTCTATGTTTGCATATTTCTATCCACACAACATGCTGTATTCTGTTAAATGTTGATTCACCAACCCACTGAAAAGCTCTGACATATTTAAACAGATTTTCAGTGTGTAACTAAATGTATGCCTGCCAGAATTTGCTAATGCTGTATAAAAGAGGGCATGACTTGTCCTCCCATTGATGATTCAGTACTGTATAAAAGCTCTCTATTGGTATACTGCTCTACATTTTTGAAGAAACTGGCATTGGAAGGCCCCAGAAATGTAAATGCTGTAGGTTACAGAGAGACATAGATAAGCTGCAGAGCTGGGCTGTGAGGTGGCAAATGGAGATTCATGCGGAAAAGTGTGAGGTGATTCACTTTGGAAGGAGCAACAGGAATGCAGAGTACTAGGCTAATAGTAAGATTTTTGGTAGTGTAGATAAGCAGAGAGATCTCAGTGTCCAGGTATGTAGATCCTTGAAAGTTGCCACCCAGGTTGGTAGGGTTGTTAAGAAGCTGAAAATGTGTTGATGGAAAAGCGCAGCAGGTCAGGCAGCATCCAGGGAACAGGAGAATCGATGTTTCGGGCATAAGCCCTTCTTCAGGAAGGGCTTATGCCCGAAACGTCGATTCTCCTGTTCCCTGGATGCTGCCTGACCTGCTGCGCTTTTCCAGCAACACATTTTCAGCTCTGATCTCCAGCATCTGCAGTCCTCACTTTCTCCTCAGGGTTGTTAAGAAGGCATGTGGTGTGTTAGCTTTTATTGGTAGAGGGATTGAGTTTTGGAACCATGAGATCATGCTGCAGTTGTACAAAACACTGCTACGGCAACATTTGAAGTTTTGGTCACCGCATTGTAGGAAGGATGTGGAAGCTTTGAAAAGGTTTCAGAGGAGATTTACTAGGATGTTGCCTGGTATGGAGAGAAAGTCTTATGAGGAACTTGAGGCTGTTTTCATTAGAGAGAGGTGACTTAATTAAGACATAGAAGATAATCAGAGAGTTAGACAGGTGGGACAGTGAGAGCCTTTTTCCTCAGATGGTGATGGCTAGCATGAGAGGACACAGGTTTAAATTGAGGGGTGATAGATATAGGACTAATGTCAGAGGTAGTTTCTTTACTCAGAGAGTAGTAAGAGGTGTAGAACGCTCTGCCTACAACAGTAGTAGACTTGTCAACTTTAAGGACATTTAAACGGTCATTAGATAGGCATATGGATGAGAATGGAATAGTGTAGGTTCGATGGGCTTCAGATTGGTTTCACAGGTCAGTGCAACATAGAAGGCTGAAGTGCTTGTACTGCATTGTAATGTTCTAGGTTCTATAACATCTTCCTCTCAAGGTAATTAGAAAACATTGTCTATCAAAGGTACCTTTTCATGTGAAACATACTCGCAGTAAAAAGAAAGAAGACAACCCAGGGAAATCAGCAGCTGAAAAAGTGAAGACACAGAAGAAGACAGAGACTGTGTAGTTTTGAAATTAAGTTAATGTGCACCCATGGGATGTCCGCTATTAGGATTCATAGCAGAAACGGTAATGCAAAAGCTAGAACAAACAGTCCTACCAATCATCAAACCAAAAATCTGGGTTTGCTACGTAGATGACACCTTTGTCATCACAAAACGAAACAAGATAGAAGAGACATTTAACATCATCAACAACACCCTCACAGGCATAAAGTTCACCAAGGAGGAAGAAACCAACAACAAACTTGCATTTCTGGACGTCACAGTCGAAAGAAAGGACAAGGGAGAATTACAAACCTGCGTACAGAAAACCTACGAACACTGACCAAATACTCAACTACACCAGCAACCATCCGAACACACACAAATGAGGCTGTATAAGAACACTATTCCAACAAGCCACCACACACTGCAGCACAGATGAACTTCGAAAAACAGAGGAGAACCACCTATACGACGTATTCAAGAAGAAAGGATACTCAAAAAACACAGTGCGTAGATTCCTCAAGAACAAACCATGACAAGCAGACCAAACACAGCCAGAAACCCTAACCACCTTACCATACATCAAAGAAGTTTCAGAAATGACAGCCAGACTACTGAGACCCCTCGGAATCTTAGTAGCACACAAACCCACCAACACTCTCAAACAAAAACTAACATCTATCAACCCCTCAGAAAACGAACAGGAAATGACATCACCACAAACCCCAGGAACCCCATCCAGGAAAAAGATATAAGTAGAAAGCAGGAGACAACAGCTTCGCTTCACTTGGAGGTCGCCACTGATGATGTTACCTAGCCAGGTAATGAAACGTCTGGATATCAAACCTACAGCTCAGCGAGCAAGCCTACACCCCACCCGTAATTTTAATAAGTGTCTTATTGGAACAGCATATTATTTTTATCAAGTTGGAATCAAATAGTAAGTGGAAAAGAGAAGGAGGGCTTGGATTTGTGAAGTTTTTTTGTTGTTTAATGCTCTCTATTAGAGTTAGAAAAACAAATTGTTCTTCTTTTCTTTAAATAGTGAAATTTAGGAGTTCTCTGTCACTCATATTTTAACAGATAGCGAGGTGAACTTTTCTAGGTGTTTGGTTTAATTGACAAAGGGGTTCAATCACCACTTGTAACCATGGGAAAAGTCTGAAATTGTGCTTTTTTTGGTTCGGAGTAGTATGTTTCTTCCATCAAAAATGTGTAAGGATTAGGTTCCACTTCTATATTTTTCACCACCTGGCTATCTGTGATAGAAAAGAGAGAGTGAATTAAAATGACAGATAAACCAAGTAAAAGACAAAGAAGCAGAAAGCGAGAAATAGACATAGCTAAAGTGAGGGAGACAAATTCAGAAAGAGTGAGGGATCAGTCAGATAGTATTCTAAACATAATTTCAGCAGCAGTATACTTGCCAGAGTTTGTCTTCCATTTTATTTCTGAACTCCACTTGCTCCATCTGCCGTTATAATCTGTACGCCTTGAAGGTATACTGCGAACTCTTGCTTTATAATCTGTTACTGGTTTCAATTCTGACTCCTCAATAGCCAGATGCTGGATATCATTAACTATATTTTTCACCTTCACATCCTGCTAAGGAGAAAAGAGTTTCATGTAGGATGTATGATGGAACATAGCATAACAAGATTTTCTAAACAGAAAATGTGGATATCATAAGTTATACTTTTTCAGAGCAGTGCTGGGAGGTTTATTCCATGTGAAAAATTTACAGAGGGTAAAATTGAATTTAGAGGTCAAACAAAGCTGTAAAGCATATTGACAAGGTGGGGAATGGTCTAATAAGTGGCAGGTGGATTTCTATACCTTTTAGTCTGAGGCAATAAATTTACACTGTAAAAAATAACTCAGTAATGATGTCCCTAGGATGTTAAAGTTTTAACGTATATTTACCAGGATACTGCTTGGTATGAAGGGACACAAATAACTCTTGAAAATTGTTCCTGTTTGTGTTTTGCAAATTAAAGGGCAACATAGCAGAATTTTAAAAATTATGACATGGTGTTCCCACCTAACTGTAAAGAATGCAATAATAATTGTGTCCACTGTTTCGCAGGCATCCCAAAGTGTACAAAATCCCAAATAACCCATCAAAATGACCAGTTTGCCTGACTGACTGCTATTCAAGACTCAGTAACAGAAAAATAACTATTTACTGTAACATACTTCACTTTCCCAAACAGCAGAAAAGAGGATTCCTAAACTATGACTATGAAACTTTAATTATACCCCTTCAAAAACCCTAAATACATACATAGGATCAATCATGAAGATGGTCAAAAGACAAATGTTTTACCGTATGTACTTTGGGTGGTAAAAGAATATAGATCAGGTAAAAATTATTCAAATTCAAAAATCCACATCGCAAGGTGGAAATTTATTTTTATCACAGTCCTTTTAATTTTATCAATGATACATTGCTATCTGGAACATGACAGTCACTGTTGGATTCAATAGTTGATCAGGTGAACCTAGTTTTTTTTTGTTTTAGAATTCTTTTCTTTTAAACTTTCTTGGTTTTTCTGACCTTTCCACATGAGACAGCGAGAAAGAGAGAGATGAATAAATGCATGCTTTCTGTTTGCAGGTTCTGAAGGTCCTTTCTTTGCTACCCCAGCAATTACAGTTTTAACATTCTGCAGCTCACTGAGAAGCAGAATTTCTTAACTCAAAAGACTCTTCAATGCTGCTTAATTCCAAATTTTCCCTCTCTCTGCTTCCAAAAGCAATATTGTAGTGCTCAGCGCAAAAAAAATCACTTGATTTTGCAAATATCTCATGGTACTTGGGTATTGTGGTTAGCACTGCTGCCTCACAGCGCCAAAGACCCAGGTTCAACTCCCACCTCAGGCAACTGTATGTGTGGAGTTTGCACATTCTCCCCGTGTCTGCGTGGGTTTCCTCTGGGTGCTCCGGTTTCCTCCCGCAGTCCAAAAATGTGCAGGTTAGGTGAATTGGCCATGCTAAATTGCCCATAGTGTTAGGTGAAGGGGTAAATGTAGGGGAATGGATCTGGGTGGGTTTCTGTTCGGAGGGTCGGTGTGGACTTATTGGGCCGAAGGGCCTGTTTCCACACTGTAAGTAATCTAATCTAATCTAAACAAGTACTTCAGTTATTAAGTCACAGTCTAATCTCCAGTTCAGTTTATAGTCTTAAAATTGAAAATATATGGTCTCTTATGTTTTCAGCGGTTGAGAGGGACCTGACTGAAGCATGCAAATCCCAAGCTCCAAAGTAAAGTGTTGACGGGCTGAAGTGGTGTTTGAATTGGTCCAAAAGTGGCATGATAACATGGTGATTTGTCAATACCAACTTTTGTCGATGAAAAGTCAAGGAGGGTGATGGCTATGCAGCATGGAGGGACATTGTGCTGAGGTCACAGTTGGATGATGACCAGGACATCCCAGATCCAACCCTCCAACTCGACACCACCCTCTTGAGTTATCCTACCTCTCCATCTTCCTTTACATCTCTCTGCCCCAACCTCCCCTCTGATCTATCACCACCCCTCCAACCTGTGTCCACCTATCACCTTCCCAGCAGCCTTCCCCCAGCCCCACCCCTACCCTCCTATTTATCTCTCAGTCCCCTTTATCCCCCACATTCATGCTCCCAGATGCTGCCTCATCTACTGTGCTTTTCCAACGCCACACTATTCAACTCTGATCTCCAGCATCTGCAGTCCTCACTTTCTCCATGATGACCAGGACATGCAATTGGAAGACTGCAGCCACCAGGTATCTGCTCTGACTGGTGTGTCAAAGTAATTTGCACTGTCTCGTTTCTCAGGGAAGGAGAGGAGAATTGGGAATGGCATATAACTGAGACAAGTTTGGGTGTTGATGAGATACAAATACTTGGAAATAAGCTGGTTGTGCTTTAATAATGATATTCTGAAGTTGTCAGTTAAAGAAAAATTCAAAATATTTTCTTGATGATGTTTAGATTCTGATTTTTTTCATTTTTGTCATATTACCCCAACCTTTTCACCATTGTTTGCGCTATTCCAGGGGAGGAAAACTTTACCCCAGGGTGACAGCAAAAAAGTAGAGCAGATGAAGAAAGACAATATAACCAGTTTCAGAAAGACGAACAACACTTAAAATATCAGGTAGATAAGCAGCAGATTCATGGATACAAAAATGTAGAAATTTCTATGAGCTGCCAGGGAAAGTGGTGGAGGCTGGTACAATTGCAACAGTTAAGAGGCATTTGGATGGGTATATGAATAGAAAGGGTTTGGAGGGATATGGGCTGGGTACTGGCAGGTGGGACTAGATTGGGTTGGGATATCTGGTCGGCATGAACGGATTGGACCGAAGGGTCTGTTTCCATGCTGTACATCTCTATGACTATGACTCCATAAGTTCACTTGATATAAATACTCTAGTCAGGGCAGGGGATGACGTTTTTGTGCAAATCTTTCTCTTTTTCCCAACAATTATGTTGGATAATTTGTCATGTGTAATGAATCAGAATGTGGGATTTTATTTATTGAGTTGTGAGCATCATTGACAAGGCTAAAATTTATTACCTCCTCTTAGCTGCAGATAACGTGACAAAAGTGCTCCCGCAGCGTTTTTATTCAGGAAATTCTTGGATTTAGACCCAGCAACAATGAAAGAATAGTAATATATGTCCAAATTACATTAGTGTATCTTGAAGAGGAGTATGAAGGTAATAAAGTGCCATGCGTCTCATGTTTTGTTCTTTTAGGT
Organism: Chiloscyllium plagiosum; assembly: GCF_004010195.1. Classification (NCBI taxonomy): domain Eukaryota; kingdom Metazoa; phylum Chordata; class Chondrichthyes; order Orectolobiformes; family Hemiscylliidae; genus Chiloscyllium; species Chiloscyllium plagiosum. The sequence goes on from NC_057730.1 coordinate 30,286,542, forward strand.
GATGCACGTTATGGGTTTGGGAGGGGCTGCTGAAAAAGTCTTGGCAGGTTGTTATAATGTATTCTGTTTACAGTTGAAACTGCATTGTGTTGATGCTGGATGGATGGAATGTTGAAATGTCTCGGGCTACAGGATGGAATCTCTGGGGTACTTTGTGGGATGGTAATTGGCACAGGGTAGAAGCCAGAGTCATTCACCTCTTTTGTTTCTCTGCTCCAAAATTCGACTTCATGCTCCAGACAGTTTTTCAAATACTGGCTTGCATGGTTCTGCCATGTGATGATAACCTTCCGTGTTGTTGAATTAACTGTCACAGACAGTTGCTGAGGTGCTTTCAAATGTACTACAAGATAAGAGTTATCCAAGAGTTACACAATGAGATATCACATTGTTATAAGAAGATGATAATATCCTGTTCAGAATGAAATGGAGAAAAATTAACTTGTATATTGTGGGAATAATTGATAACAGTTGAAACTCTTCCCCTTTCAGTCAGACACCTCCAGAGAGCACTTTACACTCAGAAGTGTGGTGTATCTCTAAAGCTATGATTCCCTTCAAATATACACCTACGGTTACATTACACCCATATAAATACAAAGTTATGGAGATAGTACTACTGTGCTATACACAATACCCTTTTGAGCACATATTTACTCATATGGAGGGATTGCCATTTTAAATGTACAATGTTTTGGAAGGAGTACCCTTTAAATATTTGCCATTATGGAAACAGTGCCCCTTTAATTACACAGTGTTATGGAGGGAGTATCTATTACAATACACATTTATGGATCTGGCCCTTTAAATACACATTTACAGTTATGGAGAGAATGCCTCTTTAAATACACAATTAACACTTACTGTTCTGAGATGGTATGAATTCCTCAATGATGCAAGTTTGCGATGTGTTAGCTGGGCTGTTTGACTTAAGGGTGATTTTAAATTTATCGATATTCATGAACATCTGAAAGTGCATGATACAAGTGTAGTAGTGAATCCATCTCTCGTCCTCCATTGGCAGCATGGAATGTCTTGTGAAAGTACAATTATTCTCATGAGAAAAGCGGTTTGACACAACCCTGTTTGGAAATGGATTGATTAAAAAGTCAATTAATGCTTATAATAAGGTCCAGGCCATTTTCAGCCACCCATCCACTGACTTCCATCACTGCCTCCACTGTGGAGCATTTTAGCTGAAGTGTGTGCTATCTATAGGATGCATTGCAGGAACTCACCAAGACGTTTTAATCACATTTCACAAACCTCTACCACTTAGCAGGACAAATTCTGCATGCATTGAGTAGGTCAACTGCTTTACGTCCTTCTAAGATTTGTTCATTTCCTCTGTGGCTGTGCCGTTTGACCAGATGATTCACTTCAGTCTCCTACTCTTGTTCTCCAGTAAAAGATAAAATTATAGCATTGGATGCAGGGTTCACTTCATGTACAACATGTGATCAGGTACCATTAAATCCAATTACTGTACTGTTTTGGCCTGACTACTGGGAAATTGCAGAACTAATAAGACAACTAGGGATTGGATAGAGAATAAAGGTTCTCTACTTTGTCCCATGAAATGTTCCCAGGTCATGGTCAGCACAGGTTAGATACAGTGTAAAGCTTCCTCTATACTGTTCCATTCAATATTCCCAGCATGTGTCCAGTACAAGTTAGATACAGTTTAATGTTCTGTCTGCACTGTAGCATCAAATACTTCCAGTGTTAGACAGAATGCATTAAATACAGAATAAAACTCTCTTCATGTTTCGGGAAAGTGAGGAGGACCATACATTGGCTCCTGAAACATGGCACAGCAGCAGCAAAGAGGTTAATGGCCTGGGAGAAAACAAAATTGCAGAATGACTTCACAGTACAAAGAAGTACATAATACTTGAAGCTAGTATGTAACATTAAATCCTAAGGTAAGTTGACTTAAAATTGTGTGCCAGTGTTCTTCCATTCAAATGTATGTTAAGTTCTTGCTTTGCATCTCAATTTCTAAAATGGAAGAAATGGATCTGTGCCATTTCTGTTTTGACCCAGAGTTGATTAATCATATAGTGGCTAGTTAGCTCAGCTCGTGCATGACTAAGGACCTTCTCTACTGTATCAAAGGATTGGTCCTTGGATGTTATGTAGATAACATCAGCGCAGAGGAAACTTTCAGTTTGTGAATAAATGGGCTAGCCTTTGATTCAAATATTGAACAAGAAGGGCATGTGAACATTACCTTGAGTTAAGCCACCTTTCTGTCTGGATCAATAGTTTTGCTGGTTATTGCTGTCAACAAAACAAAATCTGTTGGCCACCAATTTACTTTATCAATCTGGTATGATTGCACAATGTTCAACATCATTTGCAATGTCTCAGATACTGAAACCATCTATGTCCAAGTTCAGCAAAACATGATAATATTCGGGCTTGAGCTGACAAGTGGCAAGTAATATTTGTGCAATAGAAATGCCAAGCAATTACTCTCTCCAACAAGGGAGAGTCTAACCATCGCCCCTGAAATCCAATGACACTGTCAATACTGAATCGCCCATTATCAACATCTAGGGGTCACCATTGCCCAGAAACTGAACTGGATAAGCCATATAAACACAGTAGCTGTAAGAGCAGGTCAGAGGTTAGGAACCCTGTAGCGAATATCTCACCTTCTGACTCCCCAAACCGTAGCTATACAATCTACAAGGCAGAAGTCTGGAGAATGATGGAATACTCCCCAGTTGCCTGGATTTCTAAACCCCCAACAACACTAAAGAAGCTTGACACCTCCTTGTTGGCACCACATCCACAAACATCCACTCGGTCCACTACTGCAGCTCAGGAGCTGCAGTGTATACCAAGCACAATATGCACTGCAGATTTTTATCAAGGTTTCTTAGACGGGCCTGCTAAACACACAATAACTGCCATATCAAAGGATAAGTGCATCAGATATATGGGAACATCGTCACTTGCAGATTCTTTTCCAGGCCATCCACCATCCTAACTTGGAAATATATTACTGTTCCTTCAAAGTTTCTGGGTCAAAATATTGCAGCTTCCTTTCTGGAAGTATCCTGGCCCTCCAAGTAAGACAGGAGAAAGTGAGGACTGCAGATGCTGGAGATCAGAGCTGAAAATGTGTTGCTGGAAA
>NC_057730.1:30289824-30305579 GCF_004010195.1 Chiloscyllium plagiosum
CACGGACTACCGACTACGTTCAGACCAACAAAATTTGGACCCAACCAGGACAACCAGTACCTACAACAAATCCGAAGCCTCCAGCAAAAGACCTCCCTCTGGATCCTCCGCTCCACGCTTGCAGCCATGCGCCGCTACCTACATTCCCTGCAATTAGACCTACCCCAGCTCAGGACAACACTCTCACAGACCTGCAAAGGACCTCTACTGTTCTTCATCCACAGAAGAACCCATACACTAAACAAACATTTCTTCCTAGCCATATCGGAAATTAAAGACAGTAAGTACCAAAAACTTTCATGTACTTACCCCCACACTCTGGGTTCCTCCAAGTAAGACACACAACTTCTCCTCTTCTCTGTTTGCACTTGAGAATGTGAATTGAAATAGCCTAAGCTCTTTTCACAATTACTGATTAATACTATCTATATATTTGATTTGAACCCAGCTCTCCAAGGTGAAACTGGCTTATGACTAGCTATCAGTTTTCGGGGTAGTGAAACTAAATGCTATGGGATTGCACAAAAGCTGATTAGTCAGTGGAAAGTGCCTACCTAAAGACTTGCAGAGTGATGTGGCTGTTGTTGTTTCTCTCTTTCCATGTGCAATCCATTGTCTGTATATAGTCAACATAACAGCTCAGCGGACCTACATAACAAAAGATATTCCCAGTAAATACAAAAAAATACGTTTGGGTGGTTAATACATTCAATATGCAAAGTCCAATGAAGAAAATATTTGTAATTAATCTATCTTCAATCAAAATTAATCTATCTTTAATTAATCTACCTTCAATCTAAGCTTTCTCTTGCTTAGCCCCAATCTGTGAAATGAATAGGTCACTTTAAAGTTTGCTTCAAAATTCAGTTGCAGACTGTATGGTGTAACACTCTGATTAACAGTATGTTGAAACTTCCTTTAGGCATTAAAGAGCCTTTAGTGGTATTTTTGGTTGTATAAGGTAATGGTTCTGAAAGGGTTAATGTTGGAGACTGGCATTAAGATCCACCAGAATTGATGATTTCATCAGGACAGGGAAAGGAAGAAAATCATAGGATCTTGTAAGGGGAAAATCTATATCCACAAATTTGTCAATAGCTTTAGTATTTGATTGCTATAATGTGATAAAATGCACTTGTTTTCTTCGACCATAAAAAAAAATCCTTCGACCAAATTGTCAAAAGAGGATGGTGGCAGCACAGTACCATGGGGATTAGTAGTAATGTCACCATACACATGGTATCTGAAGTGGGCATCATTGCTTATTCTACAATATAACAACAGAGGATCCAGGAGTAGAGAATTTCAGTGGACTCAGGAGCAATATTGGATATTTAAAAACAGGACTAAATTTAACTTTTTTTGACTATGTACAAGTTGCATTGAGTTTGTTGGAATGATTCTTGCAGCAAGACCAGGTAAATTTTCTCATTAAATCTTACCAAACTCACAGAACTAATTGCCATTCTTGCTCCTGCAGCATGTATCACGATTTCTGGCCCATCTTACTACATATTGTTCCCAGTGCAACTTACTGCTCAGTGGACAACCCAGAACTGGCCAACCTCCCTGAAGCTAACACCACCTTTAAAGGACTATTGCACATTGAGACAAGCACTGTCAGTCCAGAACTACACGGTACGGTTTGCAACATTTGCTCCAGACATTGCAATTGAAGAAAATCAACGCCCTGCTTTTTGGGTAAAATCAATGAGCTCCGCTTAGACAGGGTAGTGCACAGGGCCAACTAATGTCTAAAGATTCAGGACATGGTCAAAAGGAAATTGCCTGGTCTTAGAAATCCAGAATATTAGAAGAAAATACCTTTTGTAACAGAGCAGCTGTGTTCGTTGAAGGGAATTCATAAGATAAAAGAATGCCAGATGATGTTAGGGCACCTATCTAATTCAACAGGGAAGAGTTCCTCTGTAAAAGAAATTCAGGAGATTAAGGGGTCCTCCATGTATGGGATCCTGCATTAAACTCCATGCCAATGTTCTTTGATGACATCATAGAACATTGGCATGGAGAGGCAGAACAGCTCTGGATCTTGGTTATGTGAAGACCTATATCCACAGGACCCCAGTAGTCTTAGTAACCAAATTCACCTCAGTCATGTAACTGATATCTAATTGCTGCCATGCGTGAAATAACATCTTATGTAAGAAGATTGTCTTGTTCAGACTCAGTAGTGCTTTTCTAGCTACCACTGTCAACCATGTAGGCCCTTAGACTCAGTCAAGGAAAGAGGATGGTGGCAACAAAACACCCCAATCACGAGCTGGTGGCGGTTAGCATCACAACACAAATGACAAATACATTTGAACCTGTTGGGAACAGTAATATGATGGATCAGAACAATTACTGGCGATAGATATCAATAGGAATGAAATCAAGTATGTTCCGCCTGAGGGCTGGTACAGTGGCTTAGTGGTTAGCACTGCTGCCTCACTGTGTCAGGGACCCAGGTTCGATTCCTACCTCTGGTGACTGTCTATGTGGAGTTCGCATGTTCTCCCCGTATCTGCATGGGTTTTCTCTGGTTTCCTCCCACGATCACAAAGATATACAGGTTAGGTGAATTGGCAATGCTAAATTGCCCATAGTCAGGGGTGAGGGGAATGGGTCTGGGTGGGTTACTCTTCAGAGGGTCGGTGTGGACTTGTTGGGCCGAAGGGCCAAAGGGCCTGTTTCCATACTGCAGGTAGTCTAATCTAATCAAAGTTATCCACTTCATCTGTTTGGCACTCAAGTGATGAGGGTGAAAATAATCCCCTCTTTGTGTCTGTATGAGGTGATTGATTTAGGAATAAGCTCTTTGTACCCAAATATAATATATTAATTTTCCTGGATCAATTAGTAAGAATCTTGACGCAATTTACATTCTGATTATTGTATTCTGAAACGGTGGGGAAAGAAGAAGAGATGGTTGTAGTACATAACTTTGGACACTTCTGGCCTCTCAGCAGTGGAAATGTGAAATTGACATTGATATAGACATCCAAAGGAACTCAATGTCACTTGCATAACCTTGCTTCTCTGCTCTCTCACCATTTAACTGCTTCCTTCTGTCCAGTTTTGTGGGTTATAGAGATGTCATCTATGCCAGGACAGACTGATTAGTTAATACTTAGAGCGACAAATTGTTGGAACATCTGTGGGTCAACTGATGGATTGATCTATGAATGGCAAATGGATCAATCGATACAAATACATGGACAGGCTGATCAATTGAAATGTAGAGAAGCAGTAGATGAATAATTTTCAGATCATTGTCAGGATGATTTTGATTTTGAGTGTATATCTGGCCCTTATACATGACTGAAGACTTCTGACTTACCTCAAATTTGGCCCCAAGATACTTTTTGAATGGCCCTGGTTCATTGTTCAGTTCATGCTGACTTAGCTGATCGTTGTGTTTGCAGAGGTGAATGATCTGCAGAAATGGTGCGACATTAGGACTTATTGTTCAGGGAGGAAAATGATAGTTGCCATTCCTGCTCCCTGCAGTGGCAGGATCAGAGAGTCAGCATGGCTTTATAAAAAGGAAATCATGGTCAACAAATCTCCTGGAATTCTTTGAAGATGTATCGAGCAAAGTTGATGAGGGGTGACAGTGGATGTAGACTTTCAGAAGGCTTTCAGCAAAGTTCCTCTTAAGAGATTATCTTATAAAATTAAATCATATGGGATTGGATAGTGTACTGATATGGACAGAAAATTAGTTGGAGGCAGTGACTAGTGGGCTAGGACCCCAGGCGTTCGCAATGTATATTATTGATTTAGATGAGAGACCTAAATAAAACATTTCCAAATTTGCAGATGATACAAAACTGGGTGGAAGGATGAGCTGCGAAGAGACTATAGAATGCTATTTGAACAAACTGAGTGAGTGGGCAAATGCATGGCAGATGCAGTGTAATGTAAATAATTGTGAGGTTATCCACTTTGGTGGCAAAAACAGTAAGATGTTATTATTTAAACAGCTATAAATTGAGAGAAGGAAGTGAGCAATGAAATCTGGATTCCTTGTGCAACAGTTACTGAAGGTAAACATGCAGATGCAGCAGATGGTGAAGAAGACAAATGGTATGTTGGCCTTCATAGTAAGAGGATTCAAGTAGAGGAGTAGAGATGTCTTCGGCAATTAGACTACACTTGGAATATTGTGGTGTTTTGGTCTCCTTATCTGAGGTAGGATGTTCTTGCTATAGAGGGAGTGCAGTGAAGGTTTACCAGACTAATTCCTGCGATAGCAGGACTGACATATGAGGAGTGGTTGACTTGATTGAGATTATATTAACTGCAGTTCAGAAGAATGGGGAGGAATCTCATTGAAACCTATAAATTATAACAAGTCTGGATAGGTAGATGTAGGAAGGATGTACCCATTGTCAGGGGAATCCAGAACCAGGGAAGACAGTCTAAGGATACAGGGTGAGGTATTTAAGTCTGAAATGAAGAAAAGTTTTTTCAGTCAGAGTGGCGATTCTGTGGGATTTGTTCTAACAGAAAGCAGTCGAAGTCAAAATATTGTATGATTTCAAGAAATAGTTGGATATAGCACTAGGGCTAAGGGGATCAAAGAGAATGGGGGAAAGCAGGAACAGTTTAGAGAGTTGGCTGGTCAACCGTGATCATAATGAATGGCAGAGTAGCCTTGACGGACAGAATGGTCTACTCCTGCTCATATTTTGCATGTTTCTATTTCCTGAATTATTGGGTCAGCTTTTCATATAAGTCAGGTCTAAATTTGGAGGTGTGTAGGTGTGCAAGTTCATGCTGGTGGCTAGTTCCGTGCTGTCATCTCAACCCCAAGCCATTTTCAAAAGGGTGACTTCGTGTTGGATTGCTTGTCTGCTGCTTCCCAGCAAGCAGCCAATTTAGGGTGCTTATTGTCAACTATAGACTACTATGGCCTCAGTTCTTTGCTGATTGAGATTTTCAGCTGGCAATGCAGGCCTGTGCATCTCACTTTCCATTACACAGCGGCAGCTCTAATTTGGCTGGTAGGGCTGCTGATAGGTCAGTGTGAGAGAGCCACCCATTTATCCTTAAGTGTTGGGAGCCTACCCTTTCATAGAGATTAGAGTCTTAGAGTCATAGAGATGTATAGCACGGAAACAGACCCTTCGGTCCAACTTGTCTATACCAACCCGATATCCTAACTTAATCTAGTCCCATTTGCCAGCATTTGGCCCATTTCCCTCCAAACCTTTCCTATTCATGTATGTATCCAGATACCTTTTAAATGCTGTAGTTGTACCAGCCCCCAGCACTTCCTCTGGCAGCTCATTCCATAGATGCACCACCCTCTGTGTGAAAAAGTTGCCCCTTAGGTCCCTTTTATATCTTTCCCTTCTCACCTTAAACCTATGCCCTCTAGTTCTGCACTTGCCCACCCCAGGGAAAAGACCTTGTTGATTTATCTTATCCATGTCCCTCATGATTTTATAAGCCTCAATAAGGTCACCCCTCAGACTCCGACACTCCAGGGAAAACAGCTATCCTTCATTGGATGGCAAACCTGATCCCTCCCATTAACTTGGTAAAATTTCTGGTGATCATGTATGGAACTCATCACGTGGGGTTGGGTTCCAGTCTGAATCACTGCCCAGGATCTCAATCTGGCATTGAGAATCCATGCCATGGATTCCCCTGGAAAACTGATATCTGGCACTGAGAAGAGGGCTTAGCTGTGAACATGTCACTAGCGAGCTACCATTTATAGCAGAGGTTCCAGAGGGTTGTCAGACTGAGAAACATAATTTGGCATAATTCAGTGGTTTCAGGGGAGATAGAGAGCTAAGTCAAGAAATAAGGGGAGGAAACTAGGAAAGAAACAGATAAGTTGAGGATGGATTCTGATGAAGGCAAAACACTGAATACCTACATTGTTTTTGAGCGTTGGCAATAAAACACAGAAGTGGAAGAAGGATTAGCTTCATTCTGATGGTTGCCATGGCAAAAGCAAATCTACGGAATAAAATTTAAAAATATCAATAAGCATAAGAACCTACAGAGTAGAACAGTCCATAATTAGAACAACAGTTAGCAATATCACTTCTAAATTCCACAGATCAAGAGCTGGGATTGTCACATGGGTTCAAACATTACTGTACCTGCCCTGAGTGTCCTTGATGGAAACAACATAGAGAGTGCTCTACACTGTACTGAACACACAATGTATCTGCCCTAAGATTGTTTGATACTTCAGTGCAGAGGGATATTTGTTCTGTATTTAACCTGTACTGTAGCTGTGCCAGGAGTGTTTCATTGAACAATTTGGGTGATGAAAGCTGGTTTCTAATCCATGCTGTACCTGCCTTGAGAATGTTTGACAGGACAATGTGGATGAAGTATTACTCTAACTTGTTCTGTATTGGGTTGGCCAGCGGGCGGAGGTCATACGGTGGAGGGGCTGAAGGGAGGCACAGGCAGAGGTTGGGGTGGGGGCTCACGCGTGGTGTGCTGCTTCCTAGCCTCCTGAACAGGGAGCAGACTTCACAGAAAACTCCGAGCCCCAGAGAAAAATCAATTAACCAAATAATAATTAAATATCCAAACGAAATAGTGCCCGCCCATAATCGAAGTTCCACTGTATATGTTGTAAGCACCTGTGGTATTTGTATTGACAAGGGATTAGAAAATGCTACCTTTAGTTGCAAATGTCTCCCACACCATAACCAGTTATGCAGAGCTTGAGTTTGATCTTATCTAGGAAGTGCTTGCATTTGAAACCAATGTGATAGTGATTAATAAGAATGCATGGAATGACTAAATCTGATTAATTATTATCAGCTATGAATCTCAGAACTGAGCTGAATGCTGTTGCTGCATATTGCAGCATACTGATCTATCTTTAGTCCATGGAGATTTTACTCTGTTTGTTCTGTCAAGGATTAATTATGAATTCAAGCTTCTCACTGAGGCATGACAGGTAATAAATAAATTCAATAACCTTTTTAGTTCTCTTGGAATGTGATTCTAATTTAAAGCTGCAGTTTTTACAATATCTTTTCTACCAGTGACAGTTGAAAGTAGAAGATGAGGGCAGATTGGCTGCACCCTTTTGCAATGCTGATGGGAGATATTCTATCTGATTTAGAAACTGCAACCTGCTGTTCAAATCTTGATAGTCAATTACGTGTGAAGGGAGGAAATAGATCTAAATACAGACACCCAGCACTCTCCTCTTTCCCTCTACTTCTGCCAACATCCTGCCAGAGTTGCATTATTATGTTTTAACACTTGTGCACGGACTTTGTCTTGTATTTAAAGAAGGAGGCCTCCACGACTTCCGCTGGCAGCTCAGTCCATACACACACCACCCTCTGCGTGAAAAAGTTGCCTCTTAGGTTCCTTTCAAATCTTTCCCCTCTCACCCTAAACCTATGCCCTCTAGTTCTGGACTCCCCCAACCAAGAGAAAAGAGCTTGTCTATTTACCCTATACATGCCCCTCATGATTTTATAAACCTCTGTAAGGTGTTCTGCTGGAGTTGTCTAAAATAGCAGAGAATGATCTTTTGAATACGGAGGCTGGTGGGGTGGAAAGTGAGGACAAGGGGGACCTGATTAAGCTGTTGAGAGTGATGGGAAGGGACAAGGTACTGTATGGCCTATGTATACCTAAATCATGTTATCTTATATGTTTGGACACTACTCAGTGGGTAAAGGGAAGTGTTAGATTCCCACCTGGTATTTTATAGCTCACATACAATGCTCCACAGCCACTAATAAACCTCAGCTTCTGACACGCCAGGAAAACAGCCCCAGCATATTCAGCCTCTCGCTACAGCTCAAACCCTCCAACCCTAGCAACATTCTTGTAAATCTTTTCTGAACCCTTTCAAATTTCACAATATCCTTACTATAGGAGGGAGACCAGAGTTCTTGGATATGTTCAAAGAAATCCTGACATCTTCAATATTATGCAATTTAAAAATTCAGGTTAACTCAAAAGATGCTTATTATATGAGGTTAAGTCATGCATATAAGAAATAAGGATTTGTGTTGGTTTTATATTCAGAGTTAATACAAGAGTGGTGTCCTTGGTATTGAGATTGGAATAGACTTGTGTGATGATGATGTATGTAACATGCATTTTTGCATGCATCTAGTCTGAAGCTATGCATTGAGAGAAGAAGCTCAAAATTCCTTTCCGCCACATGGCTGATAGAATCTCTCCTGCTCTTTCCACATCCTATTAGTGGGAGTTGGAGCAATTTGCATGTTGTTAATTACCCTGATTGATCCATCTTGAAAGAATAAGCACTACCGCTGTTAGGTGGTAGTGGGGGAAAATAAAAAAATAACACCCTCCTTGATTATCAAGTCCTTGGATTTGACTTCAACTGAAGTCTTTTACTCTGAGACAGGGATGCTGCCCACTGGCCATAGACTTGTACAAGACTGGCCATAGACTTGTATTTACTATAAATTTACTGCTCATGTTCAGGGTTATCCATAATGTTCAAATATATATGTAAGCAGAATGGGCAGACAAGTGGCAGATGGAAATTAATAAGAAGTGTGAGGTGATCATCACTGAATTGTTATGATGCAAAAGGAGGCTATTCAGTGCATCGTGCCTCTACTGGTTGTCCTATCATTTTGACCTACTGCCAGTCTCCTGCCACCCCCAACCCTGCACATGGGGTTTCTATTTAAACAATCCCTATGAATGTCCCTATGAATGTCTCAATTGACCTTGCCTCCACCAAACTTTTCAAGCAGTGCATTTCAAACTCTAACTACTCACCATGTGAGCAAGTTTCTTTCTCACTTAACATTTGCTTTTTTTAAAAATAAAATGCTTTAAAACCATACCCTCTAGTTGTCAATCCTTTTCTGAGTGGAAACAATGTTTCCCCATTTACTCTGTCTAGAAGATTACTCACCATGTTGAAAACTGCTATCAAATTTCCCCTCAGTCCTTTCCAAGGAAAATACGTCCAACATTTCCAATCTTTTCGCATAACTATCTCATCCCAAGAAACCTTCTGCTAAACATCTTCTGCACTCTCTGCAATGTAATCAGCTGCTTACTAAGATGTAGGTGGAAGTGGGTACCACAGATGCTAGAGATTAGAGTCAAGATTAGTGTGGTGCTGGAAAAGCACAGCAAGTCAGGCAGCATCCGAGGAGCAGGAAAATCGACATTTCAGGCCCTTCATAATTCCTGATTCCTGATCTCTGCTTACTAAGATGTGGCATTTTCCTAAATGGAATATTGCACCAAAAATACTTAATGATAAACTTCCAAAGAGTACAGGGTATTAGAAGGTTTGTGTGCACAAATTTTTGAAAGTGGCCAGACATATTGAGAGAATAATTAGAAAAGATTTCACAAATACAAGTATTGAGTACAAAAACAGTGATGTCCTGTCGCACCTTCATAAAGCTCTTGTTAGGCAACAACTAGAGCATTCCGATCACCACATTATTGAAAGGATGCAAAAGCCTCAGAGAATGTGCAGAGAGTTTTTAGAATTCATTTTTGATCTTTGGCTGGGCTAGCATTTATTGCCCATCCCTAGCTTCCCTTGAGAATGTGGTGGTGAGCTGCCTTCTTAAACCATTGCTGTCCATGTGCAATAGGTAGCCCCACGAGACATCAGGGAGTAAGTTCCAGGATGTTGACCTAATAGCAATGAAGAATGGCGATATATTTCCAAGTTAAGATGGTCATTGGCTTACAAGGGAACTTGTAGGTGGTGGTGGAGTTCCCATGTATATGCTGCCCACAGCAGGTGGGTTCAAGAAGGCAGCTCATCATCATCCAATCAAGAGTGTGCTGCTGGAAAAGCACAGCATGTCAGGCAGCATCCGAGGAGCAGGAAAATCGATGTTTCAGACAAAAGCCCTTTATCAGGAATGAGGCTGGGAGCCTCAGGGATGGAGAGATAAATGGGAGGGGGCTGGAGCTGGAGTCAGGTAGCTGAGTGTGCGATAAGTGCGTGAAGGTGGGGGTGGAAAGATAGGTGGGAAGGGAGATGGACAGGTAGGACAGGTCATGAGAGTGGTGCTGAGCTGGAAGTTTGGAACTGGGACAAGGTGGGGGAGGGAAATGAGGAAACTGGTGAAATCCACGTTGATGTCATGAGGAGGAGGGTCCCAAGGTGGAAGATGAGGCATTCTTCCTCCAGGCTTCAGGTGGTTAGGGAGTGGCAATGGAGGATGCCCAGGTCCTGCATGTCCTCGGTTAAGTGGGAGGGGAAGTTGAAATGTTCAGCAACCGGGCGGTGGGTTGGTTGGTACTGATGTCCCAGAGATGTTTTCTGAAGTGTTTTGCAAGTAGGTGTCCTGTCTCCCCAATGTAGAGGAGACTGCATTGGGAGCAACAGATATAGTACGTGACATGTGTGAAAGTGCAGGTAAAACTTTGATGAATGTGGAAGGCTCCTTTGGGGCCTTGGACGGAGGTGAGGGGAGAGGTGTGGGCTCAGGTTTTGCAATTCCTGTGGTAGCAGGGGAAGGTGCAGGGATGGGAGGGTGGGTTGTTGAGGGGGTTGTGGACTTGACCAGGTAGTCATGGATGGAACGGTCTTTGCAGAAAGCGGATGGGGTGGGGAGGGAAATATATTTTCCTGGCATCAATATGGATTTCACCAGTTTCCTCATTTCCCCACCCCCACCTTACCCAACTTCCAACCTTCCAGTTCAGCATCACCCTCATGACCTGTCCTACCTGTCCATCTTCCTTCCCATCTATCCGCTCCACCCTTCCCTCCAACCTATCACCATTACCCCACCTCCATCCACCTATCGCACTTTCAGCTGCCTTCTCCCCAGCACCACCCCCTCCCATTTATCTCTCCACCCCCGAGACTCCCAATCTCTTTCCTGATTCAGGGCTTTTGCTCGAAATGTTGATTTTCCTGCTCCTCGGATGCTGCTTGATCTACTGTGCTTTTCCAGCGCCACACTCTTGACTCTAATTTCCAGCATCTGCAGTCCTCACTTCTGCCTATCATCTTCTCAAGGGCAACTAGAGTTGGGCAAGAAATGTTGGCCTAGCCAATGACATCCACATCTCGTGAATGAATTATTAAAGTGATATGGCAATGGTTGGGATGGCAATATTGATCAAGGAATTAATTATAACAGTGAGGAACAATGATATCTTGGGAGGATCATCAAATGAAGGCCATATATGTTGAGGTTAAAAAACACAAATGCCAATAATGCTGCTGGGAGTGTGTTGTAGGCCACCTAAGCTATCAGGGAGAGATAATGGATCCATCGGGGAGACTGATCAAGACAACAAAGAGCCTGTGGGATCCAAGGCAAAGTGGCACATTGGATCCAATACGGGCTAAGAGGCAGGAAATAGCGATGATAATTGAGGGATGTTTCTGTGACTGGAAATCTTTCTACTGTCATTCTACAGAGCTTGGTATTGGTAAGAGGATATCAATAGACTGGTCAGGTAGGGAGAGCAGTGGCAAATGGAATTTAACCCCGCAAATGTGTCAGGTAATACCTCAAGGACGGCTAACAAAGCAAGAAATTACAATATAACTGGTAGGAACCTGGAAAGTACTGAAAATCACAAGGGTCTTGATGTATATATATATATATATATATATCTACAAGCGCCAAAAGTAAAATCCTTAAATTGCATCCAGAGAACCATTTTAGCTCGCATATAAAGAAGCTAACAAGGGAGGGGTCAGTTCTCAACTTAATATTTGAAAATGGACCTGGGCAAGTTGCGTGAAGATAGCACAACAGGTAGATACAGTTGTTAAGGCGGAATTTGGGATACTTGCCTTGATTAGTCGAGGCATAGAATACAAAAACAGGGAGGTTATGCTGCATCTGTATAAAATGTTATTTAGGTCACACCTGAAATACTGTGGGAGTTCTTGTTTCCACATTATCAGAAGAACATGATTGCACTCGAGCAGGTGCAGAGGAGATTTACTAGGATGCTGCCTGGACTGGAGGGTCTGAACTATCAGGAAAGGTTGAGTTGTTTTTCTTGGAGCAGGAAAGGTTGAGAGGGGACTCATCTGAGGTGTTTAAGATCATGAGGGGCATAGATAGGGTAGCTAGGAAAGCATTTTTTTCACAAGTAGAGGGGTCAATAACCAGAAACTATAGATTTAAGGTAAAACGTAGAACATTATAAAGGAGAGTTGAGAAGAAATGTTTTCACCCAAAGAGTGGTGAGATTCTGGAACTCACTACTTGAAAGGGTGGTTAATTCAAAATTCTTGTAGTATTGAAAAAGTAGTATTTAGATATTCACTTTCATTGCCAATATCTTGGAGGCTATGGTCCAAGCGCTGACAAATAGGCATAATGTAGTCAGATCTTTGTTGACTGGTGCAGATGTGATGGGCTGAATAGTGTCTTTTTTCTATTTTGCTATAAATATCTGAGTGTATGGCTACATCCATTTACAATCCCCTCACCATCCAACACTGGAGAGAAAGAATATCTATCCCTTTACACCCACTCTGAATAACTGCAAGTATACTAAAACGCGTTATTTACATCAGTGTTAGCCTATTCTGGCTTACTAAATAAAAATAAAGGGTTGGACAAACTCCAGATACAAGAACATCTGTGAAGAGAAAGAGTCAGAGTTCACATTTTCAGTTCAGTGAACCTTAAGAAAATAATAATTCAATTATTTCTGATATACTTTGTGTTATTGTCTCCATGGACTGTGCTGCTCCCATGGACTCAAGCCTGCATTATTCTGCATTCCTGGATTCTAATTACCTTGGGGTCAGGGCTATGGGTGGCTGTACTTCTCGAGGCTGTCCTATATAACTAGACCATTCCTTCTGAGTCGGCTGCATTGCTGTTTGTAATTTATCAAAAAGTGATCATTAACTAACTCTCAGGAGATCCTGTAATCTCTGTTTATCTTGTGATACTGGTAAGAGCCCTCCGCAGTTTTTCTCTCTCTTCCACAGTTCATCTGCCTTAGAGTCTCAATAGAATATGACTGTTGAGATCAGAGTTACTTCATGTTTGTTAATATCAGCATATTCATTTCAATTATACACGGTTTTTAATGTGAATGAACCTCTCTGAAAACACAGATTTAGGCAAATCAGTGAAATGTTTCTGATGGGGGTGGAATATCTCAGTCAATATCCTGTTCATAAGGAGTGGAAACCTTGAAGAGTAAGATCTCTTAACAAGCCTTTTTGGTTTCACACACTCACTAATGAAAGTGACCAACCACAGGAAAGGCCCTAAATGAGAGAGAACTCTCAGATCCTGGATTACAAGAACAATGCAAGTTTGAGCAGCTTAAGTGAAGACTTTCTGTTCATCATGAAATGAACAATTATCTGAAGAAAGAAGGTTATGTATTGAGACTCACAAGATTACACGACACATTCTAGAAAAAAAGGCCTCTGTTAAATTCACCTTACGGTGACTTCACAAAATCAAAGCTAGTTTTCAAACATGAGCCTTGTTCTGACTCCTCACACACAAACCATTTTATCTCAGTATTACAGAATTATTAAAGTGCAGAAGGAGGCTGTTCTGTCCATTGTGTTTGCAAGGACTCTCTGAAAGATTGTCATGATTTAGTGCCATTTTCTCACGCTTTCACCACAACCCTGCAGATTATTTCTATTTAAATAATCATTTAATGCTCTCTTTAAAGCCTCAATTGAACATACTCCAACGACAATTCCAGAACTGAACCACTCGTTGTGTGATAACATTTTTTCTAACATTGCCTTTACTCATTTTGCAAATCATGACAAATTATACCCTCTTATTCTTGAGTGGGATCAGTTTCTCTGTCTGCTCTGTCCGGAACTGTCAGCATTTCTATACAGCCTCCCCTTAGCCTTCTCTTCGGGAAAACAGTACCAACTGGGATTCAGATTTTTAGATCATTGGGGTCTTTTCTGGGGCAGAGGTGTCATGTTCAAGAGGGACGGGTTGAATCTGAACTGGAGGGGAACAAATATCTTGGCGGCCAGGTTTGCTTGTGCTGCAGGGGGGGGGTTTAAACTGGATTGACAGGCAGGTGGGATCCTTAACAGCAGGGAGGCAAGTGTGAGGATGGAAGGAGATACAGTAATCAGAAATAGTAAAATGAAAAGATAGGTCAGGCTGGAAAATTACAGGGAGCAAGGAATGCCTTTTTGATTAAATTGCATCTATTTCAATGCATGAGGGCTCACAGGTTAGGCCGATGAACTGAGGATGTGGATAGGTATGTGGGACTGGGATATTATAGCCATTACAGAAACTTGGCTAAGGGAGGAACAGGGCTGGCAGCTTTATGTGCCAGTGTACAGGTGCTTTAGGCAGGGCAGTGGTGGTGGGAGGGGAGTTGCATTTTTGATTAAGGCGAGTATCACAGTGGTAATCAGAGATGAAATAAGTGAAGAATCATCCAGTGAGGCTTTGTGGGTGGAGCTAAGAAATAAGGGGAGGTAACATTTTTGGAGTTGTACTATAGGCCCCCGAATGGTCAATGGGAATTAGAGGAACAAATACGCAGGGAGACTGGGGAGACTTGCAGGAGCAATAGAGCTGTCATAGTAGGGGATTTAAATTTTCATAACATTCAATGGGACTGCCATTGCGTTAAGGGCTTAGATGGGGTGGAATTTGTTAAGTTCATTCAGGCAAGTTTCCTCAAGCAGTATATAGAGGGTCCTATTTGGGAAGGGGTAAAACCCGACTTACTCTTGGGAAAAAGGGCAAGACAGGTGTTTGAGGTGACAGTGGGGGAGCAATTTGGGACCAGCGATCATAGTTCTATTAATTTTAAAATAGTTATGGAGAAGAAAAAACTGGTCCACATATTCAAGTTCTAAATTGGGGCAAGGTGAATTTTGATGGAATTAGACAGGAGCTTGCAGGGATTAATTGGAATAGTTTGTTTACAGGTAAAGGAACCTCCAGCAAGTGGGAGGCCTTTAAACGTGAGATAGTTAGAGTTGAACGTCTACATATTTCTGTGAGGGTGAAAGGCAAAGTTGACAGAGTCATAGAGTCATAGAGATGTACAGCATGGAAACAGACCCTTTGGTCCAATCTGTCCATGCCGACCAGATATCCCAACCCAATCTAGTCCCACCTGCCAGCACCCGGCCCATATCCCTCCAAACCCTTCCTATTCATATACCCATCCAGATGCTGTTGTAATCTGAGGTAACCCTCTTCGCTGTCCACTACACCTCCAATTTTGGTGTTATCTGCAAACTTACTAATTATACCTCTTATGCTTGCATCCAAATCATTTATGTAAATGACAAAAAGTAGAGCACCCAGCACCGATCTTGTGGCACTCCACTGGTCACAGGCCTCCAGTCTGAAAAACAACTTCTACCTTTGAGCCAGTATCCAAATGGCTAGTTCTCCCTGTATTCCGTGAGATCTAACCTTGCTAATCAGTCTCCCATGGGGAACCTTGTTGAACACCTTACTGAAGTCCATATAGATCACATCTACTGCTTTGCCCTCATCAATCTCCTTTGTTACTTCTTCAAAAAACTCGATCAAGTTTGTGAGACATGATTTTCCACACACAAAGCCATGTTGACTATCCTGAATCAGACCTTGCCTTTCCAAATACATGTACATTTTGTCCGTCAGGATTCCCTCCAACAACTTGCCCACCACCGAGGTCAGGCTCACCAGTCTATAGTTCCCTGGCTTGTCTTTACCACCCTTCTTAAACAGTGGCACCACGTTTGCCAACCTCCAGTCTTCCGGCACCTCACCTGTGACTATCGATGATACAAATATCTCAGCAAG
>NC_057730.1:30305810-30348829 GCF_004010195.1 Chiloscyllium plagiosum
CCGTTTTGCCCTCCTGATTTCCCTCTTAAGTATACTCCTACTTTCTTTATACTCTTCTAAGGATTCACTCGATCTATCCTGTCTGTACCTTACATGTACTTCCTTCTTTTTCTTAACCAAACCCTCAATTTCTTTAGTCATCCAGCAATCCCTATACCTACCAGTCTTCCCTTTCACCCTGACAGGAATATACTTTCTCTGGATTCTTGTTATCTCATTTCTGAAGGCTTCCCATTTTTCAGCTGTCCCTTTACCTGCGAACATCTGCCTCCAATAGTTCTTGCCTAATACCATCAAAATTGGCCTTTCTCCAATTTTTTAGATTACTTTACTTTACTTTCTTACAGTGTGGAAACAGGCCCTTTGGCCCAACAAGTCCACACTGATCCGCCGAAGCGCACCCACCCAGACCCATTCCCCTACATTTACCCCTGCATCTAACACTACAGGCAATTTAGCATGGCCAATTCACCTAACCTGCACATTTTTGGACTGTGGGAGGAAACCGGAGCACCCGGAGGAAACCCACGCAGACACGGGGAGAACGTGCAAACTCCATACAGTCAGTCGCCTGAGGCCGGAATTGAACCCGGGTCTCTGGCGCTGTGAGGCAGCAGTGCTAACCACTGTGCCGCCCACAATTTAGAGCTTCAACTTTTAGATCTGGGCTATCCTTTTCCATCACTATTTTAATACATATAGAATAATGATCGCTGGCCCCAAAGTGCTCCCCACTGACACCTCAGTCACCTGCCCTGCCTTATTTCCCAAGAGTAGGTCAAGTTTTGCATCTTCTCTAGTAGGTACATCCACATACTGAATCAGAAAATTTTCTTGTACACAATTCCTCTCCATCTAAATCTTTAACACTATGGCAGTCCCAGTTGATGTTTGGAAAGTTAAAATCCCCTACCATAACTACCCTATTATTCTTACAGATAGCTGAGATCTCCTTACAAGTTTGTTTCTCAATTTCCCTCTGACTATTGGGGGGGTCTATAATACAATCCCAATAGGGTGATCATCCCTTTCTTATTTCTCAGTTCCATCCAAATAACTTCCCTGGATGTATTTCCAGGAATATCCTCCCTCAGCACCGCTGTAATTCTATCCCTTATCAAAAATGCCACTCGCCCTCCTCTCTTGCCTCCCTTTCTATCCTTCCTATAGGAATAGAGAAGACTGGGTGACAAGAGATACGGAGGCTTTAACCAAAAAAAAGAGGAGGTTTGGCTCAGGTACAGGCAGCTGGGATCAGAGGAATCGCAGGAGGTATATAGGGGCTTACTGAAGAAGGAAATCAGGAGGGTGAATGAGGGGCATGAGATAGCCTTGGCTGAGAAAATCAGGTTGAAGCCAAAGAAGTTCATTAAGTATATTAAAGAATGACTAGAGAGAGAATAGGACACCTCAAGGACCAAAGTGAACATGTATGCGTGGAACCGCAGGAGATGGGTGAGGTCCTCAATGAATATTTCTCCTCTGTATTTACCATGGAGAAAGACATGAAGACTTGGGAACTTGAGTAAGTTAGTGGTCATATCTTGATGACAACCCATATCACAGTAGAGGTGGTGTTGGATGTATTAAAATGGATGAAGGTGGATAAATCTCCTGGTCCTGACCAAATATATTCAAGAACAGTACAAGAGACTAGAGGAGAAATTGCAGGGGCTCTGGCAGATATTTTTGAATCATCCATAGCCACGGGGTGAGGTCCCAGAAGACTGGAGGGGAGTGAATGTTGTGTCATTATTCAAGAAGGGCTGCAAAGAAAAACCTGGGAACTATAGGCCAGTAAGCCTAACATCTGTGGTAGATAAGTTAAATGAGAAGATTCTGAGGGATAAGATATACACTTGTCCACTCCACCAACCTGTCAGGGGTTGGTGCTAGGCCCATTGCTGTTTGTTATCTATATCAATGATTTGGATGAGAATGTTCAAGGCATGATTTTTAAGTTTGCTGATGGCGCTATAATAGGCGGTATTGTGGACAGTGAGGAAGGTTATCAGAAATTGTAGCAGGATCTAGATCAGCTGGGGAGGTGGGCCGTGAAATGGCAAATGGAATTTAATATACAAAGGTGTGAGGTCTTGCATATTGGAAAGTCAAATCGAGGTAGGAGTTTCATGGTGAATGGTAGGGCCTCAGCGAGTGTAGTTGAACAGAGGGACCTTGGAGTTCAGGTTCGCGGTTCTCTAAAAATGAAGTCACAGGTAAATAGGGCAGTAAACAGGGATTTTGGCCTTCATTAGTCAGGACAGAGTATAGAAGTTGGGAAGTTATGTTGCAATTGTACAGGACGTTGGTGAGGCTGCACTTGGAGTATTGTGTTCAGTTTTGGTCACTTTGCTATAGGAAGAATGCTATTAAACTGGAAAGAGTGCAGAAAAAATTTAAAAGGATGTTGTCTTTTCCCCAGGCTAAGGGAGTCCAGAACTAGAGAGCATAGGTTTAAAGTGAGAGGGGAAAGATTTAAAAGGGACCTAAGGGGCAACTTTTTCCTGCAGGTGTGTGTATGGAATGAACTGTCAGAAGAAGTGGTGGACATGAGTACAATTACAAGGATCTGAGTTTTAGGGAAAGATTGGACAAGTTAGGACTTTTCTCTAGAGCATAGGCGACTGAGAGGAGATCTTACAGAGGTGCATTAAATCATGAGAGACATGGATCAGGTGAATGACTCAGTCTTTCCCAGAGTTGGGGAATCAAGGACTAGAGGGCATCAGTTCAGGGTTAGAGGGGAAAAAATAAAAGGGAACCTGAGGATGGTAGGCATATGGAATGAGCTGCCAGCAGAAGTGTTTGAGGCGGGTACATTAACAACATTTAAAAGGCATTTGGACAAATACATGGATAGGAAAGGTTTAGAACAATATAGGCCAAATGAAGGGAAATGTGGTGAGCGTGGATGGATATTTTGGTTGGTATGGACCAGTTTGGGCCAAAGGGCCTGTCTCCTTGCTGTAGGACTGTATGACTCTATAACTTATCCAATCTATTTTCAAAACTGAATCTAAACTCTGAAGCTATTCTCTTAAATCTGCATTCTCTCCAAAGTGTTAACATCATTCCTGAAGTGTGGCATTCAGAACTGTACAAAACATTCTAATTGAGGTTTAACTGGTATATTGTATATGTACAGCATAACCTCCCTGTCATTGTACTCTATGTCCCTATTAAAGAAGATATACTACACTTTCTTATCTTCCGCCTGTCCAATCAGCTTTATTGTACATATATACCCAAGTCTGTGTGCTCTTGTCCTAACTTTAGAATATTACCTTTATTTTATGCTGTATTTCATGTTCTAACTAAATGTATATCACCTCAAAACTTCTTTACACTGGACTTCATCTGCCACGTAATTGACTAGTCCACCAACCTGTCAAGGTTCTATACAGCCCTCCTCATCATTTACAATGCTTTCTAGTTTTGGACCACTTACAAACTTTGAAATTGTCCACTCCACTCAAAGACCTAGATCATCAATTAAAAACAAAATCAGTAAAGGCAAAAGATCTTAACATCAACCTTTGGGGAACTCGATTAAACCTTCCTCTAGCTTGCAAAATGTCCATAAACAATTATACTTTGATTCCTTTCACTAAGCCAAGTTTGTATTCATGTTGCAACTCTCCCTATGATTCCATGAATTACAACATGCTTCCAAGTCTGTTGTGTGGCATAATATTGAATGCCTTCTTTAAGTCAGTGAACACCATATTAACAGCATTATCTTAAGACCATACTGTGTAGGAGCAAAAGTAGGCCTTTCAGCCCCTCAAGTCTCTATCACCATTCAATTAGATCATAGCTGATCCAATAATCCTCAACTTCACATTTCCTCACATGCTTTGATTCCGTTACTGCTATTGGAAAGATGTTGTTAAACTTGAAATGGTTCAGGAAAGATTTACAATGATGTCACCGGGATTGAAGGGTTTGAGCTCTGGAGAGAAGATGAGTAGGCTAGGGCTATTTTCCCTGCAGCAGCAGAGACTGAGGAGTGATCTTATAGAGGTTTTTAAAATCATGAAGGGCACGGATAGGGTGAATAGTCAAGGTCTTTTCCCCAGGCTGGGGAGTCCAAAACTAGAGAGGATAGGTTTAAGGTGAGAGGGGAAAGATTTAAAAGGGCCATAAGGGGCAACTTTTTCATGCAGAGGGTGATGCGTGTATGGAATGAACTGCCAGAAGAAGTGGTGGGCACTGGTACAATTACAACATTTAAAAAATATCTGAATGGGTATATGAATAAGAATGGTTTAGAATGATATGGGCCAAATGCTGGCAAATGGGACTAGATTAATTTAGGATATCTGGTTGGGATGGATGAGTTGCACTGAAGGGTCTGTTTCCATGCTGTGCATCTCTATGACTTGATTGATTAATAATGTGTCTATGTCTACCTTGAATTGACGCAGCCTCAACAGCTCTCTGTATTAAAGGATTCCACAAGTTCATTACCCTCTGACTAAATTCCTTCTCATCTGTTTTATACAGGCAACTCCTATTAGGAGATTTTGCTCTCCAGTCCTAGATTCTCTCACAAGAGGAAGCAACTGTTTTTAACCTCAGCGCACTCATCAATTCTGTTATATCTTTTAAAAACTGCGGCAAGTTAGTATAAAATGATTTTCCCTCTAGAAATCCACACTGGCTGTCCCCAGTTAATTTACATTTGTCCATGTGACTATTAATTCTGCCCCATTGTTTTTAGAGGTTTCCTCACTATTAAAAGTTGAACTGACTAAGTTGGACTTAACCTTACAACCTGTTTGAACAATGACATAATGTTTGCAATTCTCCAGTCCTCTGCCCTTCAACCTCCTCCAAATCCAGGGAAGACAAAATTGATAGTCAGCGCCTCTGCAATTTTCACTGAATTCCTGGTACATCTTGACTGGTTCTGAACTGAATCTTTTCAACTCAAATAACTAGCAGCTTATCTAAACCCTCCTAGTCTTGGAGTTTCTTCCTTTGTCAACGTGGCCTTGGTAGCATCTGCTTCCTTGATTAAGACATGTAAAGTATTCCTTTAGTACTTCAGCCATTTCTCCTGCCTCTGTATGTTAAAATCTTTTTTGGTCCCTCATCAGTTCTACTCTTCCTTTTACTATTTATGTGCCTATAGAAGAGTTTTTGGAATCTCCTTTAGGTCAGCTATCAGATCTTATCCCTAATTCCTCATAGCAAAATGTTCACCAAAGAGGTGGAAGAAATGAATGATTAAAGCATTCAGCTTGGTCTAAATTGTATTTTCTCCCTGAAACAAGAAAACCTTTTCTTGTTTATCTTAATATGTATCTCCTCTTTCATCCAGGAAGGTCTGGGTGTGTTTGCCCTATCTTTCTCTTTCAGGTGTATGCAGTATACCTTATTTGTACCTGAACCATCCATTCTTTGAAGGTAGCCCATTGTTCAATTACAGTTTTCCAGCCAACCCTTTGCTGCAGCTTATTCAGCTGGGCTCTATTCTTAGCCTATTGAAGATTACCTTTCCCCGGTTAATTAATCTTGTGGTGGATTGTCCATTGCCCTTGTCCACCTTCACACGAATCCTCATGATACAATGATCAGTTTCTCCTATATGTTCTCCACTGCCACATGGTCTACCTCATTCACATGAACCAGGTCTAGAAGTGCCTCCTTTCTTTTTGGACTTGATACATAACTGCTATAGCAAACTGTTGTATATATTCCACAATCTAGCCTCTCTCTCTCTTAACATTACCACTATTCTAGTCTATATTTGAGTATCAATGTCCCCATTATAATTGCTTGCATCTGCAATTTGCTTACAGAATTGTTCCTCTGCATTCTTCCCAGTAGTTGATAGACCAGGCCAAACAATATGGTTCCATCCTTCTTGTTCTTTAGCTGTAGCCAAAGTGATTCTGTCCTTAAACCTTTCGAGACATCATCTTTCTCCAGTAATTTGATGCTGCCAGTGCAGGAGACTTCCCTCCTGCATATCAGTCACCTATTACCTAACTGCCTGTATTTCCTTAACCTGACTATCTCCCTGAAAGTGTTATCCCTGTAACCTGCAGCCTCACAGATACATCAGCGACCCCAGTGAAACCCAAAGTTTTAGTTTCCACTGCCACTGACAGTTCCTGAATGTGTTCATCCAGGTCACGTGAAGAGCCCATGTTTTGCCACATGCTACAGAACGGATTCTGCGCATTGCCAAGCTGCATTAAGCTTACTTTTGTACTATTAAACAAACTAACGATTAAATGTAAACAAAAACAAATAGTTCTGTGATGTCATTTTTATTTTCCCTATTTTGCAACTTTTCAATTCCTGATCTTTTGGAGACTAACAAATGCTGAATAAAGGAAAACAGAAAGAACCCTCTCACCAAGATTTCATTCTGTTTCGCTGACCTAAAGCTGTCTTATTTATAGAACTGAACTTTAGATGTGTTTGCTATCTGGCATTATAAATCCAATTTGTAGTTTCTAATCAACCTGTTCAGAAATGTTTATGATACACCTCTGGAGCAGGGAAGACTTGAATACAGGCTCTTCTGGCTCAGAGATAGAGACATTACCACTGTGTCACAAGAGCTGTCAAGCTGTAAAATAATTTAATAAGCTGATTTCATTTCCTTGGTACATTTGCTCTAAGTTCCTCACATGCCTTTAATTGTTTTTAAATCAACCTGTTCAAGTAAGTTATGGCATGTCTTGAGAGAAGGTGGAACTTCAACCCAGATCCTTTTGGTCCAGAAGTAGGGACACTACCAATACACCACAAGACCCCTCCTTGTGCCTTTATCCAGCAAGACTACACTTTAATTAGACCCCTCAATAACCAACACCCTTTTAGTAAATGAGGTTTTACTTTAACTGACCCCTTAATTAATCAGACTTTTTACTCAGATCCCCCTCTAATGTGATCCATTTTAAACAGTCCCTTCATTCATCTGACAGCATTTTAATAAGCCCCTCCATGAACCAGATCCCTCTTTAATCAGACTTTTGAAGGGTGAAGCATCTCAGATTATTTTATTATGATCCAAGCTGTAACCTTATTGTTTTCTGTATAATATTTCAAGGCTGAAGTCTCTTGCAACAAACACAGTGCCCTGTCTGCGAGTTGCACAAGACATTGTCAGTTTTGTAAATATTAAGGGGTCCTTCTCTTCCCCCCTCAGGTTGAGAAAGTAGACACGCATCACACTCCACTAACACACCATGCACAGGACAAACACCCTTCATATCCCCTCAAGCAGAAGAGAAACTTTTCATATTCCACCACCCTTCATGCACAGACCATTCACAGTATTACTCCCAGAGTAGATTCCTGTTGCACTCCAGTATATCCTCACCCATCATACAAGAACACTTCATACAATATCAGCCACAGAACTGACATCCCTCATACCCAATCACCTCCTTATTTGGGAAGCAAACATCCCTCTCACCATCTCAGCACGCAGCTCATAGAACAGGCACTCCTCTCAGCCCATTGTCACTCAACTTACAAATCCCTCTCAACCCCTCAGCACATTACCTACAAGGCACAAGGTGATGCAGATCCCATAGCCTCTCACACTCCATTGATCCCCAATCATGAGAGTGCTGTGGGTAAACCTGAAACAAGCCCAGGTGCCTGTTTATATGGGGAGGTGGATGGACATCAAAGCAAAGAATAGGTTGTGTGCCTTGTCTCTTACTCCTCTTGGAGGACAGGCTGCTGAGCTGGAAGCAGGAGATCAGATCATTGCCTGCAAAGGGAAGGTGTGGGAGACGTAGGTGGAAACATTAAAAAGAGTAGGTAGAAATATTCCCTTTTCAACTCAATGTCTCTTGTTGTTGTCAGCGAATAGCACAGATTACAAAGAAACTAGGGGAATATCATTTTCTGAGAAACTATGACCAATACCAAACAGTGAACCTTTTGTCCATCACGATCTGTCGGACATACCTGCTGTCGCTGGCTCCAGATTAAGACCTTCAGCCGACCCGCAGATCTGACAAGCTCTGATGTTGTACCGTGGGATACTTTCTATTGTAACTACGAATAGGTTCTACACACATTAAGCGAAAAACAACTGAGTTTTTGATAGTGAGCTATCTGCCAAACTTCTTTCATATCTCACTACCACTGTATATCTGATAAAAAATTGAGAAACCAATGAACACTGGAAGGTGTGGCCAGCTCATCCAGATATGGCTAGTAATGAACTGTTTTCTCTCTTCACCACTTCTTTCTCTCAGTTTCATTGTACTTTAATTTTTGAAGGTTTATCACTCTATTTCTGCATATTTTTATTTATTTACTCTTAATTTTTGCATCTGTCTCCCTCAACCATTTTTCTTACTTTTTTTACTTCTTCCTTTTTCAAATTGCTCTTTGTTCTCTACTTTTATTATCTCTCAATTTTCTTGCAACTTCCTTCTTTACTTCTCTCTTTTTGACTTCACATGTTTCTTGTTTTCCACACCCCTTCATTTTCTTTCTTCCTCATTATTTTCTTACTTTGCTTTTTCTTCCTTCCTTTTCGCAGGATGATTCTCCACCCCATCCTCCCCATGGTTTGAAGGAGAGCTGTGGATTTCTGGAAAAGATCACTGAACACTAGTTATGTATTTTTCCATGATACTGCTGGCTCTTTTGTTTACCAGGAACAAGAGGAAAACTGTGTGGTGAGAGATGCCCAATATCATTTTCCAGCATCAGAGGAGAATTTTTGGATGTTGCTTTGTGCTCAGTCTCAAAAAGAACTGTCCCATCAGTCCCAATCCCCACTCTTTTTCCAAATGGTACATTGCTTCTGGATTGTTTCTTTAAAAGAGCATCTATTGCCAATGCTTTCTTTATTCTCTCGCATTTGAAAGAAAGATGGTTACAATTATTGAAGGTAATAAGGTAAGACCCAGGACATCATGATCGGAGTTCTTCAGGGTAGATTCCCAGGCCCAATCAACTGAGATGTTTCACCAGCGACCTTATTTCAGTCATAAGTCCAGGAGGTGAATGATTGCTGATGATTACAATGTGTTTAATACCATTCACAATTCCTCAGATACTGAAGTATTCCTGTTCCATATGTAGCAGGAGCTGGATAACATTCAGACTTGGGCAGAAAATTACATTCATGGTGCACAAGTGCCATCTCAAACTAGAGAGAACCTAACCCTCTCCTCTTTACATTTAATGCCATTATTATCAATGAATCACTCACAATCAATGTCCTGGGGATTACTATTCACCAGAAACTGAATTGGAAGAGCCACAAATATACTGTGACTACAACAGCATTTTAGAGGCTGAAAATTTTGAATAGAGTAAATTGCCTCCAGACTCCCCAAAACCAATCTACCATCAAGACACAAATTAGGCTTGTGATGAATACTCTCCACTTGACTGGAAGAGTGTGGCTCCATCAACACTAAAGAAATCCGACTCCATCCAAGACAAAGCAGCTCACTTCATCCACTAAATGTTCACACTCTCCACAACCCAATGCATGCTGTGAAGAAGTGATATTATTTATAAAATGTGCAACAGCAATTCAGGAAAGATCCTTTGACAGCACCTTCAAATCCAGAACTTCTACCATCTGATAGGACACCGCTGCACACCTGGAAGATCCCTGTCCAAGCTATGCATTATACTGACTTGGAACTATAATCACAGTACCTTCACTGCGTGTGGATAAAAATGCTAGAACTCCTTTTAACAGCATGTACAGCTTGTGGAATCCAAAGATTAAAAATTTTCCACCTTGTCAAATGCAACTTGGAATGGCCAACAAATGCTGACCTGGCCAATGACACCTTCATCCCATGAAAGGATAAAAATTAATATCCCTTTCTCTGTGAAAAGAAATTTTGGAAACTGCCTCCCCCACTGCTTGTGATCAGCCATTCCATATCTTACAAACCATCAGTACGTATGAAAAAAAACTCCCCTAACCTCTTCCTTTGCTCTTCATGATGACCTTTATTTTGTGTTCTCTAGTTACTGACTCACCAGCTAATGGAAACAGTTTTTCCCTATTTACATCACTGTAGTTTCATATATTCTCAGCACCCTATCACATCTAATCTAAGTTCTCTGTTTGAATGAAGAGAGCCATTTTGTTTAATTTATCTTTAAAACTGAAGCCTGTCATTACTGGCATTACTTCAGTGAATCACCTTTGCACTTTCTTCATAACTTTGACAAAAGTTAGCTGCCCAAAATATTTTACCTTTGGTTTTAACCAGTGATATCTTTTTTTTTGTATTTATAACATGTTGACTCCCAGATGGTTTTATTTAATAGTGCCAAATTCACACAATAAGAACTTACGGATTTGTGGAGATGATCACTTTACTTTAAACGTGTGGGAAATAGACCATTTACTCACTAAGAACAAACAAAGGTTAAGTGGCAATTTTTCCCCTGTAGGATACATGGAACTACACGAACACTGGAGCAAGCTTTGCTGTCTGGAGAAGACATTAAAATGGAAACAAAAATTAAAAAAGGTAATAAATTTTAAAAAACTTTTCTTGTGGTTTAATGGCTTTCCTCATCTAAATGATTAAATAAATCTAGACTACAATCCAATTTGCAGAATTTTTTTTACTTTGGATTAGAATTCCAAAGAAAGCGAGAAAAAAATCCCATTCCAATTATATTTGGATAAGTGAAAGGCAGAACCTATTATATCAGTGGTCAAATTGCCAGGAATCATTTGCAATGACAAAGAACTAATGCATTGCTCACATGATCAAAACCAGGGGTGGGATTGAAATAACTGCGGAGGCCAGTATTCCACCCCTGTACAATACATGGACTCTGACCAGCTAGCTCAAAGCCAGTTTCTAGAATGAGGAGACTTTTTGAATCTCCTGTTTATATATTTCTTTTCCTTTTTTTTAATAACCCAGCACTACTGCCTCTAGTGCTTATTTTTCCCCAGCACCCATACGGTGTAGGACACAGTAAATGAACAAGTGCATAAAACTTTATTCATGTTCCACCACCAGGAAGAAAGGAAACACTCGAGTTGCCAGTGACAAGCAGTGCCCTTCTCAGTAAAGGGCAATACTGAGTCATCAAAAAGTGAAAGGGGAGGGCAAGGACTAAATCAAAATAGAGTCAGAGGGAGAACTAAGACATTCCACACTCCGTGGTGCCCACCTCTCCCTGAAAACCTCGAGGGTGTTGGTAGACACTGCATGTTCCTTCTCCAGGGACACCCGGGCACAGACATAACCATGGAAGAGGGGCAGGCAATCAGCCATAATGACCCCCTCCATGGTTCACTGCCTGGACCTGTTTACGGACATCCTGGCCAGGCCCAGAGGCAGACCTATGAGGACATCTTCTGACCTGCCCTCACCCCTCCGCATTGGGTTCTCCTGTTATTTTTTAATTTTCTCAGCTCTCAGAATGTCAGGATGTCTGACAGTCCTGTTTAGTTGGGGTGGCATTGTGGCTCAGTGGTTAGCACTGCTACTTCACAATGCCAGGAACCTGGGTTCAATTCCTGCCTTGGGTGACTATCTGTGTGGAGTTTGCCCATTCTCCCTGTGTGTGTGTGTTTCCTCTGGGTGCTCTGGTTTTCTCTCACCGTTCAAAGATGTGCGGTCTGGTGAATTGGCAATGCTAAATTGCCCATAGTGTTAAGTGCATTAAGTCAGGGGTAAATATAGGGTAGGGAAATGGGTCTGGGTGGGTTACTCATTGGAGGGCCAGTGTGGATTTGTTGGGCCAAATGGCCTGTTCCCATACCGTAGGTCATCTACTCTAATCTAATCTCTTTTTTTCCTCCCCCCACACTAACGTCTAACAGCGGTGGTGCTTATTTTTGTGTGTGCAAGTGTAGGACACAGTGAAGAACAATAGGTTTATAAATCTTTATTTATATTCCACAACCAGGAAGAAAGGAAACACCCGAGTTACCAGTGACAAGCAATGCCCTACTCATCAAAGGGCAATGCTGCGTGATCAAAAGTGAAGGGGAGGGCAGGGATTAAATCAAAATAGAGTTGGAGGGGAAATAATACACTCCACTCCCTGCGGTGTCCACCTCTCCCCGAATATCTCAAGCATGTTGGTGGACACAGCGTGCTCTTTCTCCAGGGGCACCCGGGCTCGAACATAACCGCGAAAGAGGGGCAGGCAATCGGCTCTAACAGCCCCCTCCACGGCACGCTGCCTGGATCTGTTTATGGCCACTTTGGCCAGGCCCAGGAGCTGACCCACGAGGAGATCCTCTAACTACCTTTCTCCCCTCTGCACCAAGTGTCTCCTGTTTATTTATTTATTTTCTTTTGAAAAATGTTTTCTACCTTTTTTCTCTCTTTTTCCCCGCTGTCCCCATCCTACTGCCTAACAGTGGTAGTGCTTATTTTTCCCCAGTGCCCATGTCATGTGTGTGCAGGTGTCAGACAGTGTGTAAATCTTTATTCAATTTCCATCACCAGGAAGAAAGGAAACACCCGAGTGGCCAGTGACAAGCAATGCTCTTTTCAACAAAGGGCAATGTTGCGTAATCAAACAGTGAAGGGGAGGGCAGGGTTTAAATCAAAATAGAGTTGGAGGGGATATAATACACTCCACTCCCTGCGGTGCCCACCTCTCCCGGAACAGTTCAAGGGTGTTGGACACCACGTGCTCCTTCTCCAGAGATACCCAGGCTCTGACGTTACCGCGGAAGAGGGGCAGGCAATCGGCCCTAATGACCCCCTCCACAGCCTACTACCTAGACCTGTTTATGGCCAGTTTGGCCAGGCCCAGGAGCAGATCCATGAGGAGATCCTCTGACCTGCCCTTTCCTCCTCCACACCAGGTGTCTCCTTTTTATTTTTTTTAACTGCGGTCATGCTTATTTTCCCCCAGCACCCATGTTGTGTGTGTGCAAGTGTGATACACAGTGAAAGACACATGGTGTAGAAATCTTTATTCAATGTCCACCACCAGGAAAAAAAGAAACATCTAAGTGGCCAATGACAAGCAGTGTTCTTCACATCAAAGGGCAATGCTATGTGATCAAACAGTGAAGGGGAGGGCAGGGATTAAATCCAAATAGAATTGGAGGGGGAAATAATGCACTCCACTCCCTGCGGCGCCCACCTCTCCCTGAACAGCTCAAGGGTGTTGGATACCACGTACTCCTTCTCCAGAGACACCCGGGCTCTAACATAACTGCGGAAGAGGGGCAGGAAATCGGCCCTACTGACTCTGTCCATGGCCTGCTGCCTGGACCTGTTTATGGCCAGTTTAGCCAGGCCCAGGAGCAGACCCATGAGGAGATCCTCTGACCTGCCCTTTCCTCCTCCACACCAGGTGTCTTCTTTTTATATCTGTCAGCCAGGGCTGCCTGGTTAACAATCGCAATCAAGGATCTCATTTACCTGGCCCTCACTTCAGTGATTTTCCAAACTTTTTCTAAGTGTGGGAGCATGTGTGTTAGCCAGTAATTAAAGAGCCACCACTACAGCCAAGACAACGCTCTCAATTGTCTATCAATCAGTTCATTAAGAGCTGGTAGGCAGATCAAGGGTGAGTATCTTACCCTCTCTCAGGTTTTGATTCTGGTGACAAGCTGCCAGCCATTCAACGGTTGTCTACTTCTGGGTCCTAAAGTGGGCTGGTCAAGGCCTACTCCCCAGAGGATCCAAAGGCAAGAAGGTTCATCATTTTTAGCTCATTGTTGTGAAGTGGGAGTAATGGGGAGAAGTGTGTGTCAGGGAATCAGAGAAATGGGCAGGGGAGCAATCTATGACTTGACCATCTCCAGATTGGGACAATTGGAGGCAACCCCCAGTCCAGTGGACAATTTGCATGGATTTCTTGTCCAGTGTATTGCCACCTTTCTTGTCTGTTGGGATGCAGGTGACTAGGAAGGTTGTGAATTGAGGCCTTAACATTGTTGTTGATTGACCACTTAAGGAACTGAGTTGCTGGTGAGCTGAGGTGGTGAGAAGGGGCTGTGTTTCTCTCCAGGCCCAATGCATCCTTCTCACCACAAAATAAGGAACCTTATTTTCCCCTTGCTGGAAAAGGGTCAAAAGGTGTCAAGAAGGGGAAATAATGGAATAGTTGGTCCTGGACAGAAAATTGACTCTTCTTGCTATGCCTTTCGCAACCTCCAGGGAGGGGAAAGTTGTTGGGTATTTAGCTGCTAGATCTGTACTTGGCTGTTTCTTTTAAGTAACTTACAGTCCATTCCCAAGTTAACCATGCTGCCTATTTTTGTGTAACATGTAAATGTTATTGTGTCTCTAAATCCAAACCTATCTCATTTATCTCCAGTGCAAAGAGTAATAATCCCAAAACTGATCCATTGACACTTCAATGTTTAAAACCCTCCATTCTGAGAAATGTCCTATTCTAGGATCCAAATTATTCTTTGTTGTATTCGTTCTTACTGCCTATTCCCCATGCTGACCTTTATATTCGGAGACTTGTTTTTATCAGCAAGCTCATGGCATCTTATTAAAAGATCTTTGGAAAACCGTATACATACCATTCACAGTAGTTCCTTCAGCTTAGAATTTAGCAGGCTTTATATTGCCAATATTTTTTCTGCTATTTGTAAACTTCCTTTCAGCTCTCCTCTTCATAGCCTCTCATCTTTCTTCTGTCTCAGGTTTATTTTTCCTATTCTTTCCCTGTTTTATGTTCTTTCCATTACTTTTCCTATGGTTTTCTACCCACATCTTCCTTGTCCGCTCCTTTCTGGGTATCTTTATCTATTTTTTATTGTTATCGTCTTATTCCTGCCATCTTTCTTTGTTCAACTTGTTTTCATTTTTCTTGGGTCAGCTCTCTATGATATTGCTCATTCCAACAGTAAAAGTGCTTAAAGTGAGTAAGTTCAATCCTGGCTCATTGGTGATGCTTTCATATTTTAATCAGTGGTAAGAAATGGAGAGAATATCTCCAGAACACTTGATGCTTGCTTATTTGAAGTTAAATTGTGTGGTTCCTTCTAAATTTACCTAAACCATTGAGAATGAAGAGCTGGTATTTCCTCAGAAGCTGTAAGATCGCAATGATTAATTCCCAGTGAAAAGGAGATACAAAAACCCCTTTGGGGCAGTGAGGAATGGAAACGGGCTGATCAGTTCTTAAAACCTGATGTGCATTCTTTGAGATCACAGAATCCTAACACCATTCATCCATTTTGGCCCCATATCCCTTTATTCCCTAAGCTAAAAAAAAGTCTATTAATCAAAGATTGAAATTAAAAATCGCACAACACCAGGTTATATCCAACAGGTTTATTTGGAAACACTAGCTTTCAGAATGCCGTTTCTTCGTCAGGTGATGAAGGAGCAGCGCTCTAACAGCTAGTGCTTCCAAAAAAACCTGTTGGACTATAACCTGGTGTTGTGTGATTTTTAACTTTGTTCACCTTGTCCAACACCGATACCTCCAAGTCAAAGGTTTGAATTAGAAATTCAGTCAACAGCTGCTACTTTTAATGGATTGGAGTTTCATGTTGTGAGAAGTGTTTTCCAACTTCCTTCCAAAATGACCTCGATATGATTTCATACTTATGATTCATGGTCCTAGATTCCCTGACCAGGGGAGAGCAGTTTCTCCTTCGACACCAGGTTATAGACCAAGAGATTTATTTGGAATTATAAGCTTTCGGAGGGTGGATCCTTTGGCAGCTAGCTACCTGACGAAGAAATAGTGCTCTGAAAGCTTGCATTTCCAAATAAACCTCTTGGACTATAACCTGGTGTTGTGTGATTTTTAACTTGGTCCACCCCAGTCCAACACCAGCACCTCCACATCATCCTTAACTCTTGCATCAGGTCCTTTCAAAATCCTAAAAAACTCATATTAAATAATGCCTCAACCTTTTATAGAAAAGAAAGACTTGCACTTCTATACTATGCCTGAGGCATTTTACAGTCAAACAGCATGTTGGTAATGACTATAAATGACTATTAGTTACATTGAAGGCAGACACCAGGGGTAACTCCTTTGATCTTCCTTGAAATAGTGTCATGGGATATTTTGCATTTACCGGAGAGAATACACAAGGCCTTGATTTAACACCCTACCCAAGAGATGACATCTCCAATTGTTCAGCAATCCAGCAGAATTCCTGATGAAAGGCTTATGCCCGAAACGTCAATTCTCCTGCTCCTCAGATGCTGCCTAACCTGCTGTGCTTTTCCAGCACCACACTCTCAACTGTGACCTCCAGCATCTGCAGTCCTCACTTCCTCTGGGAGACCTCAGTCTGACTGCTCTCGCTGTCACTGCAGGTGGCCTCCTTCACTGGGTTCACATTTCCTGCATTTCCCGTAGGACATGATATCCGACCATCAAAGTCCCAATCCAGGCCTGCAGCTGCTGCCAAGTTCAGGACGGCAATGCCGTCAAAATGATTTGTTAGTGATTCAGTTGTGTCGACTCTTTGTGGAGTTTTGTTGTTCCGAGTCATTGTACTGGAATTTATCCGTTTTTGATTCAAAATAGACAAGCTCACACTTGTCTACCTGAAATCCATCTGCTACTATCTGTCCTACATTTCATCAAGTCAATGAAGGGATTACTGGGATTCTCTTGGGAGAAAAGGTGGTTAAGGCATACCTCTTGCACTCTTCATTAAACAGGATCAATCCCTCAGCTGGTTCAGAGACCTTTTATTCCGAAGAACATTGGGATAGGTGTTACCTTGAAAGGCTTAGACTAATCAGGGATAGTCAGCATGATTTTGTTAAGGGAATTTCATGCCTTACTTAACTTGCCTAACTTAGAGTCATAGAGTTATACAGCACAGAAACAGACCTTTTGGTCCAACTCATCCATGCCAACTGGATATCCTAAATAAATCTAGTCCCATTTGCCAACCCTTGGCCCATATCCTTCTAAACCTTTACTATTCCTATACCCATCCAGATGCCTTTTAAATGTTATATTTGTACCAGTATCCACCATTTCCTTTAGCACCTCATTCCATATACGCATCACCCCCTGTGTGAAACAGTTTCCCCTTCGATCCCCTTAAATCTTTTCCCTCTCATCTTAAACCTATGCCCTATAGTTTTGGAATTCCCCCACAGCAGGGAAAATCCTTGTCTATTTACCATATCCATGCCCCTCATGATTTTATAAACCTGTAAAAGGTCACACCTCAGCCTCTGAAGCTCCAGGGAAAATAGCCCCAGCCTTTTCAGCCTGTCCATATAGCTCAAGCCTACAAACCTGCAATATCCTTATAAATCATTTTTTAAACCCTTTCAAGTTTCACATCATCCTTCCTATAGCAGAACTATAGAACTATGGAGACCAGAACTCCAATATTCCAATAGTGGCCTAACTGATGTCCTGTACAGCCACAATATGATCTCCAAATTACTATACTCAATGCACTGACCAATAAAGGCATATGGACTTCAGTTAGATGTTCAACAAGATTCCTCATGGTCTCCTGGTTAGCAAGGTTAGATCATATCAAATAGAAGGAGAACTAGCTAATTAGATACAGAACTGGCTCAAAGGTAGAAGACAGAGGCTGGTGGTGGAGGGTCACTTTTCAGACTGGAGTCTGAAAAGTGACAGTAATGTGCCACAAGGATCAGTGCTGGGTGCATTTTTTTTTTTGTCATTTATATAAATGATTTGGGTGTGAACATAGAAGGTATGGTTAGTAAGTTTGCAGACGACACCAAAATTGGAGGTGTCGTGGACAGCAAAGAAGGTTACTTCAGAATACAACAGAATCTTGATCAGATATGCCAATGAGCCACATAATGGCAGATGGAGTTTAATTTAGATAAATGTGAGTGCTGCATTTTGGAAAGGCAAATCAGGGCTGGACTTATACACTTTATGCTAATGTCCTGGGGAGTGTTGCTAAACAAAGAGACCTTGGAGTGCAGGTTCATAGTTCCTTGAAAGTGGAGTCGCAGGTAGATAGGATAGTGAAGAAAGCGTTTGGTATGCTTTCCTTTATTGGTCAATGCATTTAAGCATAGGAGTTTGAAGGTCATGTTAGGCAGTGGATGCTAGACCTGCCATCATTTCAGAGGTACAACAGGTCAGGCAGCATGATTAGATTAGATCCCCTAGCCCAGTAAGTCCACACTGTCCCTCCGAACAGTAACCCACCCAGACCCATTCCCCTATCCTCTATTTACTCTTGACTAATGCACCTAATACTATAGGCAATTTAGCTTGGCCAATTCACCTAACCTGCACATCTTTGGATTGTGGGAGGAAACTGGAGCAAACAGAGAAAACCTACAAAGACACAGGGAGAATGTGCAAACTCCACATAGACAGTTGCCCGAGGTGAGAACTGAACCCGGGTTCCTGGTACTGTGAGGTAGCAGTGCTAACCACTGAGCCACCGTGCTGCCCCTGTGAAGGAGGATCAGAGTTAACGTTTCGGGTCCAGTGATTCTTGCTCTGAAATGTTAACTTTGATTTCTCTGCACAGCTGCTGCCAGACTTGCTGAGCTTTACCAACAAATTCTGTCTTCGTTTCTGATTTACAGCATCCACAGTTCTTTTGGTTTTTACCATTTTAATGCAATTTGATTCAAAGCAAATCTATGAGTTCAAAACTTCGCATCAGCAGTATTATGCTCAACTGCAAAATGTCTCTTAATTGTTTGGCATATGCCTCATCTGAGACCGTCAAGGATTGTGCAGGTCAACAGCTTGCAGAATCTGAAGTTATTCATCAGTACACTGACTGGTCTATGGTGGCCACCAACGTCAATGCAGTCTCAGCCTTGGAAACTACTATCCAAAATATCAGTTGAACTTTACCCTTTGTTTCCTATGTCGTAATCCTATCACTAACTATTGATTTGAGTAATTTGCCCACAACTGAGGTCAGACAGATTTGCCTCTAAGTATTTGGATAACTATTTTATCTTCCTGATTCTCTTTTTGAATTGTGGTACAATGTCCACGGACCTTCAACCCTCTGGTAGCTTACCTGTATTTATTGGAAAATCATCCTCAGAACGTCTGCCATTTCCTTCCTGGGTTCCTTTAACAGCTTAGGGTGCAATTCATTGAGCCCTAGTTATCCACCTTTAAGGGGATCAGTTCCTCGTGTACTTCCCTTCTCATTATATTGATTTTCTATAACATTTTGTTTTGATTAGAAAGATGAGATCTCCTTCGTGAAGTCAGAGACACAATACTCATCTAGAACCCTGCCCACATTGCATCCACATGCCAGTTCCATGTGTATGTCTAATAGGCACAACCTTTTCATTAATAATCTTCTTGTTCTTAATGTATCAATAAGACATCTTTAGATTTAATTTTACTCGTCAATTCTTTTTATATCTGAGATACCATATTTATAATAGTAAAGTCATAACTGTATCCTGCTCTTGCTTTCATTTCAGTTCTGTGTCCTTTATCATCATCCCACTAAATGGTTCCCCAAAAACTGGGTTGTGAATTTGAGGTGCCAGTTTGATTACAGGTTGCTATTTCCCAGACTTTGTCACATTTGATTCATTTTACAAAGCTGCACACTTCCATGTGAAGTCTTAGCCAGTAACAATGGTGACTAATAAGTGCACTGGCCTTCTAAACCCCTACACATTGTCTTTAATATTTCTTGAGGATATGTAAGTGGAGTCATTCTTTGGTGAACAATGGTCCAGTCTTCTTTTATAGGTCACTGAGAAGGTTTCCACTGCTGACCAGAATCTCATTTTTAACATGATAGCATTTCAGAGCTACAAATCTTCTTAAAAATCGCAAGCATTCCAGAATTCCTTCTGTTTCAAGTTTGGGTTGAGCTGATTGTGCAATTTCACTTAACTCTGGACTGGCTTTGTGAGCCATAATCAGAGGAGATTTGTTGAGCAATTCTTTCAGGTTATATAAATCCTCACAAAATGGTCCAGATAGCTAGATGTCAGTGTTGCCCATTTGATATCCATCTTTGTCCAACCATTGCTGTGGCGTCTGCACATGAAGAAAGAATTCCTGGAATCTTTTCCTACAAATGCTCTATCTCCTTGACTGTACTTGATCTTTCTATGACTATTAGAGAAACTATTACTGTTGCTGTGACCAACTCATACCCCAAGATTAGGCCAACTCTATCTACAGGTAAACTACAAAAACTGTGGCTAACAAAAGAAATCAAGTATTGCTTTAGATCAAGGAAGAGGTGTTTAAAATTGCCAAAAAGAAGGTAAACCTGAGAAGCACTTTAGAATTTTGTGAAAGAGGTCCAAGGAAAACATCTCAGAAACGGAGAATAGGATGTGAGAGCAAACTAGTGAGAAGCACAAAGAACAGGCTGTAGAACATTTTGTGGATGTTTAAAAATAAAAGTAGAAAGGAAAATGAGTTCACCATAAGAAGGGACAGGAGAGTTTATGATGGGGATAAGGAAATGACAAAGAAAGCAATATATCTAAGGAAAATACTAAAATCCTTCCAGAGCTAATAGAAAATAAAGAAACTAGTGTAAATGAAGAACTGCAAGATATAAATATTCATAAAAAACTACTAGAGAAATGAATGGGATCTTGCATAAATCAATTACTACATTATCTACTTCCCATATTGTTGAAAGAGGTGGGTGTAGAAGTAGTGGATGCATTGGTGATCATCATCCAAAATGCTATGGACTCTGGAATTGTTCCTGCAGATTATAAGGGGACAAATACAAGTCCACAATTTAAGAGAGGATGGAGACAGAAAACAGGGAACTGCAGACCTATTATGTTAACATCACTTGCAGGGAAGATGCTAAAAACCCTAATAATGACTGCGATAACAGAACACTTCGAAAATTATGGTAGAATTGGGCAGAGTCAACATTAATGAACGAAAGGGGAATCATGTTTATCTACTGGAGTTTTTGAGAATCAGCAGAATAGATAAAGTGTGACTTATTTTGAAGAAGTTTTTGATTAGCTCCCATACCAACGATTAATAAACAAAATAAATGAAATGGGGAGGCATATATTGATATGGATTGAGGACTAGTTAATGGTTATCAAAAAGATAGAGAATAAATGAGTCACATTCAGGTCGGCAGGTTTTTACTAGAGGGGAACACAAGAATTAGTGCTTACCCCCAAACTATTCACAATCTATTTCAGTGATGTAGGATTAAATATCTTTCCAACCTCACAAAGGACAAGAAACTAGGTAACAAATATGAGTTGTGTAGAGGATGAAATTAGCCTTCAAGGGCATTTGGATAAGCTAGGTGAATATTTGGCACATGGAATACAATATACAGTGAAATGAATTATTCACTGATAGAGAACACCAAAGTACAAGGTGGGATTTTCCCATTTTCTGTTATTTTGTTGAGTGAGGTTCATGTCACCCTGTCTACCATGGATTGTTGTAACGTTTCTCATACAATTTTCCACTCTACACATTAATGTTCCTGGACTGCAGGGCACATTATTGGGCACTTATGTTGTAGGAAAGATGGACCTTCTGGCAACCATACCAATGGTGCATATTTAAAGCCCAGCTGCACAGCATCTCAAATGCTGCAAACCAGCAACTGCCCCTCACAATGTGGCACTCCACCACTTTAGCCCAGATAAAAGTAAAGCTTTCCACCACATTGTGGACAAGAACCTGGAGGTGCTAGTGTTTCGGGTCGGTTGGAAGGCAGGCAATGCCTTTTCCTGCTGACTATCACAGAAAGACACATTATCTGACCAAGCCAACCTGGTCAGAAATAGCAGCCTAGGTCAGTGCTGTGCCCTAAATCAAGTGGGCCTTACTGAAGTGTAGAAACAAAATTGTGATCTACAGCAGTCTGCAAAGGATAAGTATCACCACCACTTGTAGGGAAATAAGTAAGTAAATTACTACATTATCTACTTCCCAGATTTTTGAAAGAGCTGGCTGTTGAGATAATGGATACATTGGTGATCACCATTCAAAAGGCTGTAGACTCTGCAATTGTTCCTGCTGATTATAAGATGGCAGTGTTAACTCACTCACAGAGCTATCATTCACTCTCAATCTGTCACTGCATTTGTTTCTCACCAAAGCTCATGGACTACAAACTACAACTCTTAGTATTGCATGCATCATGATTGCTCAACCACTTTCAACAACCTCATCCTTCCAAACCACATATCTTCTAGCCCTCTCTTTCCTCCTCACTCACTGGGGACATGGTTACAATCTGTCCTACCCTGTGCATCACCACTAACAGCTCTTTCATCCACTTCACTCTTTTTCCTTTGAATTACTGCGGG
This sequence comes from Chiloscyllium plagiosum, assembly GCF_004010195.1. Taxonomy (NCBI): domain Eukaryota; kingdom Metazoa; phylum Chordata; class Chondrichthyes; order Orectolobiformes; family Hemiscylliidae; genus Chiloscyllium; species Chiloscyllium plagiosum. The sequence goes on from NC_057730.1 coordinate 30,328,016, forward strand.
AAAAAGATTGCCCACCCATTGGGCTGATGTTTCCACAGCACTCAAACTGAACTACCTGGAATCCCCAACCTAGTTGCATTTGACTCTCTGAGCTAAGAAAGCAATTTGAGAGTCCCTGGCACAGAGGCTGTCAGCCCATAGTCAGCGCTGGACCCAGTGAGTTTAGCTAAGAAAGTGATGTAAAATATAGACAGGCTGGCAGTCTCTAAGTTAATGGTAATGTAATTGAGTATTGAGAAAGTAAGCAACAAAGCCATAAGACGCACCATGTATAGATGTATGAGACGAGTGTGTGAAGGGATGAAGTCTCTCAGTTGGCCCAAGAGCAGACATAATGATGTAGCGATGTTGGTGGTTTGATAATGCTGACTTGTGAGGATGAAGTGTTGAGGATGTTGTCAATGAGAGTACACTGAAACATTGTTGTGAGCAGGGAATGATGCTGGGACCTGCATTCAGAAGCCTGCAGCCACCAGGCACCTCCTCTGTCTAGTTTCTTGGGGAAGGAGAGGAGAATTGGAAGTGGCATATAAATCAGATGAGATAGGGTTTTAATGAGGTACAAATGCATAGAAACAAAGTGCTCGCTGCTCAACAACATTTACAATTTGGAGGGAAAATAAGAAACATTTTTCTCGTTGTTGACAATCTGATATGTTTCATTTTCTCCTCATTTTCCCTTCTTTCTCAGCACTGAAGGAAGTGGCTAACTCCAACTCTCTTTCTTAAATCCTTACTTACTTAGATCTTTTGGGCTGAATTTTATTAAACATTGGTCGTCCATTTCAGAGAGCTCCATGGGGGGGGGGTTTCTTTCTGTGAGCTCCAGCAACTTATCTCATACAATTTTCCATTATTCACCTCATTATGTATGTACCATTCCTCTGCAGTGCCACTCAAGCACTTTCCTGCACTCATCAGCAACTGAAGTACTTGCCTCTGCTCAGGCCTTTGGGGATTTGTGCCACTGTTACCATATTTAAATCCCAGCTAAGCACCAGGTCAAATTCTGCCAGCCAGAAACTGCTGTTGTGTACAGGACCTGAGAGAACCACGGCACTGGACCCTGTCAACCTGGTCTGAATTTGCCACCTAGATCAGTATAGTGTCTATGGTCTAAAGGAATCCCACCAATGCAAGAAGATTAATGACTTGCTGTATTATTCAAGGGTGAGGGCCACTATTTGCTGCCTCACTCTCATTCTAGTTCTGCCATTATACAGATCCATTGAGGTCTGCTCTCTCACAATTGCATACAGCACCATCCCTTTATCTCTCTCACTCACCCATCCCGCCCATCACCAAACAATTAACCCTGTATTCCTTTTGTACTCCCCACTCAGGACATCTCATTACCTTTCCCTAATCTGCACTAACACTAACAGCAATGCCAGTTTTTTCACCACACTCAGTCCTCCCTTTGTTTCATTTCAGGAGAAAACAATAGGGAGGAGTGAACCAAGCCGGGTATTGGAGTGCCTGGCAGTCATCTCTTCACCTCGTTTGAGGACAGAATGCTTACCAGGAGAGGTCTATGACTGCTCATGGTGAAAATGCTGACACCTCCATGCCTCAGCTACCAAATAAGATTCATTATAAAGTTCTGTGCTGCTCTCCCGTTACTATCCCTGTGAATCTATTCTTATAATGCCCAAGTTTCTACCTATACTTTACAACTTATTCCATCTTTTGTCTCCTGTGGACATGGGGGGCATCTGACAATCCCCGCTATGAGAAGAGCAGCTTCTCTCTGGACATCAGCTCCTTCTCCATCTTGGGTAAAGAAGACACAGATCCTTCTTAGGATTCACCAGCAAGTCTCTGCCAGCACGAATACTGATATCTGGGTAATGTGACTCGATCAGAATCAGGAACATGTCACTGCCGCATCTCCATAGCTGGCCAAGAAAGAAATGCCCCAGAGGACTGACAGAGACCAGAATTCTGCCCATCCCTGGGCAGGAGAAGATGCCATGCTGTCAGCCATTACTAACTTCATAGAAATGCACAAACAGATCAGGATCAGCAGTCAGGTTTGTCGGAAACACTCAAGAAACTGGGTGCAAGTTGAGGAGCATCATCTTCACCACTGGGCTACTAAATAAGGTAAGAGCCCATGGTGTTAGGAATAGTACAGTTGCATGTACAGAGGTTTGGCTAATGAACAGAAGACAGAACATTGCAATAAATGGGGCATTTTCATAATGGCAACTTGTAACTAGGGAACAGTATTGAAGCCACGATTATTTGGCATATATGTTATTGACCTTGATGATGGAGGTTAACGTACAAATGCCAATTTTGCAGATGGCGCAAACCTATGAAGGGGAGAAAGTGGCAGCGAGGTGAAAGTCACTGATCTATTAATCCAGTAACCCCAGGCTAATGTACTGGCAACACAAGCTTGAATCCCACCATGGCACACTTTAAAATCCAATTCACCTCCACTCTGCATGCCCCACTTCAACACTTGGAAGGTCAGGCACCCCAGAAGTGTCAACATGCATCTAACAAGACCATTGGTGTGTTCGGCTTATCCAGACCCCAAAAACCCCTGGGGGCTACCTGACCAAGCTTCCAGAGCTAGTCTCCACTTCAGAGTAAGCTCCCTCCACCTCAACTACAGAACAAGCTAACTCAGTGCAGTGCAGTGGGAGAGAGAGGAGAAAGAAATTGTACTGAGGCACATGGGAGACATGACTGACACTTGCGTAAGTAGTTTGTTTTGTGCATAAATGCTTGTTCTTCAAACCATTCATGTCATGGTCTGTGTCTCTGCGTAAGGCCTAGATGATTCATTGTTCCCTATAGCATCATTCCTTGGGCAGTATTGACCCAGCATGATAAAAGCAAATTACTGAGGATGCTGGAATCTGAAACCAAAAGAGAAAATGCTGGAAAATCGCAGCAGGTCTGGCAGCATCTGTCAAAGCTTTGACAAAGGGTCAGTTAGACTCGAAACATCAGCTCTTTTCTCTCCTTACAGATGCTACCAGACCTGCTGAGATTTTCCAGCATTTTCTCTTTTGGTTACTGAGCCAGCATGGTTGGGGAGTACTAATTACAGGGTAGAAATGCGTGTAAGTGTTATTGACTCACTCAGTTACCTTAGGTCCCCCCATCCCTTCAACATTGTCGACTGTTCAGCTGGCTGTGCGTGCAGGAGTGTATAAATCATGGAATTTCCTAATAGTGTCAGTGCCAAGCAAATACAATACACAGAGAAGGTCAATGCTGCAGGATGGCCAGGGAGTAGAGACCTACCATGCATGAGTCACAAATGTATGTGTTTCCAACCAATATTCTTTTGCACCCCCATTCCCTCACTTACCTCATCCATTACAAAGAAGTTCTTGCCCATTCTCCTAACATTGTGCACTTTTCATGTGCTTCACAACTGAGATGATAGTGAATGGTCCTCTGTCACTCATTTCTGGCATCAATGTTAACATGCCGCTAAGTCACCTAACGTCACCATGTCCTTCCTAGATGTCTATACGCGACCTCATAGGCTACATACCTCCCCAGGTCAACTCCCAAGCCATATACATGTACGTGATTACCAGGCTACCTGTCACCCACTTCCTTGAGTGAATTGACCTACCAGCACTGGCCCAGACCCCTGACTGGTGGTCACACATGTCTGGTGCTCATTGAGCATGCCTGTACCATAGTTTGACTGTGGGAAAGATAGAGGCCATTTGGAGGAGGTGACAAGATACATCCACCAAACAGTGCTCTGTTTTCCATTCCATTTTTTCCCAGCAGCTAATTTGTTTGGCAAGATTGGCAATTGGAATATTAATGAGGTGAGTTGGGCTGTCAACAAGGAGCTTAACAATCCTCAATCTTATCAATTGGCAACTGGCTGAGAATCTCGTATGCTGCCTGTGAAAAGCATAAGAGATGGAGCGAGATGATCTCAATGTTGAGTTAGGCCTGCCTTCACTTCTTATCTGACTTGGCCACACATCTGACCATAGGCCACGCTGCTCAAACTTTATAAAATTCTGCCCAAAGTCTCCGCAGAGGAATATAGATAAGTTAAGTGAGCTGGCCAAAACTTAACATATGGAATGTAATGTGGGAAAATGCAAGGTTTTGTTCTGTGATTCTTAAAATTTCAAATATATACTTTATTCATAAAAATATCTTTATATTTGATATGTGAATGTCTAAGGGTGGAAATCTGTCTTGAAAGGAAGGGTGGAAGGTTGACTGGGGAGGGATGACAGGTTGACTGGGGAAGGTTAGAAGAATATTTAGTTGATAGTGCCCACTCCAAGACTCCAATAATGGTGTGCAAGGAATAAATATCTGGCTAAGTGCATTTTAAATATTGCACCATGACTTTCACACTTTCAGGGGCGTTGACCTCTCATCGCCCCTGTCACATGATTTGCAGTAATCCTTTGCAAGTGTAGAGCGAAAAGAAAAGCACAATTGTCCAGGAAATGCTAACTTGTCCAGAACAGAAGTGACTTCCACTTCCATGCCACTACCAAATGTGGACTACATCTTGGAAGATACTGTCCTGTGTGGCGGTAACTGCAGATGACCTTGCAGAACAACCTTGAGCAAGTCTGGACCTTGAAACCCAACTTTGGACTGCCTCCATTTCAGAGTGAATAACAATTAGTGTTAGCTGGCCCGAAGGCAAGAGTGAGAGCATTAGCAGAGCTTCTGTGCTGTCATCCGAGAGATCTCTCAGCCAAAATACATGTTTTTAAGATCTGCAATACCCCAGAGGATTGGTACAGGTAAACATAAAATTACCCTTTATACAGATGATGTTCTTCTATTCCTCAGTAATCCTCTGATGTCTGTACCTCACTTAATCCAAGTTATTAATACATTTAGCACATTCTCAGGTTATAAAATTAATTTCTCAAAATTGGAGGCTATGCCAATGAGTGGCCTTGCTATGATACCCCACTTAATGGACGGATCCCATTTTCCCTTTCGTTGGTCCCTGGAGAGTTTCTTATATTTAGGTATTTTTATTACCCCAGTATTTGGTCAGTTATACAAGGCTAACTTTGTGCATTTACTGAAAAGGATAAGGCAGGACCTCCAGCGATGGGGAGACCTTCCAATTTCCTGGCTGGGTAGAATAGCACTAATTAAAATGAATGTCCTGCCCCGTCTCCTATATCCTATGAGAATGCGTGAACAGTTGTTCCCTCTCGGATACCAACCACATCTACTCGGTATTTCTATTCTTGTATCCTATCAGTCATTTGTGACACATCCATGTCTTTTTTCATAGTTATTAGCCACCTTCTGAACTGCTGTTTTCTTAACAGAGGGTTTGCTTCAACTACCTTCTTGAATTATATGAATACAGATATTTCGGCCATCCTAACAAGGGCTTTTATTTAATTGAGATTACGAACCTGGCTGGTCCGGGGCCCCTTGGGAGAGGAATCCCACACGAATACGGGTTTTGTTACATTTGATGTTAACACATTCCGAGCATGTATCTCACTATCCAATTTCTGTGTTATCCGCTGTTTTTTTTTCTCTTTCTCTTATTTGAATAATGTAAGAGACTTAAATATACACTCTGGTTAGGTGTAGGTTAGATTAGTAGTTAGTTGAGTTTTGTTTTTTTTTCTCGGTATTTTTCTTTTGTTAAATTTTGGTGATTATGTATTTAAGATTTAATTGTATATCAATGTTTGTACTTGAGAATTTTGTTTATTTTTGTAAACTTGTAAAAATGTTAAATTTCTAATAAAAATATCTAAAAAAAATCTGCAATACTGTTATTCAAATTCCAATGATAATGATAAAGAAAACAGAGTCCTTTGTGAATTTCAATGCAATTTTTTTCTCTGACACATTTCAAATGCAAAGTAATCTAAAAATGTCTGTCAGCCTTAACATTCTGCACAATTCTAATGAAGAATGTCACAAACCTCTGTTTCCTGCAATAAATCCCTTTGGAGCAAAACAACACCAAAACAAAGGCCAGTACTAGTTTTTTTTATTGATATGTAAATGTATATATATGAGTGACATGCATGATCTGCCAGTGTGTGATATATAAACCAGTTACACGGTGCCACATCATTTCATTTTACTTGGCAACATTGTATATGTAATCTGCACGGTGGCACAGTGGTTAGCACTGCTGCCTCACAGCGCCAGAGACCTGGGTTCAATTCCCACCTCAGACAACTGTCTGTGCGGAGTTTGCACATTATCTATGTGGGTTTGCTCCAGTTTCCTCCCACAGTCCAAAGATGTGCAGGTTAGGTGAATTGGCCATGCTAAATTGCCCATAGTGTTAGGTGAAAGGGTAAATGTAGGGAATGGGTCTGGGTGGGTTGGTCTTCAGAGGGTCGGTGTGGACTTGTTGGGCTGAAGGGCCTGTTTCCACACTATAAGTAATCTAATCTTGTTCTGAACTTTGACCTAAGCAAGCCTTTGATAGAATTTCATATTTTTGTGACTAAGTATTTGCCAAGTTCCAGCTATCATCAGTTAAAATATCCACCACCAGGGAAATTTTTAGATATCTAAGATTCTTTTAAATTAGAAACACATGTTTTCTGAAGAAGCAATGATGTGAGAAAATGGGTTTGATACTTCAAGATCAGAAAAATGTACATCAGTCAGTAATGACTAATATATAACACCAAAACCAACGTTTGCTGATCCCTGAGTTAAGAGAATAGTGGGGTCTGACTTTGTGATAGAGGGCATCATGAGCGTGGAGCACATTCTTTCTGCTGTAGAAGTGGTAGTCACTGCCATAGCAGCACTATCAGACTTAACCACGATGGAGTTCCACTACAGCAAAAATTGATGCCCTGATTATTTCAGTCGTGCGGCAAAGTTCAAATAGAAACCACAGAGACTGAGTTCAGGTAGAATGTTGGTATCGTGGATTTCAATCCCAGTGCTCGTTGGTAATGCAGCTCTCTCAGTATTCAGGTAGGTAAAAACAAGGACTGCAGATGCTGGAAACCAGAGTCTAGATTAGAGTGGTGCTAGACTCTCTCTCAGCATTCAATTCCCCAGTAGATTAAAAGGATGCTATCTCATGGGAATGTCCAGTCGGAACCTGCTATTTTTTTCCCTGATCAACAGCACTTATGCTCCAACAACTGTCAATTCATCAGAGCCTTTGTCCTTACCTCTCAATTGTCAGCCTAAACTAAAGCAATCCATGTTGAGTTTCAATGCCATCCCTCTAGACCCAGGGCTGCCTCCTACTTATACTGCAGTGAGTAGAGTGCAAGAGAGCATGAGAAATTTGAGCAGGACTAGATCACACAGTCCCTTGAATCTGCTCTCTTGTTCAATAGGATCATAATAATCTATTTATCCCAGCTTTAAACATATTCAATAGTTTAGCCAATACAGAAACAATGCTTTCTGGTCCTACATTCTACAATGAGAGGAAACATTACCTCGGTCTCAACTCTGTCAAACTTGGAGAAGTACTTATCTGCTTCAATAAGACCACCTTTAATTTTTCTGAACCCCAATAAGCATAGTTCAACATTCTTAACATATCCTCTTAAAGCAATCCTTTCAACCCAAGAATCATCCCAGTAAACCTTGTCAAAATACATGCAATGCAAGTATACTCCTCCTTAAATAAGGTGACTAAAACTTTAGGTGTAGTCTCATTAATGCCCTGTGCAACTTGCAGTAAATATTCCTTCTATACTTCATCTCCTTTATAGTAAATGCCAACATTCCATTTGCTACCTCAATTACTTGCTATATTTTCATGCTAACATTTTAAGTATGAGGGTCCCAAATCCTTCTGTGCCATAATTTTCTGTAGTCTGAGTACCAAAGTAGATAACTTCACATTTTCCCACATTATACTCCATGTGCTAAATTTTTGTCCACTTACTTAACCGACATATATTGCTTTAGAAACTTGGTGTGTCCTGCTCATAACCTGTTTTCATAGTTAACGTTGTGTCCTCAACAAATGTGATTAGATCACACTTGATCACTTCAACTAAGTCAGTAATATGAATTAGAAATAATCGAAGCTCCAGCACTGCTTCTTGCGCTGTCCACTAGATGATGTTTACTAACTTGAAAAAGACACATTAATCCTAATTCACTGTTTTCTGTTTCTATGCTAATTTAAGATCTTGTTCAGTAATCTCATATGTAGCACCCTATTCAACACATTTTGGGAAATTCAAATATCTATATCTACTGATTCTCATTTATCTGTGTACTCACTAAAGAAATCTGCTAAAGTTGTATTGTTTTGTATTTGTAAATAGTAATAAATGAAATATTTCGCTTTCATAAACCATATTGTCTGTCCTTGATTATAGTTTCTTTAAATAATTGGCTAGTATTTATTTATGTATTTTTCAATGACATGTATTAAGCTGAATGTCCTCTAGTTTCCTGTGTTCCTCCTTTCCTGATAGGTTAATTAAATTTTTTGTTTTGTACTCCATTGGACCCTTTTCATAACTTAGGTTATTTTGGAAGAAATAAACTCTATTACAATAAACTCATCTACTATGTCTGCAGCCACTTCTTGTGGCTGCAAGCTATCAGGTTCCTGGCACTCAGCGAGCTTTAGACCCATGAGATTTTGCAGTACTTTTTCTCTAGTTGGAATAATTGATTTAAGATCTTCCATCCCCATTGTATTAATTATCAGGATGATTTTGCTGTCTTCTAACATGAAACAAATATGAAATCTATCTTAAATATCTTTTTTTTGCATGTTCTCGATCATTAATTTCCCAATCTCTTGTCTAAGCAACCAATGTTTACGTTAGCTCTCTTTTATATACCTATAGAAATTTTTATTGTCTGTTTTTATATTTCTTTCTGGTTCAGTCTCATAAACTATTTTATCTCTCTTTCCAAGCATCCAAAATACCAAGTACTTTTCAGTATTAAGTTTCTCGTCTTGGTCACTTTCCAACCACTTAGCTGCGATAATTATCATTTAGACCATTTATTTCTGTTGGAACTACAGATAATGTGTGTTCAAATAAAGAACCTTTATTTTGTCTTTTTACTATATTTACATGTTTTTCCACTCTTATGATTGTACATTCTTTGCTGTGGTTACTATTACCGACATCACTACACAGCATGATAGCTTGCCTTGTTTAACATTTCAAATTTGCCCTCCTCATGCATACACTAAGTTTAAAAGGTATAGGAACGGATGAGGGCTCTCCCACAATAGGCATTGGGGGAATGTTTAAGGACAATTTTTGCTTTGTATTATGTGATGCTGGATGGAGTTGTTGAATCAAGGTTTTTGCTGATACTGATCAAGAGGATTTTGTGATGGTAGGCCTGATATGGACATACCTTTCATAGAAGTCATAGAATCCCTTCAGTGTGGAAACAGGCTATTTGGCCCACTGAGTCCATACTGACCCCCCGAAGAGCGTCATACTGAGACCCACCTCCCAAACCCTGTCCCCATTTTGTTTCAGGATGTTTATGGTTTTCTCTGCAGTGTTATGTAGCTCAATGGCTCTCTTTGTCGACCTTCTTACCTGCATATTGTTAGGGAGTCATCAGCAATGTACATATGCATTAGTCTTTGTTGCTGAGAAGCCATCTTCCATGCCTTAGTAAAGAACTAAACATGTTATACTGTTGAGAGATACAGGATAAACGCATTATAGTTTTTGCCAGGATGGTGGGCATTCACCAAGATTGACATCTTAGTGTGGCACGTACCAAGTACCTACTCAATAAGTGTAAATCCTTATGGATGCTGTCAGTTAATGGAAAGGTTTGCAGAGCCAGTTACATGCAGTTGATGTTAGGAAGTCCACTATCCTGGCAAATTCATGTGCCCTTTCATTTGTGTGTTCCTTCTGTAGCAAGAAGAGAATGAAGTCTTCCCTTTTTCTGTACTTCACTACCCTTCCTGTGATGCTTCTATAAATGGTAAACTATGTTGCCTGCTCCTGGCTAAATAGATTCATTGGCACAGAATGTACCAGCAACAATCACCTTCACAGTCACAGAGAGTGCTGTGTTCACTCTGCTTTGAGAGTGCAGGCTAGCGGGATGGAGCTGGCCCAAATTCATGATGACTTGTTTTGTAAAGTGTGGCCTCTTCAGGCACTGTTGCCAGCTTATGGCTAATTAGAAGAGGTATTCATACCAGAAGGTTAAATCCCCCTATACAATGACTTCCTTCCCTTCCATCCTCACATTACTGCCCTTCTATAAATCCTCTTTTCCACACATATAAAAAATGATTACGAACAAAAGTAGGCCACTTGATCCTTAAAGCCTGTTCTGCCATTCAGAAAGATCATAGCTGATCTGATTTTAATCTTAACTCAACATTCCTGTAGGCCTTGCTTATTTTGTAGATATGTACCTCAACATCCATGGAGGACACTAACTTTCCCTCAATGCCTGTATGTAGTGAAAATATGGAAATTAAACCAGAAATTCACAATAGTGCTTCCATGAGCTTTGCTTTTGCAAAATAGGTCAAAAGCACCCTCAACTTTAACTTGTTGTTGGGTCTTACACTTCATTTCAGGAAGTTGCCACCAATATATTGTGCACATGGAAACTTCTGCTAGGTTTCTGCATCCACGGAATTGAACGTTTGCACAGTAGAAGTTGTAAAGAAAAATGTCAATTAAGTGCTTAATTATGCTTTGTGGTCTTTTCTTGCATTTTGACTTGAAGTTGTTTCGGCTGTTCTATCTTTGATCACTTTCATATGTACAGAATAATCCATCAGGTAATTGCCGATGAGCATCTGGAGAGTCACTGGATTTATGTATTGCATTTACAGAACTGCTTTGAAATGAGATGGGACATCACACTATTCAGACTTTGCCTTAGTTTAAACCTTTAGCAAATTTATTCAACAATTGCAAGCATGGACATTTCGTCGCACAACTCAGTGGACGATGCTTAGTGAAATAATGCAGCTTAAAGGGCTGTACTGGTGCTCAAGCTTTCAGAATAACCAAAATTTAATAATAAAAGCCTTAATTTCAAAACCCGGAACACATCAGACGTCAATTGTGCAGCAAGAGGTCTCAAAATATTTAAGCTGCCTGCATGCCATCAGTCTTTACATTTCCCCACTATTCTCAAGTTTGAACACGGGAAAATTTAGCCTCATCTTGTGTTAAACATATGCACTAGATCAGAGGACTGAGTGGTGCAAAAACATTGCTGCTTAATTTGTTAATCAACCAGTTGAAGTTTGGTCTTCCAGATCCAAACAATTGAAAGGGCTCCTGCAGAGTGGCTCACTCAGGAATCCTTCTCCACTCTAATACTTCTAGTGGGTTTAACTACACTTTGGTTCAACTCCAATTGGCTTTGTGTATTTAAAGAAGACATAGGATTTGTTTGAAGACATTTATGAAGACACATAGTTAGAGATCCTGTTGTACTGTTTCTGGGAACTATCTGAGTATTAACTGAAATTCATTTCACAACATGAGTGTTGCAGAAGTGTGAGTTTTGTTTACATGATGTTTGAGATTTTGCAAGATTAAGCTAATTAGCGAAATTTTTAAAAAATTAAGCAGGAAACTTATTCAAAATGAGTTAATATCTCATTTCTGGAAATAGTCGCATGTCTCTGAAATTAAGTTTTGATGACAGACTGCCATACATGACATCTATATCCAGAAATAAGATATTGACTCATTTTGCTTTCAGTCGATTCTATGTGCAGTAAAAGTAGACTGACCACTTTTGGACAATACTAAACACTCCCACAAAGTGCTCTAACCTTTAGTGAAGCAAGAATGTCACCAGCACAAAACACTTGACACCATCATATCAAGTGTATTCCACATTGAGCCATACCTGTTAGATGAGCTTAGAAACCAGCCAGCCCCAGTATCTTAGACTGTTGCAGTCCATACAGGTTTGATTCTGGAACAGTCTTTGCAGACTGGAGGATGACAAATGTAGCCCCACCCACACTCCAAAGGAATGTTATAACTCACTGGGGTAGCGTGATAAAAACCAAGCCTTGTTACTCTAAAGTTATGATAAATGCAAAGGATTCATGAAACTTTTTAATGATTTCATGAAATATACCAAAAATCTAATTTTGCATCTGATCAACTGCTTGTTAAAACACAAGCATTTTCTTGTGTTCAAGTGCAACCTCACCAATCAGGGACTTGTTGCTATTCTGATCTCTGCTGAACCCAAGGCAAATGGTGCTTTATTTCCTGGATGAAAGGACCTTAAAAAGTAAGATTATTTTATATGCACCAGTTAACTTCACTGTGTTTTCTCTCAAAGCTCCAAGTCCCTTATGCTTTCTTTTCCAAAGCCTGGTCCATTTTTCACTCATTTTAAATCCATAGTCCGAAAAATAAAAAATGTAATCCCCCAAAGGAGGGAGGCAGAAAAATAGGAATTAAGACTGGTTAACCTAGCATTGGTAGTGAAGAAAGTACTGTAGTTTATTAAGGATGTGTTATCAGGACACCAAGAAAGTACCAATGGGATTACAGGAAGTCCACATGGATTCCTGAAATGGAAACCACGTTTTACAAACCTACTTGTGTTTTCTGAGGACCTAATGAGTAGTACAGGTAAAGTCACCATCATCTTACTAGAACATAGGGCTGCTCTCTTATTAGAGAAAGAAGACTGGTGGTGGTTTAATATGAAAATTGGGAAGGTGAATCATTCATGGTAACCTCAGCTGGTACAGGAATTCAACCCATGCTGCTGGCGTCACTTTGCATCGCAACTAGCTAAATGAACTATATTGACCCCCAGAATAAATAAGGGAGAAACAATGAATGTGGTATATTTAGATTTGCAGAAAGTTTTGATAAAATTCCACATAAGAGGTTATTGTGCAAGGCAACATTCAAGTTAAACAAGTAATGTTTAACTTGTATAAGATACTTGTTAGACCACAGCTGGAGTACTGTGTACAGTTGTGGGAGCCACATTATAGGAAAGATGTGAATACATTCAAGAGAGTGCAGAAACCATTTACAAGAATGGTTCCAGGAATGAAAAACTTCACTTATGATGGTTGTTTGAAGTAGTTAGGACTGCTTTCCTTGGAGAAAAGACAGCTAAGAGGAAATGAGATGGAGGTTTTCAAAATCATTAACAGGCTGGATAGAGTAGATAGGAGGAAACTGTTTCCACACTTAAAAAGAAAAAGGAGAGGGCACAGATTTGAAGTGATCCAAAAAGGCAAGGGAAATTAGAGATTTTTTTCACACAGTGAATAGTTAGTGTATGGAATGCTTGGCTTGGAAATGTGGTGGAGGCAATTTCAATTGAGCCATTCAAGAAAGCATTAGATGATTATTTGAGTAGAAATAACGTGCATGAATATGGGGAAATAGCAGGTGATTGTTTGAAGAGCTGGTGTGAGCATTATGGGTTGAATGCCCTCTTTCTGCTCCTTAGCAATCCTGTAATCCCCTTATAAACTCCGCTTACATAAACACATACATGGTGAAATAGGTTATGGACACAAGGGAAAATCTGGAAAGACAGTTACTTAGTCTTTGTCCCCAGATGTTGTTTTAGAGATGATCTTTATGACTGTTTCTATTTTTACTTCAGTGATCTTTCGGTTGCTTCAACTTGTTGGTAAGGGGCATAAAGTGACTGGTTCACGCATAAAAAAAGTCTCTGACTTATCAATTAAAAGTTACAGCTTCCAAGAACTATTGCAGGGAAGATAAAGTAGTTTTCATCAAGTTTACATTGAAATTCAATTGCATAAAATAGAGAGACTGCTGCTGAGCTAAGGAAGAACTGAACACTTCTCTCACTCCATCTGTAACTTGTTCCTAGTTCCAAGCTATTCAGTTACCTGAGAACCAATCACACAGTTGTGAGCAGGCTGAAGAGTCTTTGTTGTGGACGAATCAACAGTTTCTTGCAAGCAAAAGCCACATCTATACACTGCTTTGTCCTGAAATCATTTGAAACTCAGACTCCAATCATGGCCTGTTCAGTTGTTTATGATATTTGCAAAGGTGTTCAGTTACTTGCTTTCAGCACTACAGACACACTTTCCATCGTTGGTTTTTAAAACATGCTTTATCTCATCTCAGCTCAGTTTCCAAAAGCATGAAATGAAAAGACGATGAGGAGGAAGGAAGTGAACGGGAGAGTGTTACACCTTTTGTGATTGCATGGGAAGATGCCATGGGTGAGTAAGGAAGCATTATGAGTGATGGAGGAGTGGACTAGGGTGTGACAGATGGAACTGTGGCAGCAGCATGTTGACAATGGACAGTAGGAGAAGATGCTTTTGGTGATGGCATCTTGCTGGAGGTGACGGAAATGGCTAAGGATTATTCTTTGAATGCAGGAATTAGTGGAGAGGAACGTGATGACATGTTGTTCTGGGCAGAAGGCAGGGGAGAAGATGAAGGCAGACATGCGGGAGATGGGTTGGACACAGTTGAGGGCCTCCTCAACCATGATGGGGGAAATCTCTAACTTGAGGAAAAAAGAAGGATGTGAGTTACAGTATCCACAATATTTTGCTTTCACTTGAGCCGTGCTTTCAATCTTATGGATTCCTCACAGTGCAAGATATTTGGGGGAAGGCAAAGGAGTCACAGCAGTCAATTATCATGATTTAATAGTTTAGCATCAGAGAAGCCACTTTGACTCTCCTATGAAAGAGTCAGTATATTAGATAAATGTGATTTTGGGTTGCTGAAGGGCTGAGAGCTGGTAGGAAGGTTGCCAGGAATGTTGGTTGCCAAATGTGTAGGATGCCAGACCACAAGGTTTGAAGGGGTCGGGTAAGTAATGAAGAGTTTAGGGTAGATTGGGGTGGGCAGGAGCTACAGGGTCCCGTCACGGGGCAGGGATGGGAAGTGAGGTCTCTTAGAGTCATGGAAGTGTCGTGTTCTGGGGGAGTGTGGGAGTGGTATTTTAGATCCTGGACTACATTGTCAAAAGGGAGGGGGTCCGGCAGCAGGAGAGAGGATGGAGGGTATAGTTGTAGAGACTTTGGTTTCTGAGGGGAGAGGGAGGGGGGGGGGGGTTGTTGGGTCCTGGGAGGGTAAAGGGGGTCTTGGATCTTGGGTCAAGGAGTGTACCAGTTCTAGTGGCAATTGACTTCAGGTCCCAGGAATAGAGAACAATGTGTTGATTCCAGGCAGAGATTGGGGGTTGTCAAGTCCTGGGAGGGTGAGGGGTTGTCGAGTACAGGGCAGGATGGAGGAGGGGTGGTGGTGATATGTCAGGGGTCTTGTATTTGGAGGGTGTGTCGTAAGTTAAACAGTCAGTTTCATAGTTACTCCACTTCAGAAATGATTATCTGGCCATTGGAACATCTATGTAGAAGTGGACTTGGCCCACTGCTTCACATAGCTCCCGTAATACTGCTCTTCCTGCTCTGGATTAACAGGACTATTACTGTCCAGCTCTTGCTTGTGTTCTGCGTTCATTATTCCAACTATATTTATGTTAGTCTTGTATCCAGAATCTACAGCTGTCATAGAATCAGTGTCAGTCTCAGTGAATCCACTGTCAACAGTATCTAAATCCAGTGATATCTTCGGATAACCAAGGTCTGGTTCAAGTCTGCTACATGATGAGAGAGTATCAAGACTTCCATCACTCCAAGAACCACCTTCACCTATATTTCTGTCATTCCAAGAGACATCTTCCCCATCATTCAAAGAAAAAGGTTCATTTTCTTGTCCCCAGTCAGTCATGTTGAGGCACTGAAGATCCAAAGTATCTTCACTTCTCCCCTCATGGGCGCAAGAGTATTGTAACAGGGGCATCATGGTGTTTAGTGGTGCATTGTCACAATGTTGAGATGTTTCTGATGTAACTGGGTGCAAATGGTGGAATTGTTGGTTGCTGGTAGGATAATCCTGCTCATTTGAATTGTCTACAGTAGAATTACTATTACATTGGGTCAAGTAGGGTAGTCTGGTTGACTTGCATTTGTAACTGCATTGAGAACAACAAGGTGCAACCTCGTCAGTTACTGTGACAGTGTTGATAGATACCTGTCCATAGGATTTATCCTTCCATTGTTGGATGTTGTTCCCAAATTGGCCCCGAGACTGCGATGAATGGCAGGGACTTGGGCCACATAAGGCCTGCCATGAGGAATGAATTTCAGACTGTTTGTCCCATGTTTTCAATCCCATTTTCAATGGTTTCTCAAGAGCAACAGGTTCAGTGTATACCTGAACACTGTCCCCCTTTTCCAGGACCATTACATTTTTCTCATTGACTTCATAAAATGCATCTTGACGTGGAGCATTAACCCAGCTCTGAAACAGTAAAGAGAGACATAGTTAAAAGCAACTAAAGATGGAAAGTCTTGTTGATTTGTATTTTCAATATTTTTACATGAAAACTTTGAGATAATTTGGTTAGGGGATTATTGATATAGAGTGCACTATTTGGATCAATAAAATAACTGTCTACTATACAATGGGTTACAAGTAGATTCTTAATTAAAAATCAACTGACATTGATTAATCAATATGATCTGTTCATTGATATCTCAAATTCAACAGTATTACATAACACAGAATGGCTCTCTTCACTTCCATATTCTGCTGCATATGTGGGACAAAGGGAAAAAGTTAACATGACAGCAGTAACTACTATTGAAGGATATTGCAAACTTATCTGCCTTTCTAAACTATAGAAACCCAAATTAACAGTACTGTCATGATATAAATTAAAAATAGAACATGCATATCTAAAGCATTTTTAAGATTTAGATTTCCCTGGAAAATAGAAGGTATGACGATCAATGGTGGAGCAATTAAAAGTGGGCTGCTGAAGACGCCAGAATTAGCAAAGCACAGATAACTCAGGATGTGATAGGATGAGGAGATTTACAGAGTTCGTATGTGTGAGGCCATGGAGTGATTTGAAAGCAAGAAAATCTTAAAAATCAATGTGTTGCTTGACTGGGAGTCAATGCAAGTCAGTAAGTACAGTTTGAAAGGGGAATAATGCCAGCTGTGAGTTAAGGCATGGATGACCTGAAATGTGTAGAAAGTGGGAGATTAAGCAGGAGTATGTAAGACTAGTTGAGTCTCGAAGTATCAAAGGCATGAGTGAAGATTCCAGCAGCAGTTGAATTGAAACTGGATGAAGTTGGGAGATGTGGAAATAGATGGTCTTAATGATGGAATGAATGAAGTCAGAAACTTATCTCAGGATCAACTGCGACACAAGGTTGTGAACAGGATAAGTAACTTGCAATAGACTTAAATAAGTGATTTTATACCAAAAGATTAGTTCTCAAGTCACCATAGTCCCAGTGGATTATAGGCTGCTCCCCCACTAAAAGAGATGACTGGTGGTGACTTAACTTATGCCTCAGGTGAAGGGCAAGGTTGAGAAGGTGGGATCTTCACGGTGACCTCAGCCAGTATATGAATTAGACCTGTGCTCTGCATTATAAACCAACCATCCAGCCAACTGAGCTAACTAACTCCTTTAAATAGTAGCTTTATATGTCAATGGTTCATAATTGATGCCTGCAACTTGTTAATTACAGAGATCTTATCTGTGTTTTCTATTAACTTGGTTCTAAAAGACAAGTAAACCGGGGAATTCTACGTATTTTGATAAAATCCTTTTAATTTTATGATGAGCCCAGGAATAGCAGATGCTTGATTTCCAGTGTGCTATCTCAGTGAGCATGTTTTTTCATTGACTTGTAAGACATGGGGATCACACTTCACATGCTGTACATTGACCCATAATGCTCTAAGGGAGGTAATTCTCGAATTTTAACTCAGTGACAGTGGCGGAACAGTAATATATTTGCAAGTCAGGATGGCGAGTCATTTGGAGGGAACTTGCAGGTAGTGGTGTTCCTATGTGTCTGTTGTCCTTGTCCTTCTAGATGGAAGTGGTTATAGGTTTGGAAGGTGCTGTCTTAAGGATTTTTGGTGAACTTCTGAAGTGCATTTTGTAAATAGTACACGCGGCTGCTACTGAGTGTTGGTGGGTGGAGGGAATGGATGCTTGTGGATGTAATGCTAATCAAGCGGGCTGCTTTGCCCTGGATGGTGTCAAGCTTCTTCAGTGTTATTGGAGCTGCACACATCCAGGTAAGGGGGAGTATTCCATCACACCCATGACTTGTGCCTTGTAGATGGTGAGCAGGCTTTGGGGAGTCAGGCCGTGAGCTACTTGCTGCAGTATTCCTAGCCTCTGACTTGTACTTGTAGCCAGTGTATTTGTATGGTGAGTACAGTTGAGTTTCTGATCAATGGTGACCCCAAGATGTTGATAGCGGGGGATTCAATGACTGTCTTTTATTGAAGATGGTCATTGCCCACCATTTGTGTGACATGAATGTTATTTGCCACTTATCAGCCCAAGCCTGGATATTGTTTAAGTCTTGTTGTATTAGAACATTGACTGCTTCAGAATGACATCAAATCCATGGAGATGCATGTGCAGTATTCGCCCTCTCACTTAAAGAAGGATATATTTCTTTGTGTATTGGAGGTACACTAATGTAATTTCTGGGAAGGACAGACTGTCCTACATGGAGAGATTGAGGAGAATGGTCCTGTATTCTTGGGAATATAGAAGAATGATTTATGATCATATCTAAACATTAAGAATTCTGAAAGGGCAAGACAGGGTGGACGTCGACTGGATGTTTCCTGTGTCTTCAGATCGAGAACAAAAGACTGCAATTTCAGAAAAATGTGCAAACCTCTTAAACTGGGATAACATGGATTTTTTTTCATTTAGAAGGCAGTGAATCTTCAGAATTCTCTACTTCAAAGCACTACGGATACTCAGTCATTGAGAATGTACACAATAGAGATTACTAGATTTCTAGATACTAATGATGTCAAGGGACTGGAAAGGCAAGGAAAGGGACATTGAGCTAGATATTCACCCATGATCTTGACCTGTTGGGCAGGCTCATTGGGCTGAAAGGCCAATGCTCTTACGCTTCTAACTTGGACCACCCTTTGAATTTAAAAGTGTTTACAAATCTCATTCTTGAAAAGTCTGGATCCAATTATAGGTCAATGTCTTCCAGTCCTAGACTCCACAACCAATGGAACTATTTTTCTCTCTTTGCCCTTTCAGATAACGTAAGTTTGGACTGTTTTCAACTTTTCACCATTTACAAAGTAGTGTGATATAACCTTCTTAGACTCCATGTGGTCTCAGTCTTGCCTATTTACCTAATTTATTAATATTTATTTATAATTATATGCTTCCATCTGTACTGCTAAAAATATTGTGTAACTGTATTCATCAGCAAACTTGAAAAGGTGGTCTTTAATCTCACTTAGTAAATGCAATAAAAATTAGTTGAAGCCCATAATACAGATTCCTGTGGGACATCACAAGTCACATCCTGCCAATTCAGGTAACTGTCAGAGAATCACAAAATGATAATGTACAGAGTATGTTTGGCTCATCATCCCTGTGTCAATTCTTTGAAATGGCTATTCAATTAATCCCACTTCCTACCTCTGTCATCATAGATCTTTGTGTTTTGATTAATTTTAAGAAATCTTCTACCGACCACCTCTGCAATAGAAGACAGCGAGTTGAGATCATAGTCAGTTACAAAGAAGAGAACAAAGAACAAAGAAAATTTACAGCCCAGGAACAGGCCCTCCAACCCTCCAAGCCTGAGCCGATCCAAATGTACTGTCTAAACCTGTCGGTCAAGACAGTACATTTGGATCGGCTCAGGCTTGGAGGGTCAGAGGGCCTGTTCCTGGGCTGTAAATTTTCTTTGTTCTTTGTTCTCTTCTTTGTAACTGACTATGATCTCAACTCGCTGTCTTCTATTGCAGAGGTGGTCGGTAGAAGATTTCTTAAAATTAATCAAAACACAAAGATCTATGATGACAGAGGTAGGAAGTGGGATTAATTGAATAGCCATTTCAAAGAATTGACACAGGGATGATGAGCCAAACATACTCTGTACATTATCATTTTGTGATTCTCTGACAGTTAGGAATGGGTTGTTTAAAAAAAAATGAAAGCCGGTGTCTGATACAGTGGAGTGCTGATACGTTCACTCGGTTAGCAGCATCACCACAGTGATAAGAAGTCCTGCATAGCTGATTCCTGTCTCTTCCTAATATGAGCTGCTGATCTGCTTTGTTCTAAAGAGGAAATTGTTGTGGTCCCTCTCATTCTCTATGAAACTGTTGAGCTAGCTTCGAGGTTTTCTCACTTGCTATTGCTCTTTTGACAACTCTGGTGCTGATTTATCACAGAATCTCAAAGGACCACCAAACAGGAAAAAACATGAACACCATTTCATGGTCTCTGATCCAGGACTGACCAGTATGTACATGCTCACATGAATGTGAAGTGCAATATTGTACATCTTTGCCTTTGTGTGAATTTGAGCCTTTCAATGTTCTTTTGCATATGCACATTCATCCAATTGACCCATACTCTGATCTTATCCATTTAGAAGTAGATGAGACATTCTGGCTTTGTCTATCTCAAAAATCTTATGCAGTTTTATTCATTTTTAAAAAAAATTTCTTCCTCTTTAACAAATAGGATTTTGCAAATGGTATAATTTACTGGCTACTTGCGGAGATGCTCACTATTCTAATTGTAATCCAGACTTTAATTTTTGGTTGGTCACTTCAAGACAATTCTATTCTCATAGAACATAGAACATAGAACAATACAGCACAGAACAGGCCCTTCGGCCCACGATGTTGTGCCGAACATTTGTCCTAGCTTAAGCACCCATCCATGTACCTATCCAATTGCCGCTTAAAGGTCACCAAAGATTCTGACTCTACCACTCCCACAGGCAGCGCATTCCATGCCCCCACCACTCTCAGGGTAAAGAAC
>NC_057730.1:30349742-30359440 GCF_004010195.1 Chiloscyllium plagiosum
AAGATCATTGCCAATGGCTCTGCAATTTCCTCTCTTGTTTCCCACATAATCCTAGGATATATCCCGTCAGGCCCGGGGGACTTGTCTCTCCTCAAGTTGTTCAAAATGTCCAATACATTTTCCTTCCTAACATGTATCTCCTCTAGCTTACCCGTCCGTTTCACACTCTCCTCTTCAACAATACGGTTCCTCTCATTCGTAAATACTGAAGAAAAGTACTCATTCAAGACCTCTCCTATCTCTTCCGACTCAATACACAGTCTCCCACTACTGTCCTTGATTGGACCTACCCTCGTTCTCGTTATTCTCATGTTTCTCACATACGCATAAAATGCCCTTGGGTTATCCTTGATCCTATCCACCAGAGATTTTTCATGCCCTCTCTTGGCTCTCCTAATCTCTTTCTTCAGGTCCCTTCTGGCTATCCTGTATCCCTCCACTGCTCTGTCTGAACCCTGTTTCCTCAATCTTATGTAAGCCTCCTTCTTCCTCTTTACAAGACATTCAACCTCCCTCATCAACCAAGGTCTCATTCAGTGCTATTGTATGCATTTTTCAGCAGGATTGAGGAAATGTACTCAGCACAGAGCTGCTAATCTGCCCCGTTATGAATATTCAATACAGAAAAGACCACCTGGAGATTGTTTGCAGATTGTGATATTACTTTAAAGGGGATCTTTCCCAGACAGTAACATTGGTTTTATTGGTTAACTGAAAAAAGGAAGGCAAGTAGTATAACTTTGTAAAAGTCATGTTGTATCTACCAACATTGGTATTTTAGAGATGGAAACTGACACAGTTTTGTTGGATCAGAACTGTGGAGCAAAATCAGGTGAACACAGGTGAGTCAGGGATCAACCATGATCTGAGAGCAGAATATTTTAAGGAGTAAAATGGCCCACTCCTGGTCCAATGTTCATGAACTTGAAGTTAGGATTTTCGGAAGAATATTAAGGCCATAGAGACAGTACAGAAATATTGGCCAGGGTGATTCGAGGACTGAAAGACTTTGTTACGTGGAGAGATTAGAAAACTTCAATAGAAATGATGAGAGATTGGATTCAGGAGGTCAGTTATGAGGAGTTGTTAATAAATAAATAAAGAGAAGCTGTTTCTACCGATTAATGAATTGGTAAACCAGTGGACATAAGTTGAGGGTCAAGAACAAAGGGAGAGGGCCATTAGAACTTGGACTAGAAAAGCAGGAAACAGAATCTGTATCAGTTTTTAACAAGGAAGTGAACCAATATTTGGAAATTAAAATGCAATAGTAGAGGACAAGAGAATGGTTAATAGGATAGAACTCTTTAAAGGGGTAATGGGCTGAATAGTCTCGTTTCGGCTATAAAATTCTACTGTGAGATCTTTGAAGGGGGTTCCAAATTGTGACATTCAGTCGTTTCAAAAATAGGTCTGAATGGGGAGAACTGATGTTTGAAAAGGGACCTAATGTAAAATTCTTCTTCTCTAACTCAAACTAGGAACAATGATGATGTTTTCAACTGACCCCCACCTATACTAGGCCCTGTACCATCTCTGGCTGTCAGTTCTCTTCCTGAATTTGATCTGGAACATGAGTTCCCTTTAGCTGACCAAGGAGCTGATCCCTAACTTGCTGAAAAGTTCAATTAGTGAAGAGAGAGTCATGGCAAATGGACCGTTTATATTCAGAATGCTTATTACTTTGGCATATTCCTATATGCAACATGCTGTGAATCTTGTTGTGTTCACAATGTGTTATTATGTAGGTCAATCCAGAACTGAATATTGTTTCATGATGCAAGTTGTTTGAATGAAACGCCATTCTGAAAGGCTGTGTTTTGTTTTCCTATGGGCTTCAGTACCCTGACATCAGGATCAAAGGGGCTGTTAAGTCCTTGAAATAATTCAGCGCAACCTTTTAGGATGATGACCTTACTGGGATTCATCAGGGATAGGTAGTTACCTGTGTATACTCCTCCATTAACACTGGTCCAGTCAGAAGACAAGGAACCAACTGTGAGAGCTGAGACAGGTAGGTAGGTAGGTGAGAGACATTGAGAGTGATTCAGAGGGAGGAACTGTTGGAAACATAAATCTAAACTATGTTCAGAAGGACCAAAGAGCAGATGCCTCAGAGCAGAGTGGAAACTCCTCCATGTTAGCATTGGGATGTGAGGTTAGCTTGCTGCTGGCAGCCCTTCTCTTTATGTGGGTCAGCCTCTGATGGCCCTTGACCCTGATGCAGGAGTACTGCTTTAGTTGCTGTGAGAAAGCGGATGAAGTATAATGGTGAGTCACTGCTACTGGAAATATTCTGGCCCTTTAAATTGCTCCTAATGTGAGCCTTGAAGATTAATTTGGCTGCACACCTCCATTCATTTGTTCACCCATTCACATATAGGCCTTCTTCTAGGTGTCCTTCCCAGCTATGCGAATGCATTGGGGAGCACTGATAGATTTCTTCCCTTCTCACCACCACCCTGCACCAACTACACCTTGAGTCTGCTGGGAAAATTCCATCCATTAATCCAGTTTCTCTCTCCACAGATGCTTCTAGATCTGTTGTATAATTCCAACGTTTTCTGTTTTGATATCAAATAATTGACTTGATCGAGGGTGCAAAGTTAGCCAGGCCAACAGGAGAATCTCTTATGCACTGGAGTATCAATCTGGATTATAAACTGAAGCTTGAGAGCTGGGCTCAAATCTTTAGCCTTTATTGACACTGCTGTGCATTTACTGGTAATCAGCCCATTAAATGAAAAACTCAGCCAATGAAAGGAGCCAACTCAATCAAAACTTTCTTTTAAACTTGGAACTTCCAAAATGCAATGCCCACCAATAAACTATATTCTCTGGCCTGAATCTATCTCCCCAAGCTAGTTAGTAAACTACATGACTAATTCTGGGGTCATTGCATGTACGTTAAAACCAATGGTATTAATAGACTTTGCCATTGAAAGGGTGGGATTGTTTATTCCTTGTACTGAAAGACCTTCTCAATCTGATCCCTTCTTTTGCAAGTTACCTTGGAGGCCAATTTTATACATATTTTCCCTGAAACTGCTGACTCTCGTTGGTTTCAGGTTTCCATCTCCCCGAAGATACCCATTTTTCCTTAGGTATGGGTCCCTTCCTCTCCTGAAACTGTAACGGGGTACAAATTTTCATTAGTCAAGAATGGAAAGGTTTTGGCCTATTGAGGTTCTGTATGGAGGACTTGTTGAGAAAAGGGTTTGCAGAATTGGAATTCTATGCATTGGAAATGACCGGGAAGAGTCCTGGTCCATTAGCTAAATGAGAAAGGTTTTACATCGTTTGGATTTCAGATAGGTCAGGTACTTATACATTCATCTATTTAACGTACTGACTGCTGTCAGGTATCACAAACAATTACTGTTGAAATAAAGAGCCAGATGTGAGTCTTGATCAGTCTAACATTGAAGGGGACAGGAAGTCTATCTCCTTAATCTTCAAGTATCTGAAAATGTATCAGCTTGATGCAGAACCTACTTCAGGCAGAGTTTCCTGTCACTGCAAAAAATACCGGATGTTTTCATTCTCTTTGTCTTAATAAGGTCAACATTTGGCATCTGTGGGCATCAAATTTTTTTGAACATTCCTTTTGTTCAAAAAACATGTTTGGTGATGCTTTGGTCAGATACATTAGGGACATTTAAGTGACTCTTGGATAGGCACATGGAAGATAGTACAATGAAGGGTATGTAGGTTAGTCTGATCTTAGAGGAAGATAGAAGGTTAGCAAAATAACAAAGGGCCGAAGGGCCTGTACTGTGCTGTACTTTTCTATGTTCTATGTTAACCAATAATCTATTAAGATTCAATGCAGTGTAAGGAATTTTGTGTAGGCAATTGCTGCCCTGCAATAACTTATGGCAGGGGTTGGTTGGGACCTGGCATTGACATTGATACAAAGCTATGGAGATACCTTGGGATGGAAATTGTACGAGATTGCCCTGGAAGAATAGGGAAGATAGGGTGTTCGGTGCGGGGGTGCACCATGTAAAATCTTTGGAATTTGCAAAATTGCAAAAGTGAGTTTTTCCCATTCTACTCTGTATCCAATCTGTTCTGTATGTATCCTGCAAGTGTGTGATGGGACAGGGAGACCCCTGCTCTGTTCAGTCTTATGTATTGAGTGTAAAGGGCAATTTACTCTGTTCAGTCCTATGTATTGCACCATGTTATTTAAAGCCTGTCCATTATCTACAAGTCAGGAGTGTGATGCAATGGATGAATGTAGTTTCACCAATACTTAAGACGCTTGATTTCATCAAGGATGAAGCAGCTCACTTGATTTACAACCCCTCTTTATCTCTAACATCTTTAACATTATTTCTCTCCACCATTGGTGTACAGCAGGTGCAGTGTGTACCATCTACAAAGATAAACTGCAGCAATTCACCATGGCTCCTTTGTCAGTTTCTTCCATACCCATGACCCCTTTTTGCTTATGAGAACAAATAGTAGACGTCTGTGAATACTGCCACCTGATAGTTTCCTTCAATCCATATTCCATTTCAACTTTGAACTATATCACCATTCCTTCACTGTTGCTGGGTCAAACACTTGGGACTGCCTCCTTAACAGGTAGCTGCACCTACATCAGATGGACTGCAGCAGTTTAAGAAGGCAGTGCTGCTCCTCCTTCTCAAATGAATTGAAGAACAGCAGCTACTGGCACTGACATCTTTCAGAAAAATAAAAGACACTTTTCCTGGGAGTATTGATTGGTCAGATTAGAAGGTGTTTTTTGTACTCTAGCAGTTATATATTGGCAGCAGTCTTCAGCCTCCCTGTCTACCCTCTCATTCGATCAATTGCAAACAGTTCTCTAATCAACAACATTCATTGTACTGTATGTCAGCAAATAAGTATCAGTGTGTGGTGAGAGAAGCAGCTGAATAGCAATGGCATGGTTGCAGAGCACCCATGCCATCTGGTGGTGAAACTGAATAGTGTAGGCAGCAGAAACATCACATTTAACTATAGGCCAGCCAGGCAGCTCATGAATCTTTCACTTGTTCTTCGTTCAAGCTCATACTTCTAATATGAATGGAAATTCCTTAATGGATACTGAAATAACTCAATTGAATTTAATTGGAGGAGAACCAATTTCAATGAAGTAAGTATAGATAAATTGGAATCACAGAATGGCAGGGGAACGGAGGAAGTCAGGACTGCAGATGCTGGAGACCAGAGTTGAAAAGTGTGGTGCTGGAAAAGCACAGCAGGCCAGGCAGCATCCAAGGAGCAGGAGAATTGACGTTTCGGGCATAAGCCCTCATTCCTGAAGAAGGGCTTATGCCCGAAACGTCGATTCTCCTGCTCCTCGGATGCTGCCTGGCTTGCTGCGCTTTTCCAGCACCACACTTTTTAATAATGAGCAATGTGCTGCCTTTAAAGAGATCTTCTGTGCACAGTTAACCTACATTCCCACAAAGAGGGAAATGTGAGACAAACAAAGCTGGCGGCGTCTGGATGAAGAAAGGCATAGAGACTAGAGTGAAGCAGAGAAAAGATATGCACAACAGAGCCCAGGTTGAGAATACAAGATAGAACCAGATTAAATACAGAAAGTTCAAATGGAAAGTGAAAAAAATACCAGAAGCATAGAAATCTAGAGTATAAGACAAAACTGGCAGCCATTCCCAAGTCTTCAATGGGCACGCAAACAGTAAAAGTGTGGTAAAAGGAGTGGAACTAATTCTGGGGTTAGAGCACTGATGCATGGAGCAGAGGGCATGGCTGAGATACTAAATGAGTAACTTGCATCTGTCCTTACCAAAGAAGCAGGCCCTCCCAAAGTAATTACAAAAGAAGAAGTAGTTGAGATGGTGGATAAAAATGAGGCTGGCTATATTTAAAGTAAAAGGAAAGAAGTCACCATAGTCCTACCAGACCAAAGGGCTGCTCTCATTAAAGAGAGATGACTGGTGGTGGTTTAACCTGAGGGTCACCATACCTCAAGTCAGAGGAGAAGCTGAGAAGGTAACCTCAGCCAGTGAGGGAATTGAACCCACACATGTTGGCATCACTGCATTGCAAACCAACCATTCAGCCAATTATGCTAATCAAACAAACTCATTTATGCCATCACTGAAACCACTTATTTCTACTTCCTCAACATCGCCCAATGTGATACACCTCTGTTGTAGCTTATCTGCTACTAAAATGCTCATTCATGCTTTCATTAACTCTAGACTTGATTATTCCAATGCACTCCTGGCGTACTCTATCCCAAGTAAATTTCAGATCATTTTAAATGGTGTTGCCTATGTCCAAACTTCAGCAAACTCCATTCATCTATCATCCCTGTGCATATCAACCAACCCCTAACCAAAAAACTTCTTGATTTTAATACTCATTTTTTTCTCCCCCAAATACCTCCACAGTCTCACCCTTTACTATCTCTAATCTTCTCCAGCACCACAACCCTCTGAGATGTTTGTGCTCCTCTAATTCTAACCTATTGAGCATCCCCGATTTTAGTCAGTCTACCATTGTTGAACTCAATTGTCCAAAACTTTGTAAATTTCTTTCTATTCCTCATTACCTCATTTTGCTCCTTTAAGACTCTCCTTGAAATCTATTTAATTTAGCATTGTTTTGATCATGTGATTTTTAAAAACTTGGCATCAATTATTTTATAATATTCCTTTTAAGCCCCTTTACCAAATTTTGTAATGTTAAGGGCACTATATAAATATAAATAATTGTTTTTGAAGTCACTATTGTTAGATCAGATGCATCAGAGGCACAAAGTCGAGCTGAAAATTGAGGCAGTACTGGATTTTAATCCCCTTGAAGCCAAAGGTTTGGAGAAATGAACATGACTAAATAAAGGCTGTAAAAATGAGCCCAGCATCTCCATGCCAGTTTAACCTCCATAATGGAAAAAATTTAGAAGTTATACTCTGGACAAAATCACTTGGGTAAAGGTGGATTTATTAAGGAAAGCTTGCTCATATTTGTTAAGTGAACTTTATTAGGTTTTTGGATGAGGTAACACTAAGAGTGATAAGGGTGCTGTGGCTAATGTGGTTTTATTAACCTCTAAAAGGTAAAGTGCCAAAAAAAATGGGCTTACAAGCAATGTTGAACCTCATGAAATAAAAGGACAGTGACAGTATGGATATGAAATTGTCTGACTGACAGGAGACAGGAGTGAAGAACAGTTACTTTTCAGATTACAGTGGGTTCCTTCGGGGATCGATAATAGGACCACTGCTTTCCTCAATGTACAGTAAATATCTAGACTTGGATGTGCAATATCAAAAATGACAGATGACACAAAAGTATCATGAACTGTGGGGAGGAAAATGATAGATTTCAAGAGGAGTTAGACAGTTTGGTGGATTAGTGAACATGTAGCAAATTAAATTTAATGCAGAGAAGTGTGAAGTGTTATATTTTGACAGCAAGAACGAGGAGAGGAAATGTAAGAAATGGATACCATTTTAAAAGTGTTGCAGGAGCAGAGAGACCTATGGATATGTGTGTAGAAAACTTGTGAGGGCAGGTTGAGAAAGAGGTTTTAAGGTAAATGGGATCCATGACCTTATAAATAGAGGAAAGAAAGTTAGATTGAATCTTCAAAAACACATTGGTTCTACTTCAGCTGAAGCATTGAATGCAATAATGGACACTGCATTTTAGGAAGGATGTAATGGCATTAGAGAGTTATAGAAAGGATTTGGGGTGGCATGGTGGCTCAGTGGTTAGAACTGCAGCCTCACAGCACCCAGGGATCTGGGTTTGATTCCAGCCTTGGCCGACTGTCTGTGTGGGTTTTCTCCCACAAGCCAAACATGTGCCAGTTCGGTGAATTGGCTATGCTAATGCATTTGCCGAGAGGTGCGAGGGAGGAGTGAAGGACTTCTGGGAAGGTGAATCTAACAGTTTAAAAACCTTAATTCAGGCATCAGGGCCTCCATTTTCTGGGAGGAGCGAAGGACTTCTGGGGAGTTTTTAAATGGGTGAGATAAGGATAAGGACAGCTGGGTTACTATCAGGGGGAGGAAAGGGAACCAACGGTCAGAGCAGGGATCCCCTGTGGCCGTTCCCCTCAGCAATAAGTATACCATTTTGGATACTGCTGGTGGGGACGGCCTACCAGGGGAAAGCCATAGTTGTTAGGTCTCTGGCACTGAGCCTGGCACTGTGGCTCAGAAGGGAAGGAGGAGAAATAGAAAAGCGCTAGTGGTAGGGGACTCATTAGTTAGACGGATTGACAGGAGATTTTGTGGTCAGGAACAGGACTCCCGGAAGGTATGTTGCCTTCCTGGTGCCAGGGTCCGGGATGTTGCTGATCGGGTTTACAAGATTCTGATGGAGGAGTGTGAGCAGCCAGAAATCGTGATACATATTGGCATCAATGATATAGCCAGGAAAGGGATTGAGGATCTGAAAAGTGACTACAGAGAGTTAGGTTGAAAGCTGAAGAGCAGGACAAGTAGAGTAGTGATCTCAGGATTGCTATCGGTGCCACGAGATAGTGAGGTGAGGAACAGTCAGTGAATGCAGCTTAACACATGGCTGCGAGGCTGATGCAGGAGGGAGGGAGGGCTTCAGATACCTTGACCATTGGGATGCCTTCTGGGGAAGGTGGGACCTGAACATGAAGGACAGATTGCACCTGAACTGGAGGGGCATAAATGTCCTGGGTGGGAGATTTGCTTGTGTGATTCAGGAGGGTTTAAACTAGTTTGGGAGGGGTGGTGGAAATCAGAGCCACATGTCTGAGAGGGGGTCAGTTGCAGGCGAGACAGTGACAGGATATATTGAATCTATCAGGAAGGTTTCTCACGCGATGAAACAAAGGGATTGGTTAAAGTGTGTCTGCTTTAATGCAAGGAATGTCCAAAATAAGAGTGACGAACTTAGAGCATGGATCAGTATTTGGGGCTACGATGTTGTGGCCATAACAGAGACGTGAGTTTCACAGGGGCGGGAATGGTTGCTTGATGTTCCAGGGTTTAGAATGTTTAAAAAGAACAGGGAGGGTGGAAAAAGAGGAGGGGGTGTAGCACTGCTAATCAGAGAGTGCATCACAGCTACAGAAACGAAGGTTGTTGAGGAAGGTTTGTGGACAGAGTCAGTATGGGTGGAAGTTAGGAACAGCAAGGGATCAGCCATTGCATTGGGGGTTTTCTACAGACCACCTAATAGCAGTAGAGAGATTGAAAATCTCATAGGCGGGCAGATTCTGGAAAAATGCAAAAGTAGCAGGGTTGTTGTTATGGGTGATTTCAACTTTCCCAATATCGACTGGAACCTCCTAAGTGTAGATGGTTTGGATGGAGCCGTTTTCGTCAGGTGTGTTCAGGAGGGTTTCCTTACTCAGTATGTAGACAGACCGACGAGGGGAGAGGCCATTTTGGATTTGGTGCTCGGCAATGAGCCAGGACAGGTGTCAGATCTCACGGTGGGAGAGCACTTTGGTGAAAGTGATCACAACTGCCTCACATTTAGCACAGCCTTGGAGAGTGAAAGGTGCAGCTACCGAGGGAAGATATTTAGTTGGGGAAAGGAAATTATGATGCTATCAGACAGGAGTTGGGAAGTACAGACTGGGAGCAATTGTTCCACAGAAAGGGCACAGCAGACAGGTGGAGACTATTTAAGGAGCAGTTGTTGCAAGTGATGCACAAATTTGTTCCTCTGAGACAGATAAGAAGGGGTAAGATTAAGGA
>NC_057730.1:30359527-30360500 GCF_004010195.1 Chiloscyllium plagiosum
AATGGACTGAGGAGAGCCAGGAGGGGGCACAAAAAAGGTTTAACAAGAAGAATTAGGGAGAACGCAAAGGCATTTTACTCACACGTGAGGATATAAGAGAATGATCAGGGAGAAGGTAGGGCCGATCAGGGATAGCAGGGGGAGCTTATGCGTGAAGCCCTAAATGAGTTTTTTGCTTTGGTTTTCACTAAGGAAAGGGACCTTGTTGTAAATGAAAACTTAGAGGAGCTGGGATACAGGCTTGACCAGATCAAGATTGATGAAGTTGATGTGCTAGAAATTTTGGAAAACATTAAGATTGATAAGTCCTCAGGGCCAGACCACATTTATCCTAGGCTGCTCCAGGAAGCGAGAAAGGAGGTTGCTAAGCCGCTGGTGAGGATCTTTGCCTCCTCACTCTCCACGGGAGTCGTACTGGAGGATTGGAAGGAGGCGAGTGATGTTCCACTTTTCAAGAAGGGTAATAGAGAAATTCTTGGCAATTACAGACCAGTCAGTCTCACATCTGTGGTCAGCAAAGTTGTGGAAAGAATTCTGAGGGATAGGATTTATGACTATTTGCCAAAGCATAGCGTGGTTAAAGGCAGTCAGCATGGCTTTGTGAGGGGCAGGCCATGCCTCACAAATCTCATTGAGTTCTTTGAGGAGGTGTCAAGACAGGTCGATGGTCTAGCAGTGGATGTAGTGTATATGGATTTCAGCAAGGCATTTGATAAGGTTCCCCATGGTAGGCTTGTTCATAAAGTCAGGAAGTATGGGATACAGGGAGACTTTGCTCTCTGGATTCAGAATTGGCTGGCTGATAGAAGGTTGTAGATGAAAAGTATTCTGCCTGGAATACAGTGTTGAGTAGGGTCCCACAGGGCTCTGTTCTTGGGCCTCTGCTCTTTGTAGTTTTTATAAATGACTTGGATGAGGAGGTTGAGGGGTGGGTTAGTAACTTTGCCGATGACACAAAGGTTGGAGGTGCCGT
>NC_057730.1:30360531-30369385 GCF_004010195.1 Chiloscyllium plagiosum
ACAAGTCCCTGGTGAGACCACACTTGGAATATTGTGTCCAGTTCTGGTCACCCTACTATAGGGAAGATGTGGAGGCTTTGGAGAGGGTGAAAAGAGGTTTAACAGGATGCTGCCTGGACTGGAAGGCTTGCCTTATGAAGAAAGGTTGAATAGGCTCGGACTTTTCTCTCTGCAGAGAAGGAGGAAGAGAGGAGACCTGATCGAGATGTACAAAACAATGAGAGGAATAGATAGAGTCAATAGCCAGAGACTTTTCCCCAGGACAGGATTTACTGGTACGAGAAGTCATAGTTTGAAGATATTAGGAGGAAGGTATAAAGGAGACATCAGAGGTAGGTTCTTTACGCAGAGAGTTGTGAATGCATGGAATGTGTTGCCAGCTGAGGTGCTGGAAGCAAAGTCATTAGGGATGTATAAGCGACTGCTGGACATGCACATGGATAGCAGTGAGTTAAGGGGTGCGTAGGTTAAGTTACTATATTTTACATTAGGATTAAGTCTTGGCACAACATTGTGGGCCTAAGGGCCTGTTCTGTGCTGTACTTTTCTATGTTCTATGTTCCAAATTGCCCATAGTGCTCAGGGAAGTGTAGGTTAGGTGCATTAGTCAGGGGTAAATGTCAAGGAATGGGTTTGGGTGGGATACTCTTTGGATGGACGGCAAGGCTTGCTAGGCCGAAGGGCCTGTTTCCACACTGTAGGGATTCTATTCTATTTGCAAGGATGTTTCCAGGGGTGAGATTACATGGATAGATTGGAGAAGCAGGAGAGAAAAGAAGGTTAGAACTGAGATTTGATAGATATATTAAAAGTCATAAGGGATTTAAATTGGGGAGTTGGAGAAACTATTCTCATTGGCAGAAAGGCCTGTGAACTGGAGGTCACCGATGTAATCTGATCGTTTATATTGGCATGAAAACCAATGGCAACATGAGGAAAAGTTGTGTTTTAAATGAAGCGCAAGGCGAGGTATGGTGCCACATTTTGGGAACTGAAGCCCTAGCCTGAAATATACAGGTACACCTGAAAAATAACCAACTGATGCTAGGTTGGACTGTTTTTCATTAGGCATTGGGTCATAAGCAGTTTCAGAGTCCGCTGTCAAAATTGGGAGATGATTAGAAGAGCTGAGAAAGAAATCAGAACTGATTCTAAGGAAGCGTCACTCGATCTGAAATGTTAACTCTGATTTCTCTCCATGGATGCTGCCAGACCAGCTGAGCTTTTCCAGCAATTTCTGTTTTTATGTCTTATTTAAGGTGGTCTCTCCACATGTGGAGTCCATTTCAAGCCCAAACATCTCATAGAATCTCATAGAACCCCTATAGTGTGGAAAGAGGCCCTTTCGCCCAACAAGTCCACACTGACCCTCTGAACAAAATCCCATCCAAACCCATTCTCCTACCCTATAAGTCTACATTTACCCCTGACTAATGCACCTAACCTGCACACCCCTGCACACTCTGGGCAATTTAGCATGGCCAAGTAATTTCTAACCCTGTGTCTCTCTACACTATAGTTAGGTGACAGTGTCACTGGCACTAATTCTCTTCTCTATGTCAGAGCAAATTACTGCAGATGCTGGAAAATACTGAAAACAAAAAATGTTGGAGATCACAGTGGGTCAGGCAGCATCCATGGAGAGAGAGCAAACTAACGTTCCAAGTCTAGACGACTCTTCATCAGAGTTGGCGTGAAGTGTGGAGGGGGCAGCATTTCTGCTAATTGTTGGCTATGTAGACAATAGACAATAGACAATAGGTGCAGGAGTAGGCCATTCAGCCCTTCGAGCCTGCACCGCCATTCAATATAATCATGGCTGATCATTCCTAATAAGTATCCTGTTCCTGCCTTATCTCCATAACCCTTGAACAGTCCATCTTCCGTAGTTACACCGGCACCAATCCCCACCTCTTCCTCCGCTACATTGATGACAACTCGTGCTCCCGCGAGGGGGTTGAGCAGTTCATCAACTTCACCAACACATTCCACCCCGACCTTAAATTCACCTGGACCATCTCTGACATCTCCCTCCCCTTCCTGGACCCCTCCATCTCCGTCAATGACGACCAACTTGGCACTGACACTTTTTACAAACCCACCGACTCCCACAGCTCCCTTCATTACATCTCTTCCCACCCTACCTCCTGCAAAAATGTTATCCCTTATTCCCAATTCCTCCGTCTCTGCCGTATCTGCTCCGAGGAGAACCTGTTTCACCACAGAACACACCAGATGGCCTCCTTCTTTAGAGACCGCAATTTCCCTTCCCACGTGGTTGAAGATGCCCTCCAATGCATCTCACCCACATCCTGGAACTCCGCCCTCAAACCCCACCCCTCTAACTGTAACAAGGACAGAACCCACCTGGTCCTCACCTTCCACCCCACCAACCTTCGCATAAACCGCATCATCCGCCAACATTTCTGTCACCTCCAAATGGACCCCACCACCAGGGATGTATATCCCTCCCCACCCCTTTCCGCTTTCCGCAAAAACTGTTCCCTCTGTGACTACCTGGTCAGGTCCATGCGCCCCCATCAACTCACCCTCCCCTCCTGGCACCTTTTGCCACCGCATCATTTGCAAAACCTGCGCCCACACCTCCTCCTTCACCTCCATCCAAGTCCCCAAAGGAGCCTTCCACATCCATCAAAGTTTCACCTGCACATCCACCAATATAATTTATTGTATCCGTTGCACCCGATGCGGTCTCCTCTACATTGGGGAGACCAGATGCCTCCTAGCAGAGCGCTTTAGGGAACATCTTCGGGACACCCGCACCAATCAACCCCATCACCCTGTGGCCTAACATTTCAACTCCCCCTCCCACTCGGCCGAGGACATGCAGGTTCTGGGCCTCCTCCACCACCACTCCCTCGCTACCCAACACCTGGAGAAAGAATGCCTCATCGTCTGCCCGAGAGCATCAATGTGGACTTCACCAGTTTCCTCATTTCCCCTCCCCCCACCTTACCCCAGTTCCAACCTTCCAGCTCTGTACCATCCTCATGACCTGTCCTACCTGCCAATCTTCCTTCCCACCTATCCACTCCACCCTCCTCTCTGACCTATCACCTTCATCCCCACCCCATCCACCCATTGTACTCTTGACTACCTTCTCCCCAGCCCCCACACCCTCCCATTTATCTCTCCACCCCAGAGGCTCCCTGCCTTCATTCCTGAAGGGTTTTTGCCCGAAATGTCAATTTTCCTGCTCCTTGGATGCTGCTTGACCTACTCTGCATTTCCAGCACCCTCTAATCTCGACTCAGATTTCCAGCATCTGCAGTCCTCACTTTTGCCTAGCACCTATGCTATAGTCAGGGTGTGGGGCAGGTGGGGAGTACTGGGGGAGAAAGGATGGTGCAGATGAAGTGATTGGAATGTGAGAATGGCAGAACAATGGTGTGTCTAACTGCCAGACTGGAAAGAACAGATAGTCACACTAGAGTAGGCGGTGGGGGGGGGATGTGGGAGAGGACATGGTGACAGGGAATACAATCAGTAAAGCTAAAAAAGAAAGGGAAGGAATTGGGATATGTCACTGTATACCACATTTATATTTAAATTTTACTGCTATTTTAATTTGCAAAGAAAAATTCATTACCGTGAAATTTCCTCCATGATCCTTAAATAGTGGTTGAAAAAATGGAGCTGGATTGGGAGGCATCACCCACACTGTCTTCCACAGTCTGTAACAAAACAAGGTGAATTAGTGAGTGAGAGGGAGGTGGAGTCAGGCTCAAATACAACCACATAGCCAATGCAGCCGTCATTGTTTTGTATATTGAAGACTGCATCCCACCAGGCTGCCATACACACATGTACCTATACAAGAAAGCTAAGGGTATTATGATTGTTTTAACAGCGCATGCCATTCTGAATTTGATGTTCAGGCAACACCTGGAGAATGAATGCCTCATCTCCCGCATTGGGACCCTGCAACCACACAGGATCAATGTGGATTTCACCAGTTTCCTCATTTCCCCTCCCCCCCACCTTATCCCAGTTCGAAGCCTCCAACTCGGCATTGCCCTCTTGATCTGTCCATCATCTTTCCCATCCATCCGCTCCACCATCCTCTCTGCCCTATCACCTCCCCTACCTTCATTAACCTAAAGCACTCTCAGCTACCATCCCCCCTCTATTAATCTCTCAGCCCCCTAGGCCCACAAGTCTCATTCCTGATGAAGGGCTTCTGCCCAAAACGTTGATTCTCCTATTCCTTGGATGCTGCCTGATCTGGTGTGCTTTTCCAGCACCAGACTCTCGACTTTGATTTTCAGATGTTGAGTGAATGCATGGAAGATCTGATAGCTCCATAAATGTCCGGCCTTTCCTCTTTATCTATTCAAAACTATCTAATCCATGGGGTCTCAGCACTGACCCAGTGGCAGATATTTACATCAGTCATTCCTTCATTGAGGTTGTGGGTACTGAGAGTGATGTGGGAACCTGGGAACAGTTTCATTAGATGTTGTAACAGGTCTCAGCAATCTCTAACCCTGATGTAATTGCTCTCCACAACTCTTTCACTCTTTACTTTGCTTGGTATGCATTCAATTCTCAAGTACAGTGGAGAGAGGGTGGACTATCATGCATTTATCTAGAATTCAACACCAGTTGAGAAAACATAGGATTCAGAATTTATGCAAATAGGTAAGTGGACCCTATCCTTGGCGTCCCATGTAACATGCACAGCTACCTCAGTAATGCATCTCACTACTGTAATTATGCTCATGTTTAAAGTGAGGTTTGACCCTATAGCCTTGAGTCAGAGGTACCAAGTGCATAAGCTTTCATAGGGAGATATTGAATTTTTCAGCCTTCCATGTCCTCACTGGCTTTTTTCTCGAGCAATCAGAACTAATTTCATTGCCATGCCCTCTCCCCATTGTCAGTAAGTTGTTTGGCTGCAAAGAGGAAATTTCAAAGGGACATAGACTGAGAACTGAAAAAGCTATGGCAGGTGGAATTCAATGTTGGGAAGTGTGAGGTAATCCACTGAAATTTAGGAAGTTAAATTCAAATAGATTCTTAATAACAAGAAAATAGAAACTGTGTCATAAAAAAGGTGTTTGATGTCCAGATATTTAAATTACAAAAGGCTTATGCATAAATACAGTCATCAAAACAATACTAAAAGCCTTTGTCACAAGTTTTGGAATTAAAAAAGGGACATTGTGATGCTTCAATTGTATAAAACCTTTGTTTGACATAGCTGGAATATTGCATTCAGCTCTGAGCACGGCATCTCAGTAACGATATATTGATCTTGAAGGAGTGCAGCACATACTAATCAAAAAAACCCCACAAGGACAAGAGCAGCAGATACATGGAAACACCATCACATACAAGATCTCATCAAAGCCACACACCATCCTGCCTTGGAACGAGATCATTGGTCTTTACTGTCAAAATCTTAGAACTCTCTTCTTCCCAGCGCTGTGGGTATTCTTAAATCCACAAGACTCAATCTTCTCAAGGCAGCAGGACACCACGACAAATTCTAGGGTAATTATGGATTAGTAGTAAATACTGATTCCTGCATCCCATAAATTAATTTAAAGTTATAATTCAAGGATAGGAGTCAGTTTAAAGTGAGTGCCAGTACAATCCAAGAGAACGGCTGATAAATGGCCGGTTTGAAGTTGATGCCACAGCTGCATATTTTATTTTTAGAGACTGAGTGTACCCTGCTTGCATTTTTGTATTTTTAGCTAAACTGACAAGCAGCTTCCTGAGGAAATGTGATTGAGTAAAAGCGAGAGAAGGCAGTAAATGACAACAGCCAAGTCAGCCCAGCAGAATGTCTCTGGCATAAAGATGGCTATGCAGTCTCTGTATATTTTTCCACATTATGGAATATATCCACAGTCTTCCAAAGACCCACACAACCTGGTTTTAGATCATTAGTTCCTCTAAACAGTGATTTTCATTATGTTGATGTAGTACAGAGCCATGCACAACAGGACTAAACCCAAAATCTACGTGATGTTAGTTCCTCTAAACTGCAGCAGAAGTCAGGGTCTAACAATGGCTTCAGTTCCCCAAGAATCAGCAAGAAACTAACTGCTTATACCTAACTAGTTTCTGGTCCTAATCATTTCATTTGTCCCTGTTGGAATTTGTGCATCTTTCTTCAAAGATTTGAATGAGTTTTGTACTGGTTTGGCCTGTAAAGCTCCCACGGTAAAATATCCTGCCAACAGTGGCTGTTAGGATCACACATGGGGAACAGAAGGGATTTAATTTGTTGACACCTTTCACAATGGGAGGTAATGGGAAAGTGTTTAATCTACTGGAATTCTGGACAATATGAACAAAGAAGGGCTTAGTCAATTGGAATTCTATACAATGGATGTGAATTGGTAAGGCTATTGAGATCTGCTGAAAACTATGGAGATTCTGGTTTGATTTGTTTATTGAGATTGAACATCATGATACCCCCCTGACTGTTTTTCATTCTGTACAATTTTGGAATACTGTGTACAATTCTCGTCTCCTGTTAAACTTGAAAGGGTTCAGAAAAGATTTAAAAGGATGTTGCCAGAGTTGGAGGGTTTAAGCTACAGGGAGAGACTGAATTGGCTGGTGCTATTTTCCCTGGAGTGTCAGGCTGAGGGGTGACCTAATAGAGGTTTATAAAATTATGAGGGGCGTGAATAGTATAAATAAACAAGGTATTGTCCCCAGGGTGTGGGAGTCCTAGATCAGAGGGCATAGGTTTAATGTGAGAGGGGAAAGGTTCAAAAGGGACCTATGGGGCAACATTTTCATGCAGAAAGTAGTGTGTATAATGAATGAGCTGCCAGAGGAAGTGGTGGAGGCTTGGTATATGAATCTGGGTATCTGGGTATATGAATAGGGAGGGTTTGGAGGGATATGGACACATGCTGACAAATGGCACTAGATTTATTTAGGATATCTGGTTGGCACGGACGAGTTGGACCGAAGGGCCTGTTTCCATGCTGTACATCTCTACGACTCTGTGAATGAACAGACTTTTATTAGATAATGGATTAACAAATCTATGTGAAGTTGCCAATCCTGATGTGTACAAACAATCCAGTAGGTATAAACAATCATTGGATAGTGATCAGAACTGGGAATGTGTTAGACATTGGGGAGAATGAATTAACAAATTGTTTGAATAGAGCGATAGACTTCCCGATATACAAACGGAATGCTTGGAAGTGTCCTGAGAGGAACGTATGGCCTTGTGTTGTTCCCTAAATTGCTATTTAAAAAAAGTATATGACAGTAATGACATCAGTCATAAGTAACTTGGATTGTAACTTATGGGTTAGAGTAATAAAAATAGCAGATGTAGAGCTCTGAAAAAATACCAATTGATGAAGTCCATTTTTTAAAAGTTTTTTAAGAGTTACATCAGAAGATCTTGGTTTAGGGAAATAATTGGAGTAAACAATTACAACTGTTTTCACATGAATAGACTTTCTTTAAAAATTTGGGAATAGGTACATTGAGGTATTTTCTTTGTCATGCACCTTTTAATTTGACCAAATTATGCTGTTTCATGGAGCATGTCTTTCATTAATTCAATGGGCTGATAAGATAGAACTTGAGTTCATCATTCAAAGTCTGATCACGCACAACACAACAAAGTGGCTTGTAATCACACAAAAATATTGTTGTAAACTGTAGAGGGAAGGAAACTGACTGCTAAATTGTACTTTTATTTCTCGTTCTAACTCAAGGATCCTGAGGCATAAGATCTGATAACGCAGCACAAAAATCCCACAAGAATTAACCATTCCATGTCTGAGTCTGACTACGTAGTCAGAATGATGCTGTCCTGTTGGGGAGAGGACATATCCTAGGGATGATAATGATGTAGCCTGGGACATTGTCTGTAAGTTATGTTTCTATGAGAATGATTGTCTCAGACTGTGCTTGACTCATCTGTGGGACAGCTAATTTCATACAATAAAATCATGACTAATATGATTGTAATCTCAAATCTGTATTCCAGATAATCTTTCAGTCCCTGTTTAACAAGAACCTATCTCTCATGGCATTAAAATTACTGAAGGACTCTGCTACCCTCAGTTTTTCAGGACAGTCTTCCAAAGACTCTTAGTTCTTACAGAAAATCATTTATTCTCATCTTTCTCATCTCATCTATGTTTCTCATCTCTGTTTTAAATGGATGACCCCTGATTTTTAAAGAAGGACCCTGAGTTCTAAGTTATCCCATAACAGGAACAATCTTCGCCACATCTACTTGTGAAGACTTGTATGTTTCAATCAAGTCATCTCTTATTCTTATAAGCCTAGACTTCCCTATCTTTCCTCATATGGTATCCCTTCAATTCAAATATTTATGTAGTAAACCACTCTGAAATGCCTCCAAAGCATATCCATCCTTCTGTAAATAAGCTGACCAATACCATGTACAGTACTCCAGATATAGTCTGCCCTAGTTTTGTATTTAATTCCCCTCATGATAAATGACAATATTCTAATAGCTTTACCAGTTTTTTATTAAGATAGGATTAGGTTTGACAGGATTAGGTTTGACAGCATTAGGTTTGACAGGATTAGGTTTGATAGGATTAGGATTGACAGGATTAGGTTTGACAGGATTAGGTTTGACAGGATTAGGATTGACAGGATTAGGTTTGACAGGATTAGGTTTGACAGGATTCGGTTTGACAGGATTAGGTTTGACAGGATTAGGTTTGATAGGATTCGGTTTGACAGGATTAGGTTTGACAGGATTAGGTTTGACAGGATTAGGTTTGACAGGATTAGGTTTGACAGGATTAGGTTTGACAGGATTAGGTTTGACAGGATTAGGTTTGACAGGATTAGGTTTGACAGGATT
>NC_057730.1:30370454-30388526 GCF_004010195.1 Chiloscyllium plagiosum
ATTAGGTTTGATAGGATTAGGTTTGATAGGATTAGGTTTGATAGGATTAGGTTTGATAGGATTAGGTTTGATAGGATTAGGTTTGATAGGATTAGGTTTGATAGGATTAGGTTTGATAGGATTAGGTTTGATAGGATTAGGTTTGATAGGATTAGGTTTGATAGGATTAGGTTTGATAGGATTAGGTTTGATAGGATTAGGTTTGATAGGATTAGGTTTGACAGGATTAGGTTTGATAGGATTAGGTTTGATAGGATTAGGTTTGATAGGATTAGGTTTGACAGGGTTAGGTTTGAGAGGGTTAGGTTTGACAGGATTAGGTTTGATAGGATTAGGTTTGATAGGATTAGGTTTGTGATAGGATTAGGTTTGACAGGATTAGGTTTGACAGGGTTAGGTTTGACATTAGAACAAAACAAAGAACTACTGATGCAGGAAATCTGAAACAAAAACAGAAATTGCAGGAAAAACTCAACAGGTTTAGCAGAATTCGTGGAGAGAAAATAGAGTTAATGTTGAACCACTTCTGAAAGAAGATCACTGGACTCAAAATTTTCACTCTGGTTTCTCTCTACAGCCGCTGTCAGACCTGTTGAGTTTCTCCAGCAATTTGTGTTCCGTTTGTCATTGTTGTTGCTAGTGTCATGCTCAATGCTAGTGATCTGACAGATTTTATTCCTTTTCATAGCTTTCATAGCTGTTTGGTACAACTGAGTGGTTTGCTAGACTATTTCAGATGGCAGTAAAGAGTCAACCATGTTACTCTAGATCTGAAGTCACATGTAGGCCAGAGCAGATAAGGATGGCAGATTAAAGAAGCATAGAGGATTTAGGAGAAACTACTGGAACTGGTGCATAAGGAAGAGTAGGAGAAAGTTTAGGATAGAGCTGGAGAGAATTTAAGAGAAAGAAGGATTGAAGGGCACCAGAGAGTGAGGGTGCAAGAGAGAAAGAGAGCAAGAGCTCAGGCACGAGAAAGAGCGAGGGCAAGGGTGTGTTAGAGTGATGGCATAATGGAGTGTGAGGGCATGAGAGAGATTGAGGGCATGAGAGAGAGACTGAGGGTATGAAAGACAGCGAGGGCATGAGAGTGTGAGGACATGAGAGAGCAAGGACGTGAGAGGGAGAGTGTGCAAGGGCATGAGAGAGTGAGCGAGTTTATGGGAATGCGGGCATGAGAGAGCATAAGTGTTGCTGAGTGTCCATTGTGTGATATTCACAAAAAATGAAGTAGCATAGGTTTCTTGGATGTACATCATGAACGTACCATCATTCCAGTGTTGCCCCTAGTAAATAGGCTATGTGGATCGTAATAGAACAAGAGCACATGACGAGAGAAGGCATTGTCAATGGTCTTACCTTTGAGGTACATTAAACTTCAGCACTGCCACAAGAAGAACCATTGTAGGGATGAGGCCACAGATAATTGGAAGCCATTGTACCTGAAGAGGTGTCTTGCACTGTGCTAAAGAACACAATAAAAATCTAGATTATTAAATTAATAGTGGCTTTTCCAAATTTTAAACCAAGTGTGTAGTTTTAGATGAGTTTTCTCTCTTGAAAGCTTGTTCCCAGATCCAAGTCTACGCCAACATTACATTAGCTGTACATATATACTCTGATATATGTACAGGAGCAAAGCAGAAAAAGCTATGAATACTCAGCTGGTCTGGAAGTGCCTGTGAATAGAGAACTAGAATTAACATTCCAAGTCAATAGCTTTTCATCAGAACTTGGAAAGCTTTGGGATGTAACAGATTTTAGGCAAGATAGGGAGAGAGGGACAAACTGGCAGGTGGAAGGTGGAAGGCAGGAAAGACTGAATGACAGAATAAGTGATAGTGCAGAGCAAGAGAACACGATAATGTGTTTTTTAATTAATTCACGGTACTTGAGCATCACGGGGCGGCACGGTGGCTCAGTGGTTAGCACTGCTGCCTCACAGCACCAAGATCCCAGTTCGATTCCAGCCTTGGGCAACTGCCTATGTGGAGTTTGCACATTCTCCCTGTGTCTGCGTGGGTTTCCTCCGGGTGCTCCAGTTTCCTCCCACAGTCCAAAGATGTGCAAGTCAGGTGAATTGGCCATGCTAAATTGCCCATAGTGTTAGGTGTCAGAGGGTAATGGGTCTGGTGGGTTCCTCTTCGTAGGGTCGGTGTGGACTTGTTGGACCAAAGGGCCTGTTTCCACACTGTAAGGAATCTAATCTAATCATCGTTGGCTGGCCAGCATTTATTGCTCATTCCTACTCTTACCATAGAAAACATCCTATACGGATGCATCAAATGAACACAGCCCGCCGATTTCTCAGCAACAAACTCCAACAAGCAGACAAATCACATCAAGAAACCCTAGCCACTCTCCCCTACGTCAAAGACATCTCGGAAATGACTGCCAGACTAGTCAGACCCCTTGGCATCATGGTAGCCCACAAACCCACCAACACACTAAAACAGTAGCTAATGAACTTGAAAGACCCTATACAGACAACAAGCAAAACTAATGTCATTTACAAAATACCTTGCAAAAACTGTAACAAACACTACATTGGATAAATAGGCAGAAAATTAGCCACCAGGATACATGAACACTAACTAGCCACAAAAAGACATGACCCACATACAGATGAGGAAGGACACCACTTCGACTGGGACAACACATCCAGAAGGGCATGTGCCCGAAACGTCGAATCTTCTGTTCCCTAGATGCTGCCTGACCTGCTGTGCTGTTCCAGCAATAAAGTTTCAGCTTTGATCTCCAGCGTCTGCAGACCTCACTTTCTCCTCAATCTAGGACAAGCCAAACAGAGATAGGCATAAGAATTTCTAGAAGCATGGCATTCCAACCGAAACTCTATCAACAAACACAATGATATCACCAACCCAGGGAAACCTAAATACATAAATAGAAAGTGGGCCATGCCACCAGTGTGTCATCCAGGGGCTCACTGATGATGTTACCTAGTATGGTGACGAAACATCTAAAAATGAATCCTCCAGCTCAGCAAGCAAACCTACATCCAGGACGCATTCAAAGTGTGTTTTGGCAACTGCTGTTCCCAAGACTGCAAGAAACTACAGAGAGTCATGAACACAGTCCAGTCCATCATGCAAACCAGTGTGATCTATACTGCCCGCTGTCTCGAGAAAGCAGCCAACATAATCAAAACCCCGCCCACCCTGAAACTCTTTTCAATTGGCTAGAAGTTGTAAAGATTTGCATACATGTGTGAATATCTTTATGAACAGCTTCTTTCCCACTGTATTAGATTTCTGAATGGACTTCTCAAATTCTAAATTTAATGTTGATCTTGCTCTCTGTGCACCTTCTCTGCAGCTGTAACTTGTATTATTCGCTCTGTTCTATCACCCTAAT
This sequence comes from Chiloscyllium plagiosum, assembly GCF_004010195.1. Taxonomy (NCBI): domain Eukaryota; kingdom Metazoa; phylum Chordata; class Chondrichthyes; order Orectolobiformes; family Hemiscylliidae; genus Chiloscyllium; species Chiloscyllium plagiosum. The sequence continues at coordinate 30,373,830 of NC_057730.1, forward strand.
GCACTTTATATTGTTTGATCTGCATGCATTACATGCAAAACAAAACTCTTCACTGTACCTAAGTACATGTGACAATAATAAATCAAAAGGTTGGTGTTGAGCAGCCTTCTTGAACTGCTGCAGTCCACCTGTGCAAATATCTGTCACTACATATCGATCTGTTTTTCAACTTCATTTGGCAATTCATTTTAGCCAGGTTTGCTCTAATGTCCTTATAATTGCCTTATTTAAATTTAAAAAAAATAATATTGGATCCACGACTCTCTCCCTCAAAGCAAATACAAACTGCTATCATGCAATAGTCACCGCTACATGGGGCACCTTCACTATCAGATCATTAATTGTTCCCATCTCATTGCACAATATCAGGTCTTGAAAAAGCTTGCTTCTAGTTGTTTCCAGACATGCTGTTCTAAGAAATTATTCCAAAAATATTCTATGAACTCCTCTGGTCGGCTACTTCTCCCATCTAACTTTTCCATTCTATATGTGGATTAAAATCCGACATGATCATTGCTTTGCTTTTTAACAAGCTACCACAATTTCTTCCTTTTATCTCCACACTACTATGTGGTTGTCTTGGGGGGGGGGTTTGCTGTGCACAATTCCAGCCAGTGACTTCTGCATTTGTCATTTTAAAAAAAATCTCTACCTGAATTATTTCTACATCCTTGTTTTCTGAACTTGGATCATTTCTGTCAATTGTGCTAATACCATAATTAACAAACAGAGCCACCTCTCCACCTTTTCCTAGACACTTGTCTTTCTCAAAGGTCTTGTATCTTTAATATTGAGGGACAAATATATGTCATCCTGCAGCCATGTTTCTATTATGGCTACCAGTTTGCACTTAATAATTTCTATTTATTAGTTTCCTTTTGAATGCAATGCATACATGTCCAGTCTTCAGTTTTATTGTTTTGTAACCTCTAGCTTTATCTATTGATTTGCTCTGGGACTTGTATTCCCTATTTGTTCTTGTCATAGTTTGTTTATCATTTTCCATATTTATGCCATCCTCTTTTGCCTTGTCTTTACACCACGATTTGCCACAATCCTTTACTCTTGCCAAATTTGATCCTTTACCCCAACTGTTTAGTTTAAAAGCTGCTCTACTTCCCTATTTACACAGATAACAAGAACCCCAACCCCAGCACAATTCAGGTGAAGACTGTCCCAATGGTACAAATCCCAAATTCCCCAGTACCACATGAACTGGAACTCACTTCCCTCACATCAATCTTTCCGCCATATGTTTGTCTCTCTCACAAAAACAGAAATTTCTGGAAAAACGCAGTAAGTCTGGTACCATCTGTGGAGAGGAAGCAGAGTTAACGTTTCGAGTCCAGTGACCCTTCTTCTCAACTGATGGTAGCTGGGAAAAGGTTGGTTTTTTTTGATAAATACAACCTTTTCCTAGCTACTATTGGTTCTGAAGAAGGTTCACTGGACCTGAGATGTTAACTCTGCTTCCTCTGCACAGGGGTTACCAGACCTGTTGAATTATTCCAGCAATTTCTGTTCTTGTTTCTGAATTCCAGCATCCACAGTTTTTTCCGGTTTTTCGTCTCTAATTTGATTTGCCTGCACCAATTTGCCTTTTCCTCAAGTAATAATAATCCAAGATTAGATTCCCTATGGTGCGGAAACAGGCCCTTCGGCCCAATAAGTCCACACCGACCCTCCGAAGAGCAATCACCAAGACTCATTCACCTACTCCTTACTAATGTACCTGTCACTATGGGCAATTTAGCATGGCCAATTCACCTGACCTGCACATCTTTGGACTGTGGGAGGAAACAGGAGCACCAGGAGGAAACCCACGCAGACACTGGGAGAATGTGTAAGCTCCACGCAGACAGTTGCCCGAGGCTGGAATCGAACCTGGTTCCCTGGCACTGCGAGGCAGCAGTGCTAACCACTGAGCCACTGTGATTATGACCTTTAAGATTCTGCTTTTTAATTTGATGCCTAGCTTATCATACTGACAACATAGAACCTCCTTCTTTGTCCTACCCATGCCATTGTCCGACTGACATGAGCAACAACTGGATCCTTTCCCTTCCACTACAAGCTTCTCGCAGCCCCGAACCCTAGTACCAGACTGACAACACAGCTATGCAGATTCATACTCTTTGCTGCATAGAATGGTGTCAATCACTCTGCCTAGAATTTCCTTTATTATTACTACATTCCTTTTTAACTCCTTCCATTTCAACGGTTTCATATAACATGCTGCCATGGGTAGTTAGCTTATCTACCTTGTAGTCCTCACTCTCATACAGACCAGTTGAAAGAACCTGAAACCTGTTAAATAATTGCAAAGGCTCCTTCACTCTTGTTTCTGGATACCCTCACCTGCTTTGCTCACAGTCACACTCTTCTGTAGCTGAACTCCACCCAATCCCAGTCAAAAGACCCTGTCCCAAGACTACTTCCTGGAACAAGGCATCAAGGAAATGTTCTCACTCTCTGCAAACATCACAGTGCCTGCAGTTCAACTTCCCACTTGGTAACTCAGGGCTAATGCTACTCGATCTTACTGCAGACAGGTCTGTCCTGGCTAAAACTGGCGTCCAGGAGTTCCCATATGTTGCTGTGATACTTCATTTTCTTCCTTAAGTCTCCCTCTCACATGTGCAGACATCCATCCACTTTATGTCCTATTGTTGAGATTTCATTACTACCGCAAAATCATGAAGATGGATTTCAGCCATAAGCAGAGTGGTGCAATACATTTGAGAGAAGAAACAAAGTAAAGGCACACACAAAAACTGTTGGTTCCAAGAAGATGGAGGAGCATGCAGAGGCAGGTTAAAACATAATCAAGGACTACAAGATACTTTCCTGACTGAATCATAACAGCAGGAAGTATATATAGAAGATTAGTTTGTCTATACCTCAGAGTACTGTGTGTAGTTCTGAACACCACAGTACAGGAGAGATGTGAGGGTCCAAGAGGTGTACAAAGGATGTTATTAAAATGCAATATTTTAGCAAAGCTTGGTGGAAGATGCCTCTTGCATTCCACCGTGTCATAGATTTTTTTTCTTTTGTCCTTTCCTCCCCTTCTCCCTTTCCCTGCATTGCTTATAACAATTGCTTTTCAGAAAACGCCCAATTCTGATGTCAGGGCATCAACCTAAAGATCAACTCTGTTTTTCTGTCAACAGATATTGTCAGACTTGCTGAGAATTTCCAGCATTCTCTGTTTTTATTATGCTCTCTTACTTGGCCTGAGTAACTGTGAGAAAAACAACCTGCCCTTGCTCAGTATTTAGACATTTGTAAATCTTGGCAGGCTTAGAACTGGGAGAAGGTGGTGATACGAGTGTTCCATTGACTATGATGGGCATTACAGCTGTCCAAAAGCCAGTAGAAAATCACTGCTTAGGTTTATACATGAATGATGCATGCTTGGATGTGGATTTGGCAATTGTGTCAGAATTTTCAGTAATTTCAGCACCAAGATGGAAATGGAGGATAGATCAAGGCTCCTGTACAAGGCTGTCATCAGTCAAGGAGGTCTAATTAACTTCTGCACTTATTGACATTCCTATAATGCACTGCTGACACTTAGAATGGACACTTGATGCTGGAGGAGCCAGCGGAACTGAAAAACCAAAGCAATTGACAACCCTCAAGAACAGAGGGGAATTGGGAAGGAGGGGAATAAGGTTAACATGTCCCAGTGAAAAGTGATTGATGTCTTGAGAGCTTATGTGGGTTGTATACAACAGGAACCAGAATTTTATCAGTCGTGACAGAAATAACTTCAAATCACAGTATTAGTGATGCAGGTGAGCAGAGTGAGAGCCCCACAATAGAAACCCTCCTCACCTTAACCATCACCCTGTCTCTTCTATTTCCTCCTCATCCACCTTTTCTTGAAGAGAAAAACCAGTACTACTCGGAAATGAACATATCGGACTTCCATTTTGAAGTTTATGCGATGCTTCATGTCTCATTCACTAGTTTTAATATTTTATTCCTTCTGGGCAACCTTTTTACTGTTCTCAATGTTCCTCTTCATCCTCTCTCAAGTCTTCACATTCTCCTTCCAATATTCTCTGTTCTTCCCTGGATAGGTCCTCCCCTTGCTTACCAATCCAAATCCTTTCCTCTATGTTCTGCTAACATGTACTTCAGACCCGTGAGAACTTGGCGTTGTCCAATTCTACTCAGTTTTGGAATTGAGACCCTTTTAGCAAAGAAATCCATTGATTGACCCATAATTTTTGAATGGATCACTGACCTGTCTTCCACTTCACTTTAGGGCTCCAGTCACTCCAGGTCCCTGTATAATCGGAGTTTTCTGCAGGGCGACTGCGGATCTGTGCTGAATGCTCTGTGCTCGAATCTAACTCGGAGGCCACTAGTGCGAAAACTCTCTGGTTATTTCTGATATGCTTGACTTTCTGTTGCTGTAAATAAAGATCAATAATGTCATTACTCTTTGAAAATGTAAACCCTTCGGTCTACTGAATCAGTGTTTCCAGCAGATAGATTGTGCTCACCAAACCCTTACTCTCATGATCTGGTCTCCATGGTATTCAGCTGATTGAAATTCATTATGGAATAGGATTAGCCTGGGGCTTATTGGATATCATTCTCATCTGAGAGTCAAAAGATTCTGTTTCAAATTATATTCCATCAAAATTTGAGCCAAACCAGCATTACAGTCTAGAAGGAAGACTGCACAGATAGGGAAATCACTGAAGAAACACTACACTGGTAAAGTAACAGTCCTAAGGGAGAGCTGTACTTGTAAAGGGTCAGCACTAAGGGAGTTCTGCAGTATAAAAGGGGCATCATTGAGAAAATCACAGTGGCAGAGGGTAGTTGAAGAACACTGCACAAGCAACAGGGAAGTACTGAAGGAACATTGCATTGTAGAAGGATCAACATTGAGGAAGTGTTACACTGTAGAAGAAGCAGTACTGAGGGAGTGATGAACAAATGAAAGAGCAGTAGTGAGAGAACATTGCACTATAGAAGGGACAAGAAGGAAGGAGTATTACAGTGTAGAAGTGGCAGTATTGAGGGAATGATGAACTAGTGGAAGAGCTGTACTGTAAAAGGTGCAGTAATAAACAAATGTTGCACTGGCAACAAACATCAATGACATTCAGGCTAGGTTTGAACTGAAAGCAAGGCAGTGAGCAGACTGCAACCACAGGAGGTTAGTCTACTATTCTTCAGCACTTGCTACATGATCCATGGGAATGGCACTCAGGAACCATCATCTGACCATGAGAGGGAGAGCTGTTAGCAATCTATCTGGAAAAATCTCCCATCTCAGCCAGCATTCCCTCTTTAAATGGGGTATCTTCCTTCATCTGAATACAATTTTTAGTTTAAATGTCAATAGGCTGTCTCTTGTACTGAGACAGAAAATACAACAGAAATGGGAAAAGAATACATTAAAGCTTTTTAGCCTTTCCCTCAATACTTGATATGGAAGGAACCTCAATTTGTGGGAAATGAGGTTCATCAGCTGAATGAGGAAGTTCATTAGGCAGTCACTAGAGGGAGCTGCGAGATGACATTGCATGAGGAATAAACCTGAGAACTGCAGGATCATAGAATATTCCAGGACACCATCCCATCTATATTTCACATGAATCACACAAACTAACCCGACCCCCACCCACACCCCATACACTGCAAAATCTCACCAGCTTTAACCCATTCTCCCACACACTGCCCTGACCCTTTAATATCTCCCCCAATACAATCACACTCTCCTGTTCTCTTGTCCCTTTATTGTTTATCCAGTTCAAACAACAATCTAATTCTCTTCTTATGAAATTCCCGAAGTTTGTTCTAATCAGTCAGGGTTTCAGAATCCTATTTCCTGTGTTAAAGTGTTTTCTTAGCTTATTTTATATTACGATTGAACCTCTTAGAATTGTATCACTGACTAGAAGAAGCATTTTTTTGTTTGTTGGTTCATGAAATGCAAGTGCTGCTGACTCAGCCAGAACTTCTTCTATCCCTAAATGCCCTTGGGAATGATATTTAAGAGTCTCATTCTTCAATCCCTGCAGTACAACTGGCGGAGGCACACACACAGTACTCTGTGGAAGGGACACTATGACTTTGACCTAGTAATGGTGAAGGAGAGATGATACAGTTCCAAGAAGGGATGTTTGTGTGATATGGAGAGGAACTTGCAGGTGATGATGTGCCCATGTATTTGCTGCCATTGTTCTCCCAGTTAGTATGTTTGGAAGAAGTTGTTGAAGAACACTTGGCAAATTGCTGCAGTACACCTCGTAAATGGTACTTTTGCTACTGTGCTTCAGTGATTGAGACAGCGAATGTTTCAGGTACTGGGTTGGATGCCAGTCAACAGGGTTCTTTGTTCAAGGTGACCTGAAACTTCTTGAGCATTATCAGAGCTGTGATCATCCAGGCAAGTAGCGTGTATTTCATTAGGTTTGTGCCTATAGATGGTGGACAGCTCTAGGGAGGCAAGACGTGATTATTCATGTCAGTGCTTCAGCTTTGTGTTTTGCATTGTCATCCGAGGTCCTCTATTGTTGAAGATGTTTGTGGAATCTCTATATTTAGTTGTCTATCACTATTTATAATGTAATATGACAGGACTGCTGAGCTTTGATCTGATGTATTCACAGTGGGATTGCTCAGTCCTGTCTATTGCATGATGCTTCTGCAGTTTGTCATGCAAGTAGTCCTGTTTTTGTAGCTCCAGCCAGTGTGCACTTCATTTTGAGGCATGGCTGGTGCTGTCCTGGTATGCTGTCCTCACATTCCCTCACTCTTTACTCTATATCCTTCCCTTTATTCCATGCATCCCTCACTAGTGAGAGTTAGTGAGTAGCTCAGTGAGAGTTAGTACCTAAAGAAAATTATTACAGTGCAGTCCAGTCTCTGTGGATCCTGCACAACTGAGAGCCAACTTGAGTGCAAGTTGTGCCCTAGCAATAGTCAGTATTTGTGGAACATGTACTCAGTGAGTGTAACTATATCCTAGTGAGAGTAAAGGTCTATGTGTCTGTATCCTACTGATGGTCAATGCCTTTAGAACCTATTGCCCAATGAGAGTCAACATGTGTGATGCTGTACACCAATAAGAGTCTGGTGCCTCCAGCCTCAATGAAGATTCTTAGCTCTGGTAAATCAAATTAGAAGAAAGTGTCTAGATATTCTTTTGTTTTTATTTAGGTTGGGGAAGAGTTTTGGGAGTCATGCCCACCACATCTTGAAAGAGCTCAGAGGCAGCTACAAGAGTTGCTGGATGCGGAAACATTTGTTTTGGGGAAAGGTGGATGTTGGTGATCTGGGTCTTTGTCCAGTTGTTAACAAAAACACAAAAGTACCTCCAACTTCCATTCCTGACAGCCTCTCAGCCACACCCCATTCATTGGCCATGCCCCTTAGATGCCAACCTGTGCCACCTCATGCTCTGCACTTACCCCTACTTTCCTGTATATGTTCCAAGTTATCTCAAGGCTCCTCTAATCCCCATGGTCGGTAATATCCTCTAACCTGACCTATGCCACTGTACCCATCCATCATGGTCTTTACAGTCCCTGTAGTGCCATTCTATGCCAACCAAAATGCTACCATCCATTGCTCTTCCATGCCAACTCATCCAATGTCCAACATGGGCAGACCTCAGGCACATGTTGGGATTGAATAATGTTTACTGCAGACTGTTCAATGGTTATCCTCAGGCTTCTCAATTTGATGATTGAAATAGCTAAAGCACTTTTTCTTTTAAGACTGCAGTTTTAAAAAGAATTAACAGCCAAGAGATTTAAATGACTTGACAGTTTGGTAGGTTCAATGATATTTAAAAACATTTTAGGTACATTTATGTCTACTTTCAACAACCTTGAAAAGTATTTCACCACTCCCAAAGCAGATTTGAAGGGTCACCATACTTTTGTTTTTAGTTTTATTGTCACATGTACTCAAATGAGAATGGTGAAAAGTTTACAAGTCACCATGCATCTTAGATAAAAAGATACTCAGGTAGAGCTTCTTGGAAAGCTAACTCATCACAAATGCTGTCAGACCTGCTGATTTTCTCTAGCAATTTCTGGTTTAGTTCCTTTAAATCCATACTCCAGTGATAACCAGCGCCCCTTGAACTCATATGCCACTGGAATCAGTGTCTCTAGAACCTTAATGAATGTTTTCAGTACAGTACAGAAGACAATAATGCACAAACAATTCTGTATGAGTACAGTGAGACGATTAGGCCATTTTCTTACCTCCCAGCTATCTTCTTTCCTCTTGTACCTCAACTCGTATTCAAAATCATCTAAGTAATCCATCTCATCATAGGCTATTTGCCAGGTGAAGTTGTACGATTCACATGGAGAGATATACGAAACATTCAGATTGAATGGTGGAAGAGGTTTTACTGTAGCGACAAAGATTTGTTTGGCAAGTTTGAATAATGAAATACAAAATGGACATTACTTACAAATCAAAGTCCTTACTGGGTCAGGATTGTGGAGCAGACACTGTAACTGTAATTGAGGTTTTGTGAAGGCTGTATGTAGCCAAGTGTATTGACAAGATTGATGCTGATTATGAAAAATACTGGACATATACAATTTAAATCAATAATGATGAAGACAAGTCACAGGAGTCACAGGAACATTTCTACCCAAAGGATAACAGGGTTATAGAATTAGTTTCAGGAGTAAAGCTTTGAAGTGGAAAGAAATGGAATGAAGGTGCAGTAGGTTTGAAAGAGAGTGGATGATAAAATGGTATTGGTGTGATCAATTGTGATAACTAGGGAAGTACATGATCTGTACTTGGGCAATTATCTTCCTGGTAAGCTGGCCCTATTTCTGTTTGCCTGAAACTTGTTCTAACTTACTACCTACTGAAAGAAAACAATAGTTATTGAATTAAAATAATTAATCTCCACAAGCATGTACAGGTAGTTTTACTTTGTATTTAACCTGTGCAGGACCTGCTTAACTGTTCAATAAGGCAGTGCATTAGACAGCTTAACAGTAAATCCACACTGAAAGGAAGTTACTGAAAATTATGACTTTAAGCAGGTTGCTGTAAAAATTGGTCATGGTTAGATCAGCTGGCTAGCCAGCTGGTTTGAAATGCAGAGTGATGGCCACAAACTGTGTTCAATTCTGGACCAGCTGAGGTTACGATGAAGGATTCTCTTTCTCAACCTCTTTCCTTGCCTGAGGCATTGTAATCCTCAGATTAAACCACCACTGGCTAACCCTCTCTAATAAGAGAGAAGCCCTATGGTCTGGTAAGACTATGGCAACTTTAACTTCACCTATAAAAAACAATGTTAAAGTCAGAGTTAGAACTTTTCTTGACTGTAAAGCAACACACAAGTTACGAACATATGAATAAGAAACAAAAATCGTAGATCATAGAATACAGAAGTGGTCCTTCAGCCCATTCTGTCTGTACTGCCAAAAATATAACACTATATACGCAACCTTTTTAAAGGTTGTGAGGTTACCCACCTCAGCTACCACCTCAGGCAGTGCATTCCAGATTCCTGCCACTCTCTGAAATTCCTCAAATCCCCTCTAAATCTTGCTGCGTTTCCTTTTAAAATCATGCCCCCCTGTTATTGACCCTTAAACAATTGTCCATTTTTAAATCTGTCAAAACCTCCAAATACTCAAGTCTGCTCTGCCATTCAATGGCTGATCTGATTTTAACCTCAACTCTATATTTCTCTGTATCGCTAATAATCTTTCATCCCCTTGATAATCAAGAATCTATTTATTTCTGCCTTAAAAATATTTAAAAGATTCTTCATCCACTGTCTTTTGAAGAAGGGAATTCCAAAGATTCTCAACCCTTGAAGAGAAAAATATCATTTCTTCACTTCTGTCTTACTTGGACCATGTCATTTTTAAAAACTATGACCCCTAGTTCTTGATTCTTCCTCAACTCCCACAAGCTGAACTATTCTACCATATGCATATAGCACTTTGTATTCCTAGGTGAAATGACTTGCAAATACACATAAATAAAATAAATACAATGTAAAAATAAAGATAAATTTAGCACACAGTACTTTCAGATTGGGAGAAAGTGAGGACTGCAGATGCTGGAGATCAGAGTTGAGAGTATGGTGCTGGAAAAGCACAGCCAGTCAGGCAGCATCTGAGGAGCAGGAGAATCAACATTTCAGGCATAAGTCCTTCATTAGTACTTTCAGATTGACCAGGCTCCATCTGAGGTTAGAAGTTGGTCCAGTATTGACAAATCGAGGACTACCTGCACTAACAGTTGGAACTCAGGATTTCTGTGAGTGTCAAGAGTGGGTCAGGCCAGCCACTTGGCGAAGACACTAGGGTTTAAGGCAAAATGAAAAGGCCTTGGATAGGAGGGAGACAAGGCCAGAGTGCCAGGGTGGAAGGGAAAGCCCAGAAGGGAGGCAAGGCCAAAAGGAAGTGTTACCAGGAGCCAGGGCAGCACCGGGAGGGAAAGGAATTGAGGCAAGGGTGGAAGCCCAATGGGAAAAATCATGCAGATCACAGAAGAGCAAAACTGTGGCCAAAAAATGTTAAAGTGAAACTGCAATGTTATATTGATGTCTTTAAGCAAAACGACATTAAGTGGGTCAACATTAAGCAAGAATTTACTGTAATCTGTATCTAAACTGTGCAATGCTTGCCTTGTGAGTGTCTAATAGATCTGACCAAAAGTGACGAAGTTATTATTCCCCACACTAACACTGTTCCCATGTCAATTCTTGTGATGACTAATTCACACCGTTGTGATTTCATACATAGTCATACAGCAGTACAGTGTGGAAACATATCCTTCAGTCCAACTCATCTATGTTGACCAGATATCCTAAATATCCTAAATAAATCTCATTCCCATTTGCCAACATTTACCCCATATCCATCTAATTATATACCCATCCAGATGCCTTCTAAATGTCATAATTGTACCAGCCTCCACCACTTTCTCTGGCAGCTCATTCCATACATGTGCCACCATCTGCATGAAAAAAGACACTTACTGTTTTGCGTTATATCAAAGTAAGGACATATTTCAATGTACTTTTCATCTCCTCTGTGTTTTGCTTTTATGCTGATGTTGTAATTATCCACTGTGATTCCATCTTTTTCATAGAGTTTACACTTGTACTCAGTCAGACCATTATCGCCATCAGAACAGGGAATCTGATCTAGATTACATGAAATCTCCTCATCCACCCTAGATTGGAAAATAGAAAGAAATAATACATGATTTATTGTGTGGCTTAGGAATGTTATAGTGAGCATGTGACTTAGCCCTGCAGATCATGAAGTTTTGGGTACAATCCATGTCAGCTGGAATCTCAAACAACAGAATGCTTTGGTTCTGGGACGGCAGACTCCAGAACCTGGAAACAATCCCTAAGGATAACTGACCCTGTTCACAAACTAGTATTCCCTGATGGAAAATATGGGGTCTTAGTGGGAGGACAATCTCATTTATGACCCTGTCACCTCTGACACCATTTGCTACCTAAACACGCACATAATGGATGACCAGTAAAGACAAGAACTTTAATTTAATAGTATTTTTCATGACCAGAGTGCTATATCACAAGCAAACACTTTTGATGTCATCACTTTTGTAATGCTGGACAAGTATCAACCCATGATATGCACAGTATGACAGTATGAAAGTACACACAGCAAGATTTGACAAATAGTGGTGGCCTGATCATCTGTTTTTCTGATATTGTTTGAGGAACAAATATTGACAATGTCACTGGGAGGTTTCTCCAGAATTAATTTGAATAGTGCAGTTGTTTTTTTAAAATAATTATTTTTGTTCTCTCTTAAACAATGGAGCATTAGAAGAATTGTGCTGGCTGATTATGAACTTGCTTTGAGCTCTGTGAACGGTCTATTTGTGTCCAATGAGAACTAGCACAGAATTTTTCCAAAGGCAGGGGTCCCCAACCCACAGCTGGAAAAGTAACTGGGAACTGACCACACAAGCAGCTCCCTTGCAGTCGGTTAAGTTTTTGTGAAGCATGAGTTGGCTTAATGTGGAGCCTCCATCTGTCCCCATCTCAGGACAAAGTCTCACTGGTCAACAACTCTCTAGTCCACGCCAAAAGAAACTTGGATTGTAACAAGTCCTACAGGACAAAGTGTCAGGACCCAGGGTGCAGGCTGCTTTAAGAGTTGGATGTCTGCCAAGGACCCCACATGACCAATTGCCAACTGCAGTACAGCAGAAATAAGCTAGAGGGAGCAAATATACATAATTATCTGTAACTGCAAATTGTAGTCTGAGCTGTGAAGTAAATCTGCACAACATCTGCAAGTAAATTGAATCCTTGTGACTTAATTTGCGCTATTCACCAATAAACACAAGCAGTACAAAAGATGTGGGGTGGTGATGGCCTTGTGGTATTAATCTAGAGACCCAGGTAATGTCCTGGGGACATGGGTTCAAATCCCGCCATGGCAGATGGTGGAATTTGCATTCACTCAAAATCTGGAATTAAGAATCTAATGATGACTATGAATTCATTGCTAATTGTTGGGTAAAAACCCATCTGGTTCACAAATGCTATTTAGGGAAGGAAATTGCCATTCTGGCCCACTTGTGACTCCAGACCCACAGCAATGTGATTAGATTAGATTACTTACAGTGTGGAAAAAGGCCCTTTGGCCCAACAAGGTAAAAACAATGACTGCAGATGCTGGAAACCAGATTCTGGATTAGTGGTGCTGGAAGAGCACAGCAGTTCAGGCAGCATCCAAGGAGCAGTGAAATCGACGTTTCGGGCAAAAGCTCTCCATCAGGAATAAAGGCTGATGAAGGGCTTTTGCCCAAAACGTCGATTTCGCTGCTCCTTCGGCCCAACAAGTCCACACCGACCCGCCGAAGCACAACCCACCCATAAATTTACCCCTTCACCTAACACTACAGGCAATTTAGCATGGCCTATTCACCTGACCTGCACATTTTTGGACTGTGGGAGGAAACCTGAGCACCTGGAGGAAACCCACACAGACATGGGGAGAACATGCAAACTCCACACTGTCAGTCGCCTGAGACGGGAATTGAACCAGGGTCTCTGGCGCTGTGAGGCCGCAGTGCTAACCACTGTGCCACTGTGCCGCCCATGTGGTTGACTCTTAAATGCCTTCTACATTCCTGCTTACTTCTGATATCTTTTCACCCCTCCTTGCTTATCAAGAATCTATCTCTCCCTTTAAAAATATTCTCAAATACTACGCTTCCACCACCTTTTCAGGATGACAGTTCCAAAGACATACAGCCCTCCATATCCTTAACACTTTCTTAAATGGGTAGCCCATTTTTAAAAAAAAGTGACCTTAGGTTCTAGATTTGTTCACAAGAGGATTCAGTTCTTAATCCTATCAAGACCCTGCATGATTTTACACCTTTCAATCAAGTCACCTCTTCCTCCCCTAAACTCCAGTGAATACAAAAAAGGCTGTCCAACTTTCCACTTAATACAATCCACCCATTCCTTCAGCTCAGAAACCTTTTCTGAGTGTTGCTGAGAAAAGACGTTTTATTGAAACTTTTCATTTGGCATGCATCAGGATAATTTGCAGGAATGCCAATTAAATGCAAAGAACAATATTTGTTGTGCAGGAAAGGAGAATGATGACAGATTGACCAGTAGACTCTGATTGATTGAGGTGTTGCCATGGAAAATGCCACAATTACTGTTTCTAGACCTTGTTTAAATTTTAAACTAGGCAGGGTTTTTGCTGATCGGTCAGGGTATTGCCCTGAGAAATGAACCAGCAAATGTCATTTATTTTGTTGAGGTGAAATAGGTGCAGTGTGTATGTGCACATCTTTGTCTGCAAGGAACAGATTCCTGTTAATAATAAATGTAGCTTCCAGTACAAGCAAGTGCATCACACTGTGAACCTATGAATCCTAAATTAGTTGATGGTATAATTCTTTGCACTTCAGGAGTTTCCAGGAAGTGTTGTCCAATTTCAGAATCACTTCTAATGTTGGGAAATGTGGTAGTTGTTTTGCAAGAGTGAACTGCTTGCGTACCTTGCAAGCTGTAAACAGCCGAAGGGATTTTTTTTTATACAATCCAGCAATGTTTGGGATGTACAACCTACATACTCAGCATTAAAATTCATATCCTACATTACTCACGTGTGTGATAGGCAGAATGTCTTTTTTGCTTGATGGCAGCATTCTGTTAATACCTGGGTTCAAATCCTGCCATAGCAGATGGAGTAATTTGAATTCAATAAAAGGACAATCTGGAATCAAACCATTGTTGGAAACCTATCTGGTTCACCTATGTCCTTTACTGAAGGAAATTGCCATCTTTACCTGGTCTTGTCTACATGCAATTCCAGAACCACAGCAATGCAGTAGACTCTTAACTGCCCTCTGTGCAATTAAGGATGGGCAATAAATGCTGGCCTAGCCAGCGACACCCTCATCCCATGAATGATTAATACAATGTTCCAGGTATTTCTGGGGAGTTCCTCAACAGGACCAGGAGGGGTGGCCCTGGATGAGGGGAGTGGTTTGGGGCCTAAATTTGAAGGGGTCACCATGGGGGTAGACCTTAGAAAGTCAGAATTGGGGAAGGGGATCTACCTCTTTCCACCCAAGGCATTGAACAGGCTAACCTGCCATTCCTCCCCCACCACCACGACCACCCCCCCCCCACCCCCAACACTGTCTCTG